>NC_141314.1:6542500-7072500 GCF_037954325.1 Fistularia commersonii
GGTTTCTACTTGTGAAGAATTCTGAAATATGGCCCAGAATTTCTGTGATAAACAGATTGTTACGCTGCTCTCGACTTTGTTTTTTATGAAAAATGTGTTTCTGTCACCTTTGTGGAACAACCCCTTTCACCTGGGTGTGATTTTGGGGATAGTGGCACAGATGCTAAGCTAACAGACCTCCGCCGCTGGACAGGCAAACTATTGGACCGTAATGATTGGACAGGGTCGTCGATCTGATTTTCAGTCAAGCTTGAGTGAAACAGCGGCTCCTAAGATAAATGAATATTAGCATCTTCATGCTACATTAGCATCTTGGGTATTTATGCGGGATTTCTGCTCAAGTCTCCCACGTCACACACGCAACACGGATAAAACACGGATCCCGGGTCGTGGCGCACAATCCAAAACATCTAGCCAGGGTTTGGCAATAGAGCTGTCTGCAACGCTGGGCTGCTTTGTGAGAATCCGACAGAAATTTAAGGTCATTTTTTGCAAATTTTGGGGGCAATCTTCATTCATTCATTCACTCATTCATCCATTCATTCATTATCTATGACAGTTATCCTACAGTCAGAGGGGCGAGAGGGCTGGAGCCTATCTAAGCTGTGATTGGGCAAAAGTTGGGGTGCACCCTGGACCTGTCAATCATTCATTCATTCATTCATTCATTCATTCATTCACTCATTCATTCATCATACAACCATTCAACCGGCAAATAGCAAAATATGAGGGTTGGCGGTTCAATCCCTGACTCCTCACATCTGCACGCCGGAGTGCCCTTGAGCAAGACACTTAAGGTAAATGTGGAAGCGCCGGGCGATCGCAGCGACATTGTAAGCGGGGACCATTCATCCTTTCATTCCCGCATCGTATTGTGGAGCATTCAAGGACACATCTCGAAACCCCTTCCATCAAACACGTAATGTAGGTCTTCTCTGATCGCCGCTGTCGGCACGCCGTTTGAGATACATTGACAGCTTCCTCCTAAAATAGCTTTATCTGATGCCCAAACATACTCCTGTCACTGATCTTGTATCTGCTGCGGCATACCTCCACTCTCGCTCTCAGCTGACTAGAAATGGAGGGGGCAGCGGGCCGGGGGGGGGGGGGGGGGGGCACCTTCATCTCCAGCCTTCAGATTAGGACGCATGCAGTAGAAACCATCTATCCCACCAGGTAGATACCATATGGCCAGGTGTCAACCGCTCTCTGTCCAAAGCAAGATGGTAGCTTAGCTCGGCTTTAGCCTTTAGCATCACCCGGTCACATTAGCTGAGTTGGCTGAGCCGGTAACAATGGAAGTACGAGCCGTAGATACACCTCACCAAGAACCAGACAATTAATGCGAAACACAGCTTCTACATTTAATATATCTTTATCTGCATTTTACATTTGTGCGTAAATAATGCACACAAGGAATCCCTCAAAGGTGGAAACACCAGCGCGCCGGCTTCAAGGCACGGCCTCCTGCTGAGGAGCATCGCCGTCATTTGCTGATCCCACGCGATAAAAACCAGGCCGCCGCCACCGCCGCCGCCGCGTTAATCCGAGAACTTGCAGAGTTTTGCAGGGGTTGGGGTTCGGTGGGGGGGGCTGTAGATGCTGCGATACGATTGGACGCCGCTGGTCTCGAGCCTGCGCAGGTGGCCAAGTGGGAGTCAGAAGTAATATTGTTAAGACTGCAAACAAAATTATCTAGAAAGACTCAAAAGGTTTAGGAGGGATATACGTTACAACAGCCACACACTGTACAGAGTTTATAAAGAGAGAGTTCCCACACACCTGCCTCTGAAACCCTTTGTGAATAGTCATTCATTCATTCATTCATTCATTATCTTCACTGCTTTTCCTGCCTCTCTCTGTCCATCGCTCTGTATGATGTGTGAATAAATGAGTTTTGTCTCGATATGAATGAGAGTGTAAATGGTCGAATGTCTCAGTGATGTGTGAATAGGAGGGTGTTTATATGAGCGAGTCAGTGTTTGTACGTCTATATGAAGTTTGAATGACAGAGTGAATCCCAGCCTGCCTCTGGGATGCGGCCCTGAAAGCAGGATAAGCGTTGTAGATAATGAATGAATATTGGAAGGAATGGAAATGGATTGATGGTAGTTATTGGTCTGATTTCTTTACTAAGTCACAGGTTTTGTTTATAATCTGCCAAGTTTGCGAACCTGTTTTTTTAATTTTATTATAACCGCCTTGCTGCGTTGGAGCGGAGCGCCATCCCTGAAACCCAAGTTCTCGTCGTGAAGGCAGATGTTCTACAATGATCCGACATTTCAAACGATCCCTCCACAGAATCGTCGTTCGGGGTCTGCTGACGCAAAGACCTCCATATCAGCGACATACGCAACATGCTAATCAATGAGCAACACGGCAACTATCCTGGCTGCTTCTTAGGCACGTCGGAATCCGTTAGCTTGCCGCCGTGGATCCCGTTAATCTCCTGACCCCCGTGACATTGGAGTCGGGTTTGGATGAACATTGGGAATGTGCGTATTCCCAGCCTTGGATAACAGACGTAAATCGCAGGGCTTTGCATCAGTTTTACGCGCATGCACGTGGGAATAGCTTGAATCCTAGGGCCTGTTTATCCAGTCTGCGTTGTTCGCGGCGGGTCATCGTACGTCGGGGCGTCTCGGCCCGCCGGTTCACCTGCAGCCGGAGGCCAGAGCGGCTCCGGCATCGATCTCTAAATCTGGGAATTAAGAGACTTTCGCACCGATGCAACGCCGAACGCTCTCAAAGCCACACCCTTGATCTGCCGGCTCCAGCTCAACGCCGGCACATGTATGTGAACGTCACGGTCTCTATAATTCATCAGCGAGAGGTCGCACTCCTGGTGTGGACCTTCCCTGCAAGAACCTCGTCACCACGTTAGCTTTTTTTTTTTTGTTTTCCCGGTCAGCGGTGCTTGAATTCTTCTAACTGGGGAGGTGCGTAAAAAGTGGTCGAATGCACATCAGTGCAACCGGTGACTTGGTCTGTGTGTGTGTGTGTGTGTGTGCATTGTGAGAGGTCTCTCATTTGTCTGTCTCATCCTTTCTCCCTCTTTGTTGCGTTATCTGTGTCTATTTCAGACATCCTCTCTCTCTCCCTCTGTCTCTCACACTGTCCTTGTCTCAACAAAGCATTGTACCTACACACACTCACACACACACACACACCAACACACAGACACACACAGCCATGCCGGTTGGCTGTTGCTGTTGCTGCTGTGCTGCGGATGCCCTAGTGTGCTGTCATTAGCAGGGAGATCTGGGGCTGCTATAAATTATGCACACCGAATAACAGAAGGCTGAAGATTTTTTCCCCTCTGCTGCCTTCATGTGTGTGTGTGTGTGTGTGTGTGTGTGTGAGAGAGAGAGAGAGAGAGAGAGAGAGAGTGAACGTACAGCCCCTCACGTAACTTGCGCCAGCAATTTTCTGATCGACTGTACGCATGGACGTGTCGGTAGGAGCCGTTCACTCGTGACTGGGCGGCTGCGACTGCACGTCCTTGGCTGTGCAGCAGTGAGAGGATGAATGTGTGTCTCCTCGCCTCTGAATAATGGATCAGCACTCATCCCTCCGGCAGGCGGCCTGAGTAGAAAACTCCGACACATGCCTCTTAAAGGGGCCGGGCCCCCCCTGCTCGCCACATGGCTCAGTTTGTGAATGAACCGGGTCTTCGTGGAGCTTCCACACGAACAGGAAAGAAAAAAAAAACAAAAAAACAGATGTGCTGCACACACACGCACACACACACACACACCGCCCACACGCTAATGCGGCTGCGGCTGCACACACCCTCCTCATTACATCAGCAAAGTACCTCTTTCAGACAGGATGGATCCGGCTAATGTGCTCTCACTCCTCGGTTAAATTTTATTTTGCCGTATACCGGGTATAGACGGCACGTTTAGAGGAGGATAAACAGAGAAGGAGAAGATTGCGTTTAAATATCATGATTTACGCCGTTGCATTGACAAGGCGTCAGTTGGCATTCTTCTCCGCAAACGGCCGTGGGTCGTCCGCCCCGGACCGGGTGGCCGGAAGGCCGGCCGGCGCCAAACGCCACGTATGTTTATGGAGTTGTGAAGCAAAGTGACATTTCCTGCCGTCAGCCCGAGAACTTTGAGGGCAAAACTTTCCCCGCACCTGCGACGCTTCTGAGCCATACTTTTCGTCTGGCACCTTTCAGAGGCTCCGCAGCCACAGGGGTCAGCTCCCGGTCAAGGAAACAGCTAAAACGTCTAATTCATTCATTCATTCATTATGTATACTGCTTATCCTGCAGTCAAGGGTGCTGGGGTTGGGGTGGGGGGTGTAGCCTATCCCAGCTGTTGGTGGGTGACAGGCGGGGTTCACCCTGGACCGGTGCATCACGGGGGACACATATTCACCCTCTCACTCAGATGCCATATAGAGACATACAACCGATCATATGTCATATACAGTACACAATCCTATAGACACACGGGAACATTAATTCACTCATTCACACATCCAACACTCTTTCAGGACATTCACCCTCCCGTTCAGATGGCATACACTACTAACTCACCCATTCCCAGTCGTGAAGAGACATGCAACCGATCGCACGTTATGTAGAGACCGACAACATTCACCCTGTCATGCAGACGTCATAGAGACATGCAGTACTCACTCATTCACACGTCATATAGAGACATACAACATTCGCCGTTTTATTCAGATGCCATGTGGAGCCTACAACCATTCACGTGGCATATAGAGACAACCAACCAATCACAAGTCTTATAGAGACATAAAACATTCACCATTTCATTCTGATTTTATATAGAGCAAGACAACCATTCACATGTCACATAGACAATACAAGCATTCACATCAGATAGAGACAAGCAACCATTCACTCACTCATTCACAACTCCCTCAGCCATTCACGTGTCATACAGAAACATAACAGATATACAACCTCCTGTGTGTTTTTGGACTGATGAAGGAACCTGGAGAACCCTGAGGAGGGACTTGTAGCTCCCACACAATTCCACACAGCCGGAATTGAACCGGAGACCTTCTCCTCGCTCCGAGGCGGAAGCGCTAACCGACGCCTCCCGCCCAAACCGCTCCCTTTGTTCCACGTCAGGCTATCTTTGGCTCAGGAAGGTGGGCTATCTTTATCTCCCTTTGTTGTGCCGATCTTTGATGGTGACAGGTAGAATATCTTCCTCTGTCTTCCAGGTGTCCTCAGCTGTCTCCCCAGATGTTATCTTTTCCGCAGCGAGTTTTCACCGCCGCCGTGTTTGGATTTAGCGTCGCTTTATGCCACGTTCCTTTTAATCTCCCCGCTCAAAAATAGCATAGCTTAGCAGCGCAGGGGGGCGGCTGCGGCTGGCTTAGAGCGGACGTCCTTCCAATCGGAAGCTGCGATCCACGGCTCTTCTTGCCCGAGTGTGTCGAAGTGTTTCTCAGGAGACACGCTCGACCCCCGGAAGGTCCGATTTAGCGTCTTGCGTGAACGGGTGAATGTAATTCAAGTATATACAGGGGTCTACTGTTTCAGTAAGGCGTTCGGATCAAGTCGTTCGACAGGTAGACGTCTTGCTAGAGCAAGCATGCGCTCGGGTCGCTCGAACCGATAACCTGTCGGCGTCTTCTACGAGAAGTTCTCCATCAGCGATCGCTCTGAACATTGGATATGGATGACAGAGTGTCGGCTTTTCAAACGCAACAATAATGATATTTCCCCGCTCGGGAAAATTACACTTCTGCTCATCTGTCAAATGACTTCTCTGGGTGTTTTTGTTTTTTCCCTCCAGCCGCAGCGTCGCTGCCTGGGGACTGCAGAAGGTCAAAATATGATGGGATTTAAGTTTGGGACTCTTTCCAGCAAGTGCAGGATAATAGTTACATTTATCCGTGCATTCTTTGTCTCTACAGCGTATCCTGTATTTGGAGGTGTGGGGGGCTGGAACCCTCTCTTTCACACTCCAGACATTATAACCATTCGTTCACTCATTCACATTTCATATAAGGACATACAACCGTTCGCCCTCTCATTCACACTCCATATAGACTTTTATAACCATTCACTCACCCATTCAGACTCCACATAGATACGTACAAAAATTCACGTGCAGTCGTTCACAAGTCTGTACAATGTAGGGTCTCCAGTGCAGGAACCCCAGAGGAAGCCCACGCAGACACGGAGAGAACATGGAGAATCCAACCCGGGACCTTCTTGCTGTGAGGCGGAAACACTAACCAAGTTATTGATTTGATTTATTTGTTCAAGTATCTGATCATACTTGTGTTGGCTCATTTCGACCACTTTTGTTGAAAAGAAGTTGCCTGTTGTTGCAGCTTTCATTCAGCAACCAACTCCCAGAAAAGAACACGGGACTACAAATGTAAATTAGCTAGAATCTGCTACAACCATTCCAGCTGTATCTGAGTCTAGTGCTCCTGTAATAGATAAATAGATAAATAAAAGTAGAGCTGCTGTCATTGTAAACACGACAGGCATGTTTTTACATTAGATTAAAGATTGATTGCCACACATGTACACATACACGGCAACGAAATGCAGCACAGCATCTAACCAGAAGTGCGAAAGAGCAGCAGGTGCAGATATGATAAGTAAATGCACAGCCTGTTCATGGCATATTATGCAAATAATTTACAGGGGATTTAAAGTTGTGATGCTATGAACATATAATATTGATGGATATGTAAAATAAATGGAGTAGACTATGGACATCTAATGCGAGCAGAAATGTCCGAGCGATAAGTTATGCTATGCAAAAAATACAACTGAAACGGATGTTAGATATGATAAATAAACTACTATGCGAAAAAAAGCAAAGGGACCAGAAATAGAACCCTGGGGAACGCCACGTCTTCGCCACGTCACAACGGGTCCTTGCTTCTACAGAAAGTCATCCAGGACGGATTTGATCAATGCTTCTGTGCCCTCACCAGGACAGCTGTGACTGTTAGTCAGCATTACAAGCTTGCATTTCTTGTGTGTGTGTGTGTGTGTGTGTGTGTGTGTTTCTTGGAGGTATTTGGGATGGGAGGTGAGAAATGGTCGGGTGGGAGGCGGATATGGGGGCGGAGGGAGAGCCAGAAGACCAGAATGGGTGAAAACAAGGAGGAGGGGATGGCCGGGGTGAGTCGGGAAAATGGAGGGATGGGAGGAGGGGAGAGGTGAGAGAGGAAAGACGGAGCTGAAAGAGTGAGGGGGGTTGAAAAGAGATAAATGGAAGACAGGTGGAATCAGAATGACTTGCACACGACTGGAGGAGGAGAAAAGAGAGACTGAGAGAATAGCTTTTTCCCCACCACTCTGCCCTCAAGCCCTTCATTAACTATTCATTACCAACTCTGCACATCCTCTATCCATCCATCTATCCATCCATCTATCTATCTATCTATCCATCGCTCTTTCTATCCATCTATCTGTCAGCTGGTTTGTCTAAAAACAACTAATTACTGTCCGGTGTGAAGGATGTATGCGAAATGAACAAGATCTCGCTGTAAACAGAAAAATCCAACATGCCGGTGATAGCAGGCAAGGTCAAGTCAGTGTGTGTGTGTGTGTGCGTGTATGTGTGTGTGTGTGCACATGCACGCCCCCGCATGTGTGTGTGTGTGTGTGTTACAAAACTAATGTAAAACTCAGCAAAATAAGAATTTACTGACAATATTCACATACTTACAAACACACACGCAAACACACACACACACCCTTCAGACACACATATACATGAACTTGTGTAAAGGTTAGCCGGGTGTTACTTCATGCAGGCCTGTTGTTGCAGCTTTCATTCAGCAACCAACTCCCTCTCTCTCTCCCTCTCTCTCTCTCTCTCTCTCTCTCTCTCTCTCTGTCTATCTCTGTCTCTCTATCTATTGCTGGCTCCCTCCCTGGTTTCCATGGTGACAGCTGTGCGCTGCAGAAATCACACTGATCGGAGAATGAGATAGAAGAAGCCTCTCTGTTTTATACGTAAACATGGTCGCCGGCGTGCTCACATGTGCTTTCACACACACACAGACATATACACACAGAATCCAAGATTCATAGTAAAACTAAATTTAATCAGACGAACTGTGATGTGCTTCTCTACACACACACACACACACACACACATTTGTACAACTTTGCTGTCTGCTGACTCATCCATACCAACCAACGCACGAGGCCCATGTGTACATATGATGGCGAAAGGTGGCGTCCCCGGGCGGCATACCTGCATGCACGCACGCAAGCACGCACACACACCTAATGGATTTGGGTTGCGTATCAATCCCTGTGATTGGATCACGCTTAGGAAGAAATTAGATCAATGCCCGCCTTGCTGGACAGTGAGAGAGGGAGGGAGGGAGGGGAGGGAGAAAGCATAAACTGACCTTGAGAGAAGGACCTCCGGATGGACGGCTGATGGGAGCGCTGGTCACATGCGATTGGCTAGCCGAGCGGGCCGGTCACAACCGATTGGCCAGACGCCGCTATACCTAAGTGACTCCGCCCCCCCTTTTTTTTTTCACTCACCGAGGAATTCTCCCATCACTCAGTGATATAGAAGGCTTGGATCAGCAACTTATAGTTCCCCCACCCCCAGCACCCGCACACACACACACACACATACACACACAGTTTCCGCATGGAGTTAATCATATATCCATCATGTACAGACAATCAAACATGCATCACAAATGTTCTCATACACTCTCTTATACACTTCATTGTAGCGCAGTAAAGAAAATCTGTGCATGTGCATGTGTGTGTGTGTGTGTGTGTGTGTGTGTGTGTGTGTGCATTGCAGCTGCCTGCTAGCTTGCTTGGTGACTGGTGTGTGGGATGTGTGAATCCACTGTAATTGCGTTCATGCGCTTGTGGTTCTGTTGTCGCACACAATGTGTCTTTTCATATATCGGCTATTAGACCCGTCTATCTTTACGTCCGAGCCGAGCCGAGCCGAGCCGAGCGTCCACTCCCCCGGCAACTTTCTGCAAATTAAAGGACCACCTTAGGGACACCTCATGACGAAACCCCGAAAAACGCCCTCGTTCACCTCAGCTCACCTTGTACAACCTTGCAAAGCCAACTTCAAATGACAACCCCCCCCTCCAAAACACACACACTCACCGTCATTCAAATGTCACATAGAGACCTAAAACCATTCACACATCTGGACAACGTGGGGTCTCCAGTGAACCTCCTGCATGTGTTTGGGCTGTGGGAGGAACCCTGAGGATTCCAAACCTGTGGGAATCCAACCAGGGACCTTCTGGCTGTGAGGAGGAGGAGCTAACGGCTGCAATACAACAATTCCATACTGTTTTGTTGGTAATAATCAGTGTGTGCGTACACACCCGAAGCAGCTTGACGCCACACTTTCGACCACACTCCTGATTTTCAGGAGTGCCGCCGTCATTGAACCGGGCGCAACCGCTCCGCTGGGGAGCAGGTCAGCTCGCTGCCGGTCATCCTTATGGTCGTCAGCTTTCCTCGCCTTACTTTCTGAGATCGCGAAAACGCAGTTGGTTGTTTCCATGTTGAAGTCGAGTTCAGTGAGCGGCGTTCAGCACTACCAGCATGAGGATACGTCAGATGTCCACCTAGCGGACAGCAGATTCCTGTTTCTGCACTGCTTTTTGCCCCTTTAGAGAAGAAAAGGTTGGGATTTGACTCTTTGGGAGAGAGAGGAGCAACAAAGAATGCACTGAAAAAGACAACATCCCTCCATTATATGAGAACATCATAGATGATTACGCATGGACGCGCATGGACGCTTCCTCCAGATTCCCACCTTTCTGTGTGGAGTCTCCATGTTTAGGAGACCCAACGTTGTCCAGATGTGTGAACGAGAGGGTAAATGGACGCATTTCTCCAGAAGATGCGTGAATGAAAGAGTGAATGTTGTACGACCTAAATGATGTGTGAGTGTGGGAACGAATGGTCTGACCGTAATTTCCGAGCTACTGTATTAGCCGCTACTTTTTGAACACGCTTCGAACACTGAGGCTAAGTTATGGGTTTTTACAGGCTAACAAGCTTCACACCACCAAAATTCATTAATACACAGGACAAGGTGATACTGTCCCTTGTGCCAAAATCCAAGGTAAAAAGAACTTTAGAAGCCCAGTCCAGGCTGCTGTCGAGAAGCGAACGGTAACAAACAACGAGCCAGCTACAAGCGGGCTAACACCCAACCAACCAGACACCACTAAACTAGCCAACAATAGCCTGTAGCACAACATCGGGGTTTCCAAGTTGTCACCTTCCAAACGGACCAATGATATGACACATAGACGGTGCTGAACACACACGTGCGGTTTACACAAGTGACAATGACAGTAACGTCGAAAGAGAGACGAAGAAGAGTTTGACAGAGGAATTCTAAGGCTGTTTGATTCTAACACCAAAGAAAACTTTAGTAGTTTTAGTGGTGCAGGATAAAGATAAAGATAGCAACCTTTTTTTTTTTTTCCACCACATTCACGCTACGTATTGAATTCAAATTAAAAAAATTTGATGTAATTATCTCATCTCACTTTTTTTGCGCGCACAGCTTAAGTACAGATGTGCTCAATAGTCCAAAAGTGACAGTATGTCTGTAAATGATGCTTGAACGAAAGAGTGAGGGGTCTTCCAATGAAACGACGTGTGAGCAAAAGGGTGAATTGTTGCATGTCTATATGTTGCTCTGTGACGTAGCGGTGCAGGGTGAGCCTCGCCTGCCACCCTATGATGGCTATAACCCTCTCCGTGGAATCGCTAATGAATGAATGAAGATCATTACACTTGAGAATCGCAATAATCGTATTCTCGTGAAACTGTTGGTGATGTTTTGTAACAGCCAGCGTTACAAGGTGTTTCTCAAAAAACCCCGACATCAATAAGTTCCCTGTATCTGCGAGGGTAAATATCTGGAGGATATTATCAACCCCGACACGCAGAATCACTTTCTTTTGTGTTTTTCGTGGACGGTTTGGACGGTTCCACCGCGTTTGGGATTAAAATGCAATGCGAGTATATCACGGCCGTCCCCAGTATGAAGGGTCTGTTCTTCCAGGCTTTAACGGCTGCCAGGTATTATTCCGTCTCTTTTGGTGTGATTTTCCCCCATTAGGGCCTGTAAAGGAAAAGGTGCTGTCTCATGCGTTTCCTGCAGCCGCCGGGGCCTGAAGGTGGGGTCCTGAAAATGAGGCGCATTTGCTGAAATTCGGCCATCGTCTTCATGACACAAACCCGGGGGTTTTATCGTTCATGTAACTCCGTCATGTCTCGACGGATTCAGCCATAATCACACAATACACGCTGATTCAAACATACTTCATGGGAAATCCCATTTCAATCAAAAATCTAATGGTAAACTAAGTTAAATGTAATAAAATGCATGTTAAATGTAAATATCTACAACTTCCATTTTTCCAGCAAATGGATTTCACTGCCAGTCCTTCCTCCTGAACACATGGGATTTTGTTTTTGAAGTCCGGCGTCAGCGGAAGCATCCGCATAATCCTATTTTTGTTTTTTTCCAAAGCGTTGAACTTCACAAAGATCCGCTAGCGGCTAAGAATAAACCCATTGAAATATCCGCCCGTCGTCTATAAATGGCCCGTCGCATCTAAAATTAGACCGCCGCGTGTCCTCACCTGATTGGCTGTCTTTAAAAGTCATTTGAAATTCATGCGCTGGGTCATTACAGTAAAAGGCATCGGCGCGATTGATAAGGAAGCGGGTGAATCACGAAGCGACACCTGAGGTTGCCCGCAGCAACGGGAGAGATCAGGTGATCACGTAAATGAATCAATCTGGCGGCGTCACGTTTGCGGACTTTGGATTCGGAAGCCATGAAGGGTAATTTCCTGGTTTTCATCCAACACTTCCAGGCCGACAGGACCTTCACGCCGGCGGAGGAGAGCGTCCCTCAGAGGGATGAGCTCATTGGGAACCAGCTGCTCCGGGCCGACTCCCACTAATCGGTTCCACACTCACCTGCATAAAAAGCCCGCCGGCGCCGGGAGAAACGCTCACCGAGTCGGGATGGCGGTCCCGCCGTGGAGCGGCCTTGAAGGCGTTTCTCCGGGGAATATGATGGACGTGAAATGTTCACGAGGGTATTAATTTCACATTCACGCGGCGTCACCACGTTTAATTCCCAACCGGCCTAAAACCGACGGTCTTCGAGAGCGCTCGCGTTTTCCGCAAACAACGATATAAAACAACGGCCTCCCGACGCATGAAAACAAAGCGTCAGATGCTCAACGCGAACGAATTAAGCGAATGTTTCCGAGCGCGATAGAGCGAATCCAGTCTTGGAGGCTCCCGGGCAGCGTTCACCCACGCACAAATCTGACTCTGCAAAAGAAAAAAAAAAAAAAAAAAACCTGACAAAGCTTTGCTAGCTGCCCACGGGGTTTAATGAACAATTCTTTGCGATTTCGATGCAAAGATTTACAAGATATTTTCCATCTAATAACAGAGAGAGTGTCATGTGCATGAATCGTTCATTCATCAAATAGGTCATACATGTCTGGGGTCCCCAATGAGCCTCCTGCATGTGTTTGGACTGTGGGAGGAACCTGGAGGGGAACATGGAGACTCTCCACAGCCAGCGGCCTTCTGGCTGTGAGGAGGAAGCTCGAATCGCTGCATCGTGCACGTCCTGACGCCCCGGGACCGGGATTGAATCCTCCAGCGGAGGTAGCTCGGAAGGTGGAGTGACAGACGGGTGAACCGTCACGTAACTGTCCTGTCCTTCGCCACCTGCGACTTCCTTTCACACAACCTTTGAGAGGAGCTCTCCGGGGCCTCGCTTCGACCGCACGTCGTCTCGGAACGGCGTCACGTAACGCGATAAAAAAGTACATTAATTGTGCGACTGATTATTATTGTCGCACGTGGTAATTGCGGCGGGTCGTTCGCCATCCAACACCATCATTACTTCACAGTAATGATGGGACCTACCGTGAATATTAGCAAGAAAAGAAAGTGGCGGCGGAAAAAGATGTGGATTTAAAAATATATATTCTGTAAAAGTCGGTTAGTTATTAAATATTGAATTAAATGGCACAAAAATGAACATTTTCCTCCCCCTCCCTTGAAAAATAGGCAGAGGACAACATTTTTCAAACCGCTCTTGGTGTTTGGAAGCGGCCGGGAAATAAGTGAGGAATTTTCAGCTTCCAGAATCCAAGACCGATGCGTTCTGGGGGTTCTCGTTTCTTTCGGGCTGCTCCCCGCAGGGGTCTCCTCAGCCGATCACCTTCCTTCATCTCACCTTCCTTTCCTCCTCCCCTCCATCCATCCATCCATCCATGTATCCACCCATTAGACACCGCGTTAGAACAACCACAACAGAATATTGAAAACACCAAGAGTTAATCTGATGCTCCAATATTGATGACACACCAGATAACATCAGAACACTTACACTCCTGCTGTGTTTCATGGCTGCCGGCATCTCTGGTCATTTCTGGGACGTGTTTCCCGACTGGAAGACACTTCCTAACTCTTCAAATGGGATTATCCTAAGTGTTGTTCCATCATCACGGGTCTCGATGTCGACCTCACGCTGCCGGGCCCCCGAGAAGTTGCCCATGATACAATAACATCGAATATCTTTGCCACTTAGGGTTGATTATTGTTATTACATTCCTACTTCCGTGAGTTCTTTGCGATCGAAACCCAATGAGAAGTTCAATTCGAGAACCGCGAACACGGTGCTCTTTGCCTTCAACAACGCTGTTTCTTAAAAAGGGTGGTTGGTGGAGCGGGCGTCCCTCCAGTCAGAAGGTTGGCGGTTCGATCCCCGGCCCCTCCTGTCCACTTGCCGAAGTGTCCTTCGCCCCCGATGGTCCCAAACAAAAGTTTGGGAAATCACAAGTCTCAGCCAATGTCCGCAGTCAGCACGAGGGCATGTATGAATAGATAAGTTCTTCCATCCAAACCCCTTCAGTTGTCCATCTCTATTCATAGACCGGAGTCTCTCAGGCACTGGTCTCTCTCTGCCGGGCAGCCGACGCAAACTTCAGTCGCCTCATGGCTAACATTAGTCACCCTGCCTTTTTGAACACTGCGCCGCATGCCGTTGTCGACCCGGCACAGGTGGGGTGAGTTGTTGACATTCATCAAGGTGAGGCTGTCACATTCCCAGCCCGATGGAATACCCCCCCCCCTTCTCGCCTGGACCCCACCATCCGTACGATGGCATAACAAATGTCATCGATAATGTTATTCAATAGGTCGTTGCCAGGAGACTAGACCATGGGAAGACAACCATTTCTGTACTCTGGTATGCTTGGCTTCTCTGAAAGGGTCTGCGATCTCTCGGGGCTGACTCGTATGCCTTTAGCATGCAAAGTGAGCAAGATAGAGGAGATTCTCCACCAGTTTTGGTCAGTGTCTCATTGGCCCAGATACTTGGTATCCTCTGATAGACAACAGACACTGATCCCGTGGCACTGGTGATGTTTGGGCGACTCTAAAACCGAGATAGCCATGTTTTAGCGACAGAACTACCATAATTTTTGGAGAAGAAGTCCTTTCTTGTCCTCGCAAGTTAGTTGACTGCAGACTGGAGAGAGTTAGGTAACTAAGTACGAGCGCTGGTTACGCCTCATGCTGTGTGTGGATCACGATCATTTGGGAGGTAGTGAAAGAGGTAATGTGGCCTCAAGGACTGAAGTGGAGAAAAGACATTCGGCACGTGAACATCATCATCTGTGAGTGTGAGAGAGAGAGCGGGGATTTTTATGACCGACATGATCATAACTTTCAAATGACCATCCCCATTTGTAATGTTGTTTCAGGACCACGAAATTGCTATTTGCGTGCTAGCCTCGCTCCGTGCCTGTAGTGCGACATATTGGAAACCCAACACAGGAGTGGATGTAGTCCATGTAGGAAGGGCTCCATCAGGCCAGGCTTCTTTTTCCTCAGCTAAAAGGTAGTCGGATGGAAAAAAAAAACCTCTAAATAACACGGCTTGAGGTTCAGACATACGTACGGAAACAGATCCACCCGTTTCAAGCTACGTCAAAAGTTACTGCCCACATACTACTTCCAAGTAGTGGGCAGCGGAGAGTTGAAAGTTCACTTCCAAGTTCCAAGCAGCATTTCAGACAAAAACAAACATGGCGCCAGTGATAATGTACTGTACATCTTCGCCTGAACTCAACTGGTGTGCCGCTATTTCTGTTTCCATCTTGTTGCTTTCGTTGGTCGCACTTGAGCATACCGTGCAACACTGTCCCCAACGACTTCTGCCAGTCACACTCTGTACGCTGCATTTGGCTACGTGTCCACCAGCTCCCTAGGAAAGCACAAACTTACGCGGGAAATAAACGTAGAGGGCCGAAGGCTGCGTGTAAAACATCGAGCATTAATAAGCCTTTACTCTGTTTCCTTTGACGTCTGTAGAAGTGCACGGGCACACCTTTGGTCCGGTCTGCTTTGCGATGTGTCAACCCCTCTTTCATTGGCTAACAGCTGTAGTAATCCCAACGGGTCAGATCTACTCTATCATGACTGCGGTACCTACTCCCCTGCCTGATTAGCATTCCTTCCTAAGTCGTCGCCACCTGATGGACTTTTCACTTCTCCCCATCTGATTCTGGAGCAGCTAAATGCTTCATTATCTTCATCAGCCAGTCAGTAAATCGCCTGACCCGGAGCCGCAAACAGACTCAGAGAGGCCCAAGCAAAACATCTACCGGCTGCGAAACCGCAGCGGCGACCTGACTGACAGCTCGCAGATACGTGACAAATTCAGTGTATTGCAAAACCCAGAGGAGTACCGACCCCATGGATAATGCACTCAGAAGCCTAAATATCCCATCTCCGTGTAATGTCAGGTGGATGTCGAGGTTAAGTCACGCAGGCATGTAGATACTCCGATCCAAAATGATCATTTATTTATTTCTGTTCGACTAAAAAGGCAAAGTTACCTGAATGTGGATGATACAATTACACAATCACCGCTCAGCTGTAACTACAATGAAGCACCCGGAGGACGGCTAATCGTGGAGTCATGCGCTAAAGTCACATGTTAAGGTCAAGAGGACACACTGAGAAGCAGGCAGGGGGAGGAGGAGAGAACTTGCAATCAGTGTGTTGTTGCGTTTTGGCTTCTCTCGGAGGTTCGACCCCATGGAATCCGTCCGAATGAGAGGGTGAATGGCAGAAGGTCTATGATGCCTGAATGAGAGGGTGAATGGTTTTTGGTCTGAATTTGACTTAGGAATGAGAGAGTGTATGGTTATATGTCTCTATGTGACTTGTGAATGACTGCATGTCTATATAATGTGCGAATGAGAGGATGACTGACTATATATCTCTATGTTACATCTGAATTAGCGGGCTAATAGTTGTTTGTCTCCATATGATGTGAATGAGAGAGATGAATGGTAGTATGCCTCTATATTTCATGTAAGGGGGCTGAATGGCAGAATGTCAATGCTATCTGAATGAGAGTGAATGTTTTTTTTGTCTAGATATGAGTTGTGAATGAGAGGATGAATGACTATATATCTCTATATAACACCTGAATGAGAGGGTGAATAGTTCTTTGTCTCTATATAATGTGAATGAGAGGATGAATGGCTTTATGTTTCTCGAAAACGTGAATGAGAGGGTGAATGGCTGTATGCCTATGGTATCTAAATGAGAGGGTGAATGTTTTTTAATCTTTACATGACTTGTGGATGAGAGAGTGAATGATTATATGTCTATTTAATGTGTGAATGAGAGGATGAATGACTATATATCTCTATATTTCATGTGAATTAAAGTGTCATGGATACTGAATAAATGGATGAAGCTGATTTATGGTATTATTTGGGGGACCAGACTTGAGACCCTCTTGTGAAAAAAAATATGCAGTCACTCTGACAGCAACCATATGAGTCACTGTTTGAATCTAAAATCCCAAACTGCTGTCGTGTCTCGGGTTCGTGTCCGACGGTGTCCTTCGGTCGGAGGCCGCTTTCTAACAATGTCATCTGTGAAAAGACGGGTAGAAATTGGGTCAAAAGACCATGCGGAAGACTATAGAGGGGCTCTGGTAACATCCAAGTCGCAACTTTTCCGATATTTATCAGCTTCTCCCCCAACGTATCGAGCAGGAGCCTCACATTTAACTCTATGTTGCAGTAATTTATGGGATGTACGGTGTGTGTTTGTGAGATTGTGATGACAGTGCCGGTCATCGTGTGTTGCATTCAAGTCTACATCTGCTCATCCATCCATCCATCCTGCACCCCTTTTGCATGCATGTATACACGCACAAACATACACACACAAACAAAAAAACTATCTGCATGGAAAAAAAAGTCATGTAGATTTCCTGCTGATTTTTTTCAAGCTTCTGTTTATCGTGTCTGTGTGTGTTTTTTTGTGTACATGCATGCATACGTTTGCTAAAGTGCATGTCGAACAGAATCGATATCAATAGTCCCAGATGAACTCTGACCTTCCGCCTCGGGTTCTCAACCCCTGACATCTGAACCCTGGTTAACTGATTTCTATCGACCAGGCTGACACACACACACACACACACACGCACACACGTTAACTAAATGACTGTCGTTCATCACCAAAAGCCAGACTTTGCATTGTTTCAGCGGTAGCTGTCCAGTCGCACATCCGCAACTTCGTATCCTTAATGTTTAAATTGAAAAGTGCCGAGAATCCCGAGGCCTGTCTCTTTTTTACCCCTGTGTCTCCGTCTCTTGACGGGTCTCTCACCCTGTCACTCCCTGCCTCTCCCTCCTCTGTTCAGCCTCTGCTCCCAAGCCGCGGCTGACGCCGTCCATGATGCAGTCTCTAATGGAAGGGGACAAGCTGTATTTGAAGTGCGAGGTGTCGGGGAGCCCGAGCCCTTCCTTCCGCTGGTACAAAGACGGACACGAGCTTCAGAAAGGCAGAGACCTTAAAATAAAGACCAACAAGTAAGTCTGTCTGGCTGTGGAGTTTTCTTAAAATCACCCCTAAACTATCAAGAGCGTGACAGAACAGTGTACCACGTGACCCAACGCTGCCCTTCTTTTTGGGAGTTTAAAAAAAGAACCGAGCGGATGGTTCCGCATCCAAGGTGCTGAATGTTGCTATTTCTACTCGCCGTTCCAGGAGAGAAGAACATATTTGTCTCAGAATGTTCACCACTGTATGAAGAGGTGGAGTGGCAGAGGAGTTGGTTGGACGGTTGCAAGACTTGTATGACATCTGTGAGGCGGCGGTGAGGTGTTGTAGGTGCTGTAGGTGTGACAGAAAAGTTCAAGGTGAGGGTGTCAGAGCATCAGGGAGCAGCTCTCAGACCCTTGTTTGCTACGGTGATAGACAGGCTGACAGATGAGGTTAGACTGGAATCTCCATGGACTGTGATGTTTGCAGATGACATTGTGATCTGCAGTGGGAGCAGGAAGCAGGTGGAGGGACATCTAGAGAGGCGGAGGTATGACTTGGAGAGGAGATGGATGAAGACAGAACATGTGTGCGAATGAGAGGAAGCCAAGAGGAACGGTGAGCACACAGGAAGTGGAGATGAAGAAGGAGGAGGAGTTTAAGTACAGAGGGTCAACGGTCCACAGCATCGAAGAGTGCGGAGAAGAGGCGGAGAAACGAGTGCAAGCAGGTCGGAATGGGTGGAGAAAGTGTCAGGTGGTAAAAGAGTATGAGAGGAAAGGTGGAGGAGGTGGAGTTGAGAGCAGTCATGGTGGTTGGTTTGGAGATGTTGAGGAGGAGACGGGAGGCGGAGATGAAGATGTGGAGGTTCGTCTTTGGGAATGAGGAGGATGGAGAGGACCAGGAGTGAGTCCATCAGAGGAACAGCGCATGGTAGATGCACTGAGATGGTTTGGACATGGACAGAGATGGGGGGGGGGGGGGGTGAAGATCTGGGTAGAAGGATGCTGAGGTTGGTCTAGAGGAAGACCAGAGTGGAGATTTGTGGATGGAGGGAGGACAGGAGGGCAGGAAGCAGAAGAGAGGGTTAGATAGAGGCAGATGATTGGCTGTGGTGACCCCTACAGGGAACCCAGAGGAACTCTGGGATATTCACAGAAAATGTAATATATACAACATCAAGCCCCCCTGAGTTGGTTCCACCGTATGTTAACCAGCTCTACCATCTTGCTCCTTCTTGCAACGAGTGATCCACTTGAATGCGACCATACCCGCTCCGCTTATTTATAATACGCGCCGCACTTGTTCCGTCGGTCGCATTTGTTTACATCCGTGGTCCGGGGTGCCAAAGTGTAAACAGGTATCAGGATACCTCTTGCTGTTTATCCTAAACCAACAGCTCCATATTTATGTTTACCATGAAGTACTTTGTAGGCTCTTTACAACAGATGTCCGTCTTGGTGTCGTAGACGAACAGCTGCTGCACAGGCTTCGCCTCCTCGCCCGACAACAACATTCCCAGTCAAATATTCTGTCCTGAACATCCTTTAGTGGCACTGGCATGAACGAATTACAACATCGATACCCCGAGTGCCGTTTTGTCTAGTTTTATCAAATAAAATGTTTATACGGCCCATTTATGTAGCTTCTCCCGCACTTGCCGTCCAAATTGACCACATCCGTACCAATGATCTGCTCTCCCCTCTTCAGACATTCTGGTAAAAAATCTGTGAAATTGGCTTTGTGTGCCATCTGTGAAAGTCTCCTTGACATCCACATCTTCTATCAGTTGACGCACTCGTGGCTCGTGTTCCAGGAAATTCAACAACAAACATGCTCAGAGGTCGTTCTCAGATACTCCGGCAACACACCCATGAGACGTGGTCTTTAAGGGGGAACTGCTGATGACAAAGTTTAAAACACGGGAGTGTGTGACTCCGTGCCTGAACAGGGACATACATGGGAGGTCGTGGCTTCACACTGACACTAAGTCAGTCAGAAACTCACAGATGTTTGGAGACACCCGGTTTATGTGATGACTCTCAATCAGGTTCTCATAAACTGCACTCTTCTCAAGGTCGCTGGCGTTCTGATTGTGGTGATTTACGATGGGAAGCCATCGAACTTTGCTCTTCCTCAAAAACTGGCCCAACTGGCCGCTTGGTGTTTCTGGAACGACTCAATAGCGGTTCTCAGCTAACACTCGACAGCTAACACCTCTGAGGGGTATCTCGTTTCAAATACAGGTGTCACGGAGGGCACTGTTCCGGGTCTCATATACTTTCATCCACACGTGTTTCCTGGATAGGTTGCTTTGCTGATTTGCCGGCATCTCCCAGGAATTTCAGTTCTCCCTTTTCTCCCTTTAAACTTGAAGATTTCAGTCATTACGATTTAGACGCTTGAAAACTGCCTCTAATCCAGTGGTGACGAAGTGGAAGTTTTGGCGTCCCCAAATTAAATCGTATCTGGAGTCATTTAGTGCCAGTTCTCAAAAAGACATCCAAAAGTTAGCTATAATTGTTTTTGTTTTTTTTTTGAAGCAACGCCTGCCTCTGCAAGGTCACGTTAGCCTGCCCGTGCCATTATGTCGCACAATAAAGGTACACTGTGAAATCAAATACTGCCATAAAGCTGAGGGTTTATAATTCTTGATTTGAATCAAAAGCCACACTCAGACAGAATTGTCTAAGAGAAGAGTTCTAAGTGTCCAGCTTGAATCAAATTCCAGGAAGTAGCCTCCTCCTCCGGGGGAACCTTTTAGATTTGCATTCCCGTGGGCAGTGAGGGGCCACGGTACGGACCGCTGAGACCTTCAGCTCAACGCTCAAAAACCAACAACCAAAGCAGAAGAGGGAGACGACTTGGACAACATGGAGGTGGAGGCTGCCATAGTGAAGATACCTGTTAGCCGTTTGCTAACTCCGCACTTACAGTAATTTCCGGACTATTGAGCGCACCTCAATATAAGCCGCACCGGCTAGCCGATCGCTATCTCGGTCTTCCTCCTGCGCACTAAAACCGTCAAAGTCGTCTTCTTCGGTGTCGGAGTTGAACGGACTCAAAATTTCCCGGTCATTTCATTGGTCCGATATGACGAGGGTAAATGTTTTAGCGGCGTGAAGCTCGTTAGCCCCCCCCCCCCAAAAAAAGGCCATATATTAGCCGCAGCGTTGTTTACGTGAAAAAAGTCGCGGCTAATCGTCCGGAAACTACGGTACTCTCGCCCAAAATATACATGTTCCTCTGCAAGCCCTGGAAACCCTTCTGAGGTGTAGCAGGATAGAAGAGCTTGGACCTCTTCATCGCTCCGTTTCTCGCTACTTCTGTCCATTTTGTCCCAAGAAAACATCTGACCGGCGACTAGGAGTTTTTAAAAATGTCGCTCCGCGGTCCACAAGAAGTATCCGCTAATGGCTGTGGCTTAGGAGCTCCACCAAGAGACCCTGCCTCAGAGTAGGAGCTCAGACAGTTCTAGGAGCTGATGTCCATGGACCCCGGTTCCTCTGCTGTCTGAACACACCAAGAAACAGCCTGGTTCCTGAAAAGGTTGTAGGAACTGCAAAAAGATATTGGCTGTTATTCCCATAGATTTACATTTCAGGTTCCAGTCTTCCCTGGTTTAATCTTGGTTTAATCTGTGTCACCCTCTCTCCCCTCCCCTCCTCTGTCTCCCCACCTCTCTGAAGAAAAAACTCCAAGGTGCAGATCAGCCGCGTCCGCCTGGAAGACTCCGGAAACTACACCTGCGTGGCCGAGAACTCACTCGGACAAGAAAACGTCACGAGTATAATCAGCGTGCAGATTTGTGAGCATGACGCATCGCTGCCTGTTTGTTCATGTCTTCATTGGGGGAGTCATCCCTTGTTTCTGTCTGGATATCCAAAATCAAATGGCGTGATAAGAGTGTGCCGGACCAAAGAGAGCCAGCGTGGAATTGGAAACCGAAAAAAAATAACGATCACGGTTTACTTTTATGGTCCATTTACTGAAAGCAGTGATTGGCTAACAAGAAGAAGGATCAACAATAATACCAATATACTGGATATTACCATCATTTCCGGACTGTTGAGAGCGCCTGAGTATAAGCCGCACAGGCTAAAAATAAATTAATGAATATATGTGTACATATACAAGCTGCACTTGTCTATAAGCCGCAGGTGTCCAAGTTGTAACATGGGATATTTACACGAAGATTTATTTTTTTTAACTTTTAATTAAATCCGCAAATACGTACTGGAAATGCTTTTTTTCCCCCGAACAGTGCTCGTAACACGGCCGATGAAAAAGATTAATCATAATTAACACGAGGAAAAGTCCATCCATCCATCCATCCATTTTCTATCCCCGCTTTGTTCTACTCCAGCAGATCGCTATCTTGGTTTTCCTCCTGCGCGCTAAAACCAGTAAAGTCGTCCTCTTCGGTATCGGAATTGAACGGCTTCAGACTTCCACTGCCATTTCATCTGTCCGATGTGTCGAGGTTAAATGTCTAGGCGGCGTGGAGCTCGTTAGCCCCCCACAAAATTCATAAATTAGCCGCATCATTGTTTAAGCCGCGGTGTTCAAAGCGTGTGAAAAAAGTCGCGGCTTATAGTCCGGAAATGACGGTAAACAGGCGCGGCGGTCAGCTGCGCCCTCCTCCAGACATGTGAACAAGACGTGTAAATGATAGGGTGAATGTCGTCATTCTGTGAAAGTTGTATGTCTCTGTAGAAAGTGTGAATGAGTGAGTGAATGGCTGTTGTATATGACATGTGAATGAAAGGGTGAATGTTCTATGCTGTGAATGAATGAGTGAATATTAAATGTGATGTAACCCGGGGATCATTGTCACCATTGCCTGATTTTGACGACTAGTTCCCAATTTAGTTTTCCCATCGAGGCATTTTCAGGAACTTGTTAGCAAAGAGGTTGTGAGCATGATCATAGCGATGAAGTTGATGCGTTTTTATGAAAAATATATGAAAATATATGAAAGCACAAAATCAAACAGATGTTCACTGCCGACGTATCCCTCGTGTGTGTGTGTGTGCGCGCGTGTGTGTGTGTGTGTGATGTCTCAGTGACGACAACGACCCGCTCGGCGGGTGTGAGTCACACGAGGCGCTGCAACGATTCAGAGAAGACCTACTGTGCCAACGGAGGAGACTGTTACTTCATACATGGCATTAACCATCTGATCTGCAAGTAAGTAGGCCTCTCAAATGTCTCGGTGGTCGTCCCTCTCCATCACTGTATCACCTCTGCCCTGATCATCTCCTCCTCCTCCTCCTCCTCCTCCTCCCTTCCTCCGTCTGCTTCTCCTCATCATCTGGTGCGTTTGTGACCGGTCATGGTCTTCAGGTCCTCCTCACCTCCACGCACCTGCAGCCCAACCACACTCTCTGCGGTTCTTCATCCTGAGTCCACCGTCTCAGATCTTTCATTCCATAACCAACGATGATGGAGGTGAATCTGTTTGCAATATTTATGGTATAAAAGCGGCAAGATGGTGCAGTAGGTAGAACCTCCTCCTCCTCACAGCCAGAAGGTCCCTGGTTGGATTCCACTCTGTGAGGAGTCTCCATGTTCTCCCTGCATCTGTTTGGGGTTCCTCACGCTTCTCCGGGTTCCTCCCAAAGTCCAAGGAGGTTCTTTGGAGACCCCAATGAGAGAGAGGGTGCTTGTCCCCACATGAAGCACGGATGAACGAGTGAATGGTTGTATGTCTCTATTTGCAGCCCTATGATTGACAGGTCCAAGGTGAACCCCATAATAGCCGGGATAGCGTCATGAATGGATGAATGAATGAATAAGGAAAAAGACCACGAGCCGAGCTCAGCACAAAGCAAAAAAAAAAAAAAAAAAAAACAGGAAGTGGTAGAACAAAACCCACAGGTGCTGCGAAAAAGGGGGAACGAAAGGAGACAAAAGGGAGAAAACAAGCCGTCTTGATAGGATCTTATACGTGCACGCTTTCAGGCTTCTACCACGCCTGCGTTCCCTTTAAAAGCGTCCCCGTGGCCCGGCCGGCTCCCGTTACGTAAAGCTGGCAGCGAAGGTGCAGGACGTCCTGCTGATGCACCGCGTTCCTCTTTGTCACCGTTGCCCGGCGCTCCGTCGGGGCTCCGGCAGAACATACCGGGTCTTGTGAAACGGCTGGATATTTCTGGAGAATGCCTAAATGAATATTTAGATTCAGGGCGAGCTTTTAATTGGACCTCCAGCCGTCACCTGAGTGTGTTATTGCGTATATTGGTAAATAGCACGGTGTGTATCTGTGGGTGGTTGTTAGCAGAGGGGGGGGGGGTCACCAGCTTGAGCCAAGGACCTAAAGGGAAGCAGGGTAGAGAAGGTCGACCGAGGCTCATTACTCCTTGTGTTGTACCCTTTGGCAAGGCTAAAGCCCTGGTGGAGCCGGTGTGTTTGTGTGTGTGTGTGTGTGTGTGTTTGTTTGTGTGTGACGAGCAGGGTTTCCATGCAAACGGACTCCTCTCTGCATAACTGTCCCTCGCAGGAACGTTGTTCGCCTCGCGTTCCGGCTGAGCGTCTCTCCGTTTGGCGTACCTTTCGGTGACCCCTGAACGCCGTGATGTATCTCCGCACGGAGGAGGAGGTGGAAATACGGACGCTCCAACTTCAGATTGATGAAACGTGGAGGTTGAAAACACCCTCAAGTGCATTTCTTCCAAATGTGAGGCACCTGAACCCACCGCGGACAGCACATAGATTGGATATATATATATAATAGATCCAAATAATAATAATAATGCTGTATTCGCGCAGGAAATCTACCCTTGGATGCTTTACCGTCCGTCCCCAATCAACACTTTGTTTGTCCGTGTCCATCCCTCCCTCTCGCTCTCTCTCCCTCTCCCTCCCGTCTGGTCTCATACACCTTCGTCATTGCCGAAGGATAAATTAGGGTCCCCCCCCCCCTCCTCCTCCTTCTCTTCCTCCTCCTCCTCTTCCACCTCCTCCGTTGTGCTGACGAGCGGAAAAATTTTGTGCAGGAGGATGCATATAGACATGGCAGAGCGGTTTTAGGGGTTGGAGACGGTGCACCGGTGTGTGTCACGTGTGCACGCTTCAGAGGCTGCAGCCGCCCGGCGTGGAGGCAGGGGAGGGAGGGAGGGCAGACGGGTCCCACGGACCCGTTTCCGGAGGGTTACTTCGGCCTTGTCTTCATTTCCCGCCCTCTGTCTTCGGGGAAGTGGCGTCCGGGGGTGACTTGTATCTGCAGACAGCTCAGAGGTGTGACCCCGCCCTCACACTCGGGTACACACTGACAGGAATGGCTCCGAGCGGCACACGGGCCGCGGTGACTCGCAGTATCTGGATGTACGCGATGATACGGTACAAATATAAAACCTTCCGGCAGTCTCCGGGTGAAAGTGGCAGGTTAGCAGGTTGATGCTGGCGAGCAGGGCTTTTTTTTTTAACTAATGCTAGCATCTCTAGCAGGCTGTGGGAATTGAAATGTGACAAGTATGGAGATAAAGTCCCCAAGAGCTTTCCTCATCACATATGTCAGGGTGGAGCAGCGGTTCACGCCTCCTACTTGCAGGCAAGAAGCTCCCTGGTTGGGCCTCCCTGTGTGGAGTCTCTGGGTTCCTCCCAAACGCATGAAGGAGGTTCATCGGAAACCCTGAATTATCAGAAAGTGTGAATGAGGGTGAACGTCGTATGTCTCTATATGAGTGGTCCCCGACCCCCGGGTCGCAGACCGGTACCGGTCCGTGGATCAAGTGGTACCGGGCCGCCCAAGAGATAATCGATCGTTTCCGTTGGATTTATTATCTGAGTCTGAACAATCTTTATTTTGAATAATCTTTTATTTTTAAAAATGACCGTAATCTCTCGGTTACATCTTGAGCGCCAAAAATGTAACCCTCGAGCTAGCAAAATGAGTAAGAAACAGACGTCGGGCAGAAAGTTTCTTTTCAAAGGGGAAAAGAGACAGAGGAAGAGCCTAAAACTTCCAGGAAAAAGAAAGATTTTAACAGACAATACCAGGAGTTCTACTCAACATGTGGATTTATAGTAACTTGTGTTTCCCACGGACCGAGCCGCTCTGCATAATATGCGGCAATGAGGCAATGAAGCTTTCATTACACTCATGTTATGTTGTTGGCACAATGTTACGAGGAAGCTGCTAATAAAGTTGCATACGAGTACACGCTGGATCACGTTTATTGCTATAGTCACGATATAAACAATCTACGTGTACCCTTCGCCCACCGGTCCACGGTAAAATTTTCAAGCGTTGACCGGTCCGCGGTGATAAAAAGGTTGGGGACCACTGCTCTATATGATGTGTGAGAGTGAATTTTGTCATTTCCGGGCTTTTTTCACACTAATTTATGGACTTTCACAGGCTAACGAGCTTCATGCCTCCAAAATAATGTTTCCTGCTAGGCTCCTTTTATTTTTAACTTTTTTTTTTTATGGGGAAATAGGCACTGTTTGGAAAAAATACTTCACAGTACAAATTAAATTAAAAGTTTCAAAAATCTTTCTGTTTAAAATGTCACAAATGGACACCTGCAGCTTATAGACAAGTGTGGCCTATATTTGCAAATTTTTCAAATTTTCAAATTTAGTAGGTACGGCTTATGTTCAGCTGCTCAATTGTCCAAAAAGTTACCACAGTTTGCTAAATATTTCAATATGACATGAGAATACTTTGTCAATCCTGGAAGGAAATTGAGCGATCTCAGACACTCCAAGCAAAAAAAAAAAATAATAATAATAAAATTGTTGTATATGAATATTTAGATTCAGGGCGAGCGGCATAGATTACAAAGAGATTAACAGGAACACGCCGCAAACATCAGTGACGCCTCTGGATGGTCTACTCTCAGCTCCTGCTGGAGATCGGGACCAAAAAGTCATCCGCTGCTGCAGAGAACTTTGAAAACTAGAGGACACCATATATAGATGAGGAATATTTATGAATGGTATCTCTATCTGGAATCTCTTGGATGATGATGTTTGCAGATGACGTGGTGATCTATAGCGAAGCCCCGAATGGAGTCCATCGGGGGGACAGCACTTGGTAGATGATCTGGAGATAAAGTCACTCTGAGATGGTTTGGATGTGGACAGACGAGGGATGGAGACGATCAGGGGGAAGACATGAGGGGAGGTTCATGGGTGGAGGGGGAAGAGGACAGGAAGTTAGCGGTTAGCTAGAAGAGAGGGTTAGATGGAGGCAGATGATTGGCTGCGGGACAGATGGAGCCCGAATGAGAAGAAGAAGATAGATTCTGCCATTAACCTCTGGTGGCCACCGCAACCCAACCCGCAGATGTAGGCTGATAATGCCATACTTCCCCCTCGTCCATCAAGACGTTCTCCTAATCTAATCCATAAATACCAAAGGTTCGCGTCTCCGTCGATGCGCCGACATCTCGTCCGCTTTCTGTTTTCTTCTTGAAAAATCGGACGAGCCTTTATATAATTAATAAAAACAAATTGAATCATCGGCTTGGTTTGGGTTTCCGCCGTCTTCCTTATCTGCCTAAAGGTGAAGGAGGGGTGGAGGGCGGGAGGAGGAGGAGGAGGTGGAGGAGGAGGAGGGGTTGCACAAGAAGCAGGGACGAAGGGGAGATAAGAGCGAGGAAGAGGAGGAGATACAGCGTACAGTAAAAGCTCTGCTGGCTGGCGGTGCTCCGGGTGTCCCCCTCCTCTCCGCCTCTATTTATAACTCTATGGGAAACTGCTGAGTGGGTTTTTTTTTTTTTTTTTTTTTTTTTTTTTTTTTTGCAGTAATTGATTCAAAATGCAGGTTCGTTCTTCTTCAGTGGTGAGAACCAGGAGAGAGAAGGATATCCCGTCTGTTAAAACGGACGGCTTCGGGGAGGTGGTGTAAGATGAAGGGTCCTTGCGTTTTTTTTACGCCAGAAAGTGTATGTGTGTGTGTGTGTGTGTGTGTACACACCCGATTCTAAATCACTGCAATAAATACGGTGTGTTATCGCCGTGGATTGCCCCAACGGCCGTAGAGCTGCTGTTAAGCCCGTAATGAGTGTAATGGGGACACCCCTATAATATCATGGCGCTCCGGTTCATCAATTGTATTGGCACGTGTATAACGTGCATTACAGTTCAATCAGAAGAATAGTTTTCATTTTGACGGCGGCGAGAGGTGATTTAATGTCAATTATAGCAGCAAGGAGAGGAAATTAATTACGGCGGAATCGAAGCTTTGAGACCCATTACAACACGCGATGTAAGACACTTAACAATCCCAGGCAGTCAGTCTCGTCCCGTTATTTTTTTCTAATTAGATGATTTCTAATGATTTTTGGAATACATAAATCACAAAGAGCTGACATATCAATCCCATAATAGGGCCCCAGACCATGGGTGTTTTCAGCTCCGCGCGTCGGTTTGTGCGAAGCGATAAGGACTCGTAGTTTTCGAAGGGGCCGATGCCAGGATCTGAGTCCCGGTCAGCCCGTGTCACAGCTAACAGCTAACAGTTCTATGTGACGTGTGAAGGACAGAGTGAGTGGTTGCATATCTCCTCCACATTACTGCTCACAGCTCACCAGTTATCCACAAACAAAACGCCACCAAAAACGGTGCCCTGATATGGTTGCAGGGGGAGAACCTTCTGCTATTTTTGTAGTTCAACAATAAAAATGAAGGTTGTCGTTGACAATTTTTGCTCAGTCGTTTTAAGCTCCTGTTCACAAATACATGGAATAGATCCCCGTGTGTGTGTGTGTGTGTGCGCAAGCGTGCATATCTATGTTTTTATAAGTGCTGGATATAAGTATTGGGTTGCAGGCTCCATTTTTGCAGTTCAACAATGAAAAGGAAGGTTGTAGTTGAGAATTTTTGCTCGATCGTTTTAAGCTTCTGTCCACAAACACATCCGATAGATCCCTGTGTGTGTGTGTGTGTGTGTGTGTGTGTGCGCGCGCACACGTGCGTGCGTGCAAGTGTGCACATTTATGTCTTTACAAGTACTGGGTTGCAGGTTTCATGAGTGTAAGTTTGCCCGCCCCCACCCTCCAGCCACCACTACATCCTGCACCACCATCACATGACCCCCGTTGCCGTGGCGACATCTCGACCGTGTCAGTGACGTCACAGTGGTGGCGGTGATGTCACGGTACGCAGACCATCTCTCTGTGTACTTGGTGGACTGTGCTGTTTCTAACCCGGCCATTCTTCTCTTCTCCCCTCCTCCCTTTGTCTCACTTCTATCTGTCCTTATGTACTGCTCCTCCTCTCCTCTTCCACCCTTCCTCTCCCTCTCCGTATCTTGTTTTCCCTCCATCAGGTGTCCCAATGACTATACGGGGGACCGCTGTCAAAACTCCGTCATGGCCGGTTTCTACAGTATGTCCATCCGCTCTTGTCTGTCTCCCTTCCCACCGAGATGCTGCATGCTGCTTTGGGGGGGGGTGCAGGGGGTTGGTGTGTGTATGTGTGTGTGCGTGTGTGTGTGTGTGTGTGTGTGTGTCGTACGTCTGCACGTCGGAGAAAGACAGAATGCACGACTGCGTGTTTGCTAACTTGCTGATACGGTCCGTGTATTTACAAGAAAACAACTGAGACGACCGATTAAGGTCATGAATTCTGATTCTTACTTGAAATAAAAGCTGCTATCAGGCAAGTGTGTGTGTGTGTGTGTGTGTGTGTGTGTGTGTGGTGTGTGTGTGTGCGCGCACCAGTGTCTACTACCATGTGTCCCTGTCTCCCCTGGTACCGCCATAGCTCTCCTCGTGCAATCGGAAAACAACTATTTGAAGCTGGTCCTCACGCCCTCCCCAAATAACAGAAAAAATGACAATTGTTTAGCTGATCTTCTTCTATTTGTTCCTGAGGATGTAAATAATGGGTAAAATTAGGCCGTCCGCTTCGGGAGAACTGTGCAAAACCAGAGGGAGGCAGAGGATTGCGTCCCATCGGATGGGACCTTCTCCGCAGACGGTCCATTGGTGACGGTGCGGATTTACAAACATTCTGACAAAGAGAAACCTTTTTTAAAATCGGAATTAAGCTAGCGGTGGTCGGGGGAGGAGGGAGGAGCAGGCGCGGGTTGAGCGGCTGCCAGCCTTTGCTGGAAGCTGCCGCGGACTCAGAATCCGAACCCTGCGGTAAGTGAATGAGATCGAGATGAGGGGAATTCGTCCGGCGTTTCAAAGTCAAGTTATGAAACGGGCCGTGAACGCGGCGTTGGCGTTCGTCATACCGACGCCGATGGTTTTCATTCGATCAAAAAGACGCCCGACGTCGCTCATGTGTTGTCCTCACTCCGAGCACCAATGGGTCATCTGCGGAATGATCTCCCCGCTGAGTGGCATGTGACCGAACTGCTTCCTGAAATGTGTTTCCGACAAAAATTTTTTTACTCCCATCAGGCGGTGTTCTATTACAGAAACAGGTTGACCTTTTCGGGGGGAGGCGGTTATTCAGTTCTCCTCAGATCACCGACGAGGAGCTGGAGCTCAGAGAAGGTTAGCTTAGCTTTGCTTGAATCGGGGGAATGGGGGTCTGACTGTAGCCTGGCTCTGTCTGGAGGTACCACATCTATTCCAGTGTAATACTGCTTCACTGCAGCAGGTACTAACTATGGTAGAAGTTGGTGATTTAAAGCAGTATTATATGAATAAATCATAGCTTTTAAATGAAAAACTTCATATTTTGTCCTCTCGAGACGTTCGCCGCTTCAACCGCACACATGAGTTAACGTCCGGGTAAATCACGGTATCGTCGGCGAATTGGCAACGCGGGCCGTACCGCCGTCCCTTAGGTGTCTCCCTGCCTTTGCTAATCAGGGATGAAGATTCGCGGAATTAGCGTAGCGCTATTCAGTCTCCTTGTCCTCATACATAATCAAATGCTGCGAACAGACCGTTGGCCCCGCAAACAGTTAAAACAGCAATGCCTCAGATAAGTCCTGTTCCCGTCCAGCAAATTCACCGCACCAAAAAGAGTCAAGTCAGGTTCAGACCCCCCGCGGTGATGCTGGAAGCGCCTCCGCCTCCGCCTCCTGCGCTATGTAGAGTTATATTTATATATATATAATTTCAGACGCCATCATGACCTGCTCAGCAGAGCGTCCGGCACCGCCACCAACCAGGTGAGAGACAGCGGAGGTGTGAGTCCATGAGCTACCCGTTAACAAGCGGTGAATCAGTGCTTAATTCACGAAATTTTATTGAGCAAAGTAGCGCAAAAGTTTTCTCAAGAAGGAAAACCGAACCTTCCACCAGACGCACTCCGCAGGAGAACTAGCCAGATTATCCAAGCCGAGTGAGAGGCTGATGCTGCGGTGTCAGGGCCCAGCATGCTGCGCTTCCCCTTTTTTGAAATGCCAACTGCTCCCACCTGCTGGCAGTGAGAGCTACTGCGCAGCCTTTCCTCCAACCACCTGTACTCCATGCTGTAGGAGTCAGTGCAAGTAGTCTTTCTTTACCATGCAATAATACTTCAGGTCAGGAATCAGGAGCGCAGTTCATCGAGTATCTGTGCAGTACAGTGATTACTATGTACAGTATACCCTTGTTTTTCGCGGGGGTTTTTTACAATTATTATACAATTAAATACTCTATTATACATTGAAAAGAAAGAACAAACCATTTTACAGGCTCAATCATCAAAGTAAAGTTTTGATACAGTATTCTCGTTTTTGTGCGGATAATGTTTTTTTTTCCTGCAGTCATTCATCCACAGAGCTAATGCTAAAGGGCTCCATCCTTACCATGGTCTTGTTGCAGACAATTGCAACCCTTTTTGCATCCTTATTAAAACTTATTGCTGCTGTCGTCCTTATGTTTTTGTCTTCCTTCTTTATGGAACGAACGGGAGATTCATTAATTCCGTAATGCCGACCTACAGCCGCATAGCTTTTACCTTCCCTTAGCATGTCCAGAAGTCCAGAACTTTATCTGAGATAGGTAGCCTCTGCCGCTGCCTTTTGGGCCCAGCCGCAGGCGCTTTTGTCGGTCCAGAGCGTTTTGTCAACATTATGGGTTTTAGAGAAACTCAAAATTGCAAGAGAATTTGCACGTACGTAATGTAAATTTGGCAAGCTGTTTTACGTACGTGTACATATTAAACTGCGACGTTATTGACCCACAGGTGGAGAAGAAGCGGGGTGACTTTTTAGCCAATCAGAATGCCGAACACAATGCACAACGCAAATCCGTGAAGTAGCGAAACCGTGAAAAGTAAGCCGCGTTATAGCCAGGGATCACTGTACTGTCAAACTGAAGGTCTCTCCATAGACGGTGATCCAGACAGAGCGACAGGTCCGGCTACGGCCCCATGACAGAGGTTCTGGATTTGAGCTTCAAGATATGTTTTAAACACAGTAGTTATTCCCACATATTACTCCAATTTACTTCTAAAACTCGTCAGTAGGAGGTCAGCAGTGAAGTGGCAGCTGATACATGCAGATAACGTCCAGAGCCGGGCTAGCCTCAAACCTCCCGCTCCCCCGTGTTCGGCTAAGCTAACCGCCTCTCCCGCCTCTCGGAGACCCTGTCAGTTGTTTCTTTCTGATTTTCAGCAAACGATCGAGGAACGGTCGGTAACTTATCGTAGATACGGGGGGGGGGGGGTTTGTCGCCTGCAATTGCACGGCCATTGTTTCTGGGCCTTCGAGCAACAGAACCAATGCATCATGCAGGAGTGACTTTCGTGGATTCGATCCCGGCTCCTCGCGCATGATATCCCCTCTGCAATTACAAGGAGGACAAACGTGATTTTTGGGCCGACCGACCGATCGACCGACCGACCGACCTCTTGTCTGTTACGGTACTTTCAACGGCGATCGATTCTCGCCGATGTTCATGTGTGTGGATATTTCCTGTACTTGACTTCACCATCAAATCTGTCCTGTTTTTTGTTTTTTGTTTTTTTATTTATTTGTTTGTTTCTTTGTTTTCGCACCTGGGTGTTCTTCCAGGCAGTTGAAGGAACACTATGTGCTGTCAAAAAGTCCGTGTCGATGTGTTCCTGCCTGCTTCCCCTAGCGTTATGAAAGCGAAAGCAGCCCAGGTTAGGGTGACGTAGAATGGCTGACTTCTTTGTATGAGCATTTCGCTTTTCTGGCCCCGTAATGCATGCAAAGCCACAGACACCGGTGAATGCCGAGATGATTTCTCTGTAAATCATGCAAGAGGTTATAATAGCTCCACACGGCAGCAGTGGGACAAAGTGCTATACAAGAGGTATGCTGTAATCAATACCAATGCACACAACTGCCATTAGTCAAAGGAGTTACAGCATCCGCCCCCATTTGCTGTGCCGGCCATCAACTGCACTGTCTTTGTGTTGGAGACTAACTCACTGCTTATTCCTTTTGTCTTGTTTTTTGGATTATTTTCATATTCCCGTCCAATGTTTACTCCAGAAATGAGGTCTAGTAAATATAGCAGTAAGTGACGTGGCTTCTTGTCTCCTTGTCTCGCTTAACCCCCCCCCCCCCCCCCCACCCCGCCCTCCCCAGCCCACCCCCACACCCCGTGTCCGTCCGTCCGTCAGTCCGTCCGTCCGTCTCTGCATGCCGTCTACCTGCCTGCTGCTTCCCCCCCTTTACCTTCTACTTTTTTGGTTCATTTTCCCCCATTTTTCTCACTTTGGATTTTCACTTGGGTTCTGTCTTTTTTTTTTTCTTTCTTTCTTTTTCTTTTTTATTTTTTTTTTCTTCCCGCCATTTCTGGGATCACAGAGCGGGAGTCCATCACTGGACGGGACACGCGTCAATCATTACGACCGACAGCACTAATGAATTTACATGCAGGACGGGAGACTAATATGCAACAGATCTGCTCCAAAGTGGACTTTGTGCCTGACCCTATCTGTCTCTTTCCTTTTACCACCACAACTTCCTGCGCCGCCAGGGCTTCTCAGAATTGAATTTATGGGTATGGAACATTATTATTCATTTTGCTGTGCTTAAAGGGTTTTGCCGAGATCCTCTCACAAGTCACACATTATTGTGTCATCCTCTTTCCCAAAACCGACGACTAAGTTCTTCTCAACCTGTCCCCTCCTTCTCTCCTGCCCACTAACCCAGTTTTAAGACCGTTGACCCCCTCCCCCTTTCTTTTCTTGCATGCCTTCTTCTCCCGGTCAAATTTGGGAAAGCTAGGATGAGAAACCGCCCTCGTGTCCAAAACTCGGGGAACGCTTCAATCGTCGGTAAATATGACTATCGCGCCGGGTCCTCTGGGTAATGAGCCTTTTATCGACGGCAGCCCGTCGTATAAAACATACCAGCTGCTGTCCTTCCCCCCGCGTGTTGCCAGAAGCTAGCTAAAGTCCGTCCTTATTATTCTGCCCTTGATTGACTCCGCGTCAGAGTCAAAAGCCCGTCCGTCCTAAATCAGAATTGCTGTTGGCTCCGCTGTGCCAGCGGGCACGCATTTCCATTTCCCTTCGGCTCCGTGCATCAGTACCCCGTCACACACACACACACACACACACACACAATGGCCGGCCAAGGCTCTCGTTGACTTGTCCATCCCTACTGAGGCCACTTTATTTAGACTCTCTCGCCTCTCCCGCTCCCTTATGCCGTGTGCCTCGAACTCTCGGCGAGGTAAGCGAGAACGCAGCGCATGACGAATCGGGCAAAGTTAACCGCCGTCGATAGAGGAAGACGCCCCGGGTGTTGGTGAGGAGCAGGGCGGGTCGCACCCGAGGACCTGCTCCATGTAGATGCCCGATAACTGCCGCCGCGGGTCGTTTCACTTTAAGCCCCAAATAAGATGAAACACCAGGCAAACAAATATTGGTCTCAGAAGGTGGATGAGGGTGAAAAGCTATTAAGGGCTCAAGGAGACCGAATCAGGCCGTGACTGATAAGCATAATCCAGTTTAGGCTGATCAGGGCACACAGGGAGACCAGTCCGTAGCTTCTGAGAACCAGTGTCTTTTTGGACTTCCGTCCCTCGCTCACCTCTTCGCCCCTTCCCTCGCCCACTGTCTACATGTTCCCCGCCGCTCCTCCTTCCTCATCACTTTTGCCTTCATTCCCCTCATGTTTCGTCCTCTTTGTTGCTCCCTTTGGTCATCGCGCTGTTGCACCTGCGCCTGACACAGTGTTTGCGCCACAGCAGACCGGCAGAGATGTGGAGAGACCTAGACTCGTGGAAAGGTCGGGCCGTTTTTTCACGCACAATCGCTCAAAACCCCGGCGTGAGAGTCATACTGTTCAGACAAGCAGGTATGTGAGGTAGGAGATCATCTCGGACAAATGAGGGACGGTTGGTTTGCTACAACTCCATACACAAGACCACGGGACATGTGATGAGGTCAACCTGGCCGAAGCCATGACTGACATCACAGATCAATATGAAGGCCAAGATCCACCTACTCATATCCAGTGTGGTTGGCACTTTAGCTGCTTCCAGACAGGACAGTTCTAAGGAGTGTCCAGCGACACTTTGGGTCCAGGAAGAAGTCACCTTTTGGTTGGCCACAGGCAGTGAGGAACCACGTAAGGGACTGGTGTGACACGAGCATCTGCGAGGTGTACCTTGAGCGCCACACTCCAAAGCAAACAACGGAAGAAGATAAGGAAGAGGAAGACGACAGGTCTGGAAGCTGCCACGCCGCTCATGGAATAATAACAACCGTGAACTATCAGATGGTTGAAGTGTTTTTATCTTTTCCCGCCACTGCCTCAACATGTGAAGAACCCTGTTAGCCGTTAGCAAACTCCGCACTCGTTCCGGCCAAAATGTAGCCCCGGAAACCCCCTCTGAGGTGAAGCAGACCAGAAGAGCTTGGACCTCTTCGTCGCTCCATTACTCGCCGCTTGTCGCGGAACATCTCAACAGTGACCAGGGTAGTTTTTTAAATTGCACTCCACAGTCCTACAGCGCTGCTTTGGAGTAGGACCTAAGATGGTTCGAGTTGCTTTCTAGGCTGGACGCAAAAAGTTCCTCCAATGAGAAAGCAGACAGGAATGTGCCCAGACAAGGATATACCCATGGTTATATAATAAATACCAAAATCCCAAAGCCAGGCCACTGTGGCGTCAACACTTTGAGCAATGCTTCTTATTTGTTGTTGATTGTTCCATGTTACTTCAGTTCCTCCATCGTGAATATGTTTTCCATGCGCCCCGATCCCATCCGGCACCATCACCGGCATCGCATCCCCGCGGCCACCGCGGATACACTCGCATAGGAGAGGCTACATCAGGATGAGGGTTTACCTTTCTGCTGTTTTTTTTTTTTTTTTTTTTTCCCCTTCTAATGCGGCCGTAATCTTGCGTGCCGCCGCAGCCCCGCGTTACTGCGGCACATTTACACCTTAAAGACGGGCGGAAACACCTCGCAAAGTGAGAGATATTTAAGAGGAAGCTCAGGGGACAGGATGGCACCGGATGCAGAGAGCTGTCCGCGAGGTGTCCGTCAATGGAGTAGCACTCATGCTGTTTATGTGTGTGTGTGTGTGTGTGTGTGTGTGTGCGTGTGTGGGTGGGTGTTCTTTTATTTGCAATGCATGGATGGGTGTTTGCGTGCCCACATGTGTGCGTATGTCTGTACGTGCACGTGTTTCCATTCACAGAGGCGGAGGAGCTCTACCAAAGGAGGGTGCTTACAATCACGGGCATCTGCGTGGCATTGCTGGTGGTTGGCATCATTTGTGTGGTGGCCTACTGCAAAACCAAGTATGTGCCCGAGGAGGAGAGTACAAACATATACTCCACCGCGAGTGATACGACGCGGTAATAGACGGTATCGCGCGTTCTTCACCCCTGCTCTTTCTCAAACGTCACCGCACTCCCAGGAAGCAGAGAAAGAAAATGCAGAATCACCTCCACCAGAACCAGAACCCGTGCGCGGAGCAACCCAACCGCCCGCTGGCCAACGGGCCAAACCACCCGGGGCCGGGTCACGAGGAGATCCCCATGGTGGACGTGAGTGCAAAACAGTAGAAAACACACCGAGGTACATCATCACATCATCGGCGTACATTAGCGCTCGGCGGTCAGTGCTACTGGGAACGTCCGGCGACCGGTCGCGGGGTGAAGGGCGCCTCGCGGCCAATCGCAGCTGAGAGAGGCTGGATGGTCTAGAATGGTCTTTGGTCATCGTTCTCATTAGCATCCATAAATCCTAAGCGGCGATAGCTATGTTAGTCTACATGAGAACACAAAAGTCGTTGTCTCACAAGTCCACAGAACTAGCGTGCCATCATTTCCTCACGTCTTCATCGTCTTTAAATTAAACCCTCATGTGGATCCAGACAGCGCAATTCGAAAGAAATCCTGTCGTGGCAGCCGGACTTGAAGACGTTTCGTCCTTCGGCCGAGCAGCTTCTTCAGTTTTGATGTGAAGAGGAGGAGCCTCTCAGATGGGGAGGAGAGAGACGTCTTCAAGTGAAGACATTCAAGTCTGGCTGCCGCGACAAGAAGATTTTGACAAGAATTCACCACAGCCCGGATGACCGGGAACCTTCACAGACACACTTCTAAAGTTGTGTCTTCGGTACTCACGACAACATTGTGTATGACTCGGCGTTTTATGAACAAAGAAAGCGTGATCGAGAATCCTCGGAGTTCAAGTCCATATAGGACCGTGCAGTATTTTTCATATATACACGTTAGCTTTTAAATACTACGGCGCGGTATTCACACGTGCGCGTGTTTTGCAGTACATCCCCAAGAGCGTCCCGACGACGGAGCGCATGATCAGTCACGGAGCCGAGGGCGCCGGCAGCAGGATGTCCACCCGCTCGCACCGCTCAACCACCGCTTCGCACGCCTCCAGGTGGGGCCTCCGAACTGAATCGTGATCCTGCAGGTGTGGTCGTCCTCTTTGGAGTTCCCAGAGTGATGAATGTCGTACGCTGGACAGTTTATTCAATCGAAAAACTAGCGTAACTAATGTAAATTAGGCGGTCACGTGTTTCTGATGCAATACTTTCTACAAATCTTCTAACTCCAACAGTCACTCAACACGATACTTCTGCTGCTGCGGTGTATTTGCGATATCCGAAATGTTTAATTGGTGGCCTGGTGGAGCCGCGGTTAGCGCTCCCACCTCACAGCCAGAAGGTTCCTGGTTGGATTCCCACAGGAGGCCTTTTTACGTGGACTCTCCATGGTCTTCACGTGTCTACGTGGAGTTCCTCAGCGTTCTCCAGGTTCCTCCCACAGTCCAAACACATGCAGGAGCCTCACTGGAACCTCCATATTGTCCAAACATGTGAATGAGGCTGAATGGTCGGAGGTGTCGAGTCAAAACGTGGTTCTCCACGAGAACCAGACATATAGGGGATTACTTTCCCACTTTCCCACGGTGACATTAGATTAACAAATAATTATAAAGTGCACGACAGACATTCAACAATGACCAATAATAAAGTGCCCGCAGATACAATCTGCTGCTACTGAGCTGAGATTTAACAGCACAAAAAACGAAATGTATAAATCTATGTATGTTGAATATAGAGGGTGGCAGCAGAAGTTTCTATTCAGTTCGGTGCAACGATAGTACGTGCGCAGCTGAGAAAATAAAGTGGACTAAAAGGCGTGAAAAGAGGCAGCATTTGATACAGACCTCGGCATTTTACAGCCCGCGGGCCACATCCGGCCCGTTCTGCGTTTTTATCCGGCCCGCCAAACTATTTTTTTGGATATTTTCAATCAATCAATTGAATTTAGAAACTCCGTATTTTTTCCTTTCGTTTAATTTTATATGGATGAAGACATACAAAATAATGTTGGTACATTTATACAATCGTGAAGTATTTTAAAGTTGAAATTAAACGGCAAAAAATTTAAATATTTAAATTGCACTTTTCATTTTGTTCAATTTACATGATATCTAGTTGACCTGCGCTGAAATATTTCATAAGAAATGTGGCCGGTCTGCCAAAATAAATTGCTCCCCCTGATATAAAACAATAACAGCATGAGGGGCATGGGGGAATTTTCTGTAACCGCTCGCTAACCGAAAGTAAAGATATGGAATGAATGAATGAATTTATTCATATATATATCTATTGACCCCATCTGGTTCTGCTCCGTAAAACCCCGGCACAATGAATTGATTCATCTGTTTTCATCCAAATTCTGTGGAGAGTGCATTGTCTTCCCTTCACTCATTCACCGCCTATGCTTCGTTGTGACCTTCTAAACACGTCGCCCCGGCTCCTCAACCCCTCTGCAGACACGAGGAGCAGACGTGGAGCATGGAGCGGACCGAGAGCATGAACTCAGACTGCCAGTCGGGCGGGCTGTCCAGCTCCGTGGGAACCAGTAAATGCAGCAGCCCGGCGTGCATGGCGAGGAGGGCGGCGCACTGGGGCTGCACGGACGCCTCCAGTCCAGGAATGCAGTACGGCGACTCCTACGACTCCCTGAGAGACTCACCTCACAGCGACAGGTAAACGTCGTCTTTAATTCATAAGAAAACATATCATCCGATTTACATGCTCAATAAACTATAAAAAATACACAAAAAAATCTGAAATATATTGAATATAAATCCCCTACGCGGAAAATAAAATGAGTGAGTAAATAATAATAATATGCAGCTTATTTGGTATTATCCTTTGCAGTAATATTAATATTAAGGGACTCGCCTCACAGCGACAGGTAAATGGCATCTTTAATTCATAAGAAAACATATCATCCAATTTTCATGCTTAATAAACTATGAAACAAATACAAAAAAAAATCTGAAATATAATAAATATAAATCCTCTTAACGGAAAATTAAATAAGTGAATAAATAATAATAAATTGCAACTTATTGGGTACTATCCTTTGCAGTAATATTGATAATAAGGGACTCGCCTCACACAGACAGGTAACCGGCGTCTTTAATTCATAAGAAAACATATCATCCAATATACATGCTTCACAAACTATAAAACAAATACAAAAAAAAATCATAAATATAATAAATATAAATCCCCTTAGCAGAAAATAAAATAAGTGAATAAATGATAATTAACTGCAACTTATTGGGTATTATTCTTTGCAGTAATATTAATTGGGCATTGCTTTATATTTGAATCAATGTGAGCATTTCCATACTAAGGCCTGGTAATATTAGCCAATTTTAATATAGTTACATTGAAGGGGAATTTTGTGCATTTTGTGGCGCCCCCGGAGGTCACGCCGTGGTTAGCGTCCTCAGGGGTCCTCGGCTTATGTGGGAATTCCGTTCCGACAGCGTAACACAATTTGCTTACGTCGGAACTCACATACCGCACATATAAGTGTCACTTACTGGCACTAACACAGGGGTACAATCAGCATTTGGGCCATAAAAACACTGTTCAGTAAAAAAAAAAATAAAGACACTTACACCTGGGAGCCAAAATGAAGGGGACAAATATTTCCAAAAAAAATACAAACCAAAGAAAGCGAATTTAGAACAATCCAATATGTAAACAAAACCGTCTACCTGGAAAAGCACCGCGTGACAACATGTTTGCTCACCAACTACTTGCCGGGTGGAATTTGTTTCGTCACAAATGCCGCACGACAGAACAAGACTTTCTCGATAAACTAATGAAAGATGAAAAGCTCCAAAAACTGTTGAACGTCCAAACCGGACATGAATAAAAAAAATAACCGTATCTCTAAGTGGACTCGTCAGCTCGCGTCATAGCGACGGCTGCAAAAATAACACGGGCCGCGACCTCGTCATTCGGCTTCCGCTAAAAATGGGTGTTTCTAATAGCTGGTCGTTAAGGTTACGCGCGAGGACACCGCGTAGCACCTGTTCATAGCTGCGCCGTTTACCGTTGACTCAGACCACGGCGCCGTGGCAACCTGCCGTTGTCCCATCTGTCCAGGTATGTGTCCGCACTGACCACACCGGCCCGCTTGTCTCCAGTGGAGTTCCACTACCCGCCGCTGCCGCCCCAGGTGCCCACCTTCCAGATCACCTCGCCGAACACAAGCCACGCCCTCTCCCTCCCCCCAGCCGCCGCGGCCTACCACAGAGACGACGACCAGCCGCTGCTACGCTGCCCTGACGTACGTCCAAAGCTGCGGAAATCGGGCTTCTCCGTGCAGGGAAGGGTCAGATGGCGAACGGCTTCTTATCGCACCTGACGGCAGAAATCTTTAAACGCAAGCGAATGAATGAATTCACTCATTTTTGGTTCATCTAACCGGGTTCTGGATCCAACCGGAGGGAACGCGTTATGTTAGAGCTTAACAGGGTTTAACAGAACATAGAATTATTATGATAAGTAAGTGAGTGAATGTCTGTTTTTGTATTTGACCCTGCAAGAGTATACCCCGCTCCTGCATCCCCCACGACCCTGAGTGCAGGATAAGCAGTATAAGATGGATGGACGGACAGATTATTTTTCATTATCATTATCAGAAATAAAGTAAGAGCAGTGGCGCAGCAGTTAGCGCCTCCTCCCCACAGCCAGAAGGTCCCTGGTTGGATCCCTGTGTGGAGTCTCCATGTTCTCCCCGTGTGTGTGTGGGGTTCGTCGGGGTTCTCCAGGTTCCTCCCACGCTCCAAACTCATGCAGGAGGTTCTCTGGAGACCCTACATTGTGCAGACGTGTGAACGAGAAGGGGAATAGTTGTATGTCTCTAAATGGCGTGTGAATGACAGGGTGAATGGTTATGTGATTGACAGGTCCAGGGCGAATCACGCCTCTTAGCAAATGACAGCCAGGATAGGCTCCGCCCCCTCCCTGACTGCATAAGGAGTTAGCGCAAACAAAGCATTGGTCAAAGGTATCCACGCTTCCTCCCTTTTCTCCTGGATATACCATTTACTCATATGGTTTCCACTACCAGAGTGCTTCACACCAGCTCACACTCACCCATTCACACACACACTGAGGGCAGCAGAGCTGCCTTGCAAGGCGCGAAGCATACAAGTGGGAGCAACTGGGGTCTCAAGTGTACTCTCGTCTTTAGGTTGGGTTTCTGGACCAGAAATATAGCGGTTCCACCGCGAACAGGGTGGGAGGGGAAGCGAACATCAAACGTTACACTTTGAGATGTTCCTGCCGAGGAACCTTTCAGCAAGTTGTCACCGCGTTAGTTTCGATGTTTCAGGATGGAAGTTTGTACCGGCAGCCCCGGCGTCCGAGGCGACCGTACCTGACGGAGAGCACGGGCAGCCTACCGTCCAGCCCCTACCGCCTCCCGGACGACGAGGCCTACGAGACCACCCAGGAGTACGCCTCTTCCAGGGAGCCCATCCGGAGCCGGCGCCGCCCGCGACGCAACCGCCTCAACGGGCACGTCTCGCAGCGGCCGGCGGGCCTCCGGGACTACAGCTCGCAGAGCTTCAGCCAGTCGGAGGAGGACGAGGAGGAGGAGGACGAGGACGAGGAGGACGAGGAGGACGCTCACGGGGAGAGCACGCCGTTCCTCAGTATGCAGAACATGAACGTGGACCTTCCCCTGAGCGTGCCGGGTTTCCGTTCGTCGTCGGGTGCCGACGCACGGACTCACCGCGGGCTGGGCCGGCCGGGGGCGCGGAGCAACGGACAGAGCCGCGGCGCCCAGTCGCAGCGCTCCAAGACCGACAACACGCCCCTTTAAGACTCGACCTCCACCCACCCGCCCACCCACGCCCACCCCCACACCCACCCAGATACCCCTGCCACTCCACGCCCCGCCACCCCCCCTCCCCCCCCCCCTCCCGACACACAACCAGTGGACTAGAGACCTGCACCTAGGAGAAATATTTTTATTTTGTATAACAGACAGATATTCTAAACAAATGAAATATTTATTTTCATTTCAGCAAAATTGTCTACTAGCTAACAGCAAAGACTTTTTTTATAACGAGGGCGGGGGGGGGTATATTTATATGTCGAGTTTTTTGATTTACAGCATTACGAGAGACGAGAAAATAAGAGAATTACGTGCCAATTTTTTCACGAGTTAGATAAATAGAATAATATTGTGGTGCCTTTTGCTGTATGCTGAAGTCGGAGGTCCCATTGAGTTTTGTAGCCTTTCTTATAAAGACTCCTGGTTTTTATAGAGACCCTCCCTCCTCCTTCCTTTTGCTTTGGGTTTTCTCTGATTTGGGATCCTCCTCCTTTTTTGAACTGTGATCTGATTGTCATCATGCAATATCGATCCCTCCTGTGTAAAAGGTGTCTGTTTACATGGTTACCATCCTCCTCCTCCTCCTCCTCCTCTCCTTCTCCTCTTCCTCCCCCCCCCCCCGCCAAGCGTTCGGTTGTGTGTGGAGTCGAATCCGCCGGGTTCGGGGACGAACCCGGACCGACACGCGTCCTTTCACGTCCGCCGCTTCCCGTCCAGTCACGCGTCGTTTTCCAAAAGCATCGGGGGGGGAGCCCTTCCTGGAAAGTGACCTCAAGACTTCTGCGTAGGTGTTCAGGGTGCTGCCATGACATTGGCGGGGGTTGCAATGTGTGTGTGTGTGTGTGTGTGTGTGTGTGAGAGTGTGTGTGTGTGTGTGTGCGCGCACCTTACAAAGCCTCATTCGGTAGTGCACCTGGGTGGACTGACATGCTCCTCTCACTATCCTCACGCTGCCAGAAGCTCCATTGCACTGTAAGACCCTCCCTCCGTGAGCAGTCATTGGCCAGGGAGCTGCCGATCTAACCCCGACCCCCGACCCGCCCCTCCACGACCCCCGACGACCCCACCCGAAAACCACTCCAGTTGTAATCCAGCCTGACTCTGGCCTCCTGTGGACTGCCAAGCCCGTCCGTTTCCTATGCCAGCAGCTTAGAGCCGCACTGTGTCTCAGGACTTCCCCATCACATCACAGCTACAGAGACTCGAGCAGAGATCACGCCGTCTCGGCCGCAGTCCAGCCCGCGGGCCAGATCCACGTCCCCGCCCTCCCCACCCCGGCCTCCTCCCCGTCCCGGCGTGATGCGTTCAGGTCGCGAGGGTAGAAAACGGTATCTTTTTTTTTTTTTTTTTAACTTCAAGCTATATGTGTGTGTGTGTGTGTGTGTGTGTGTGGAACGTGTGACAATGAGACCATATCTGTTTAACCTACCCCACCGTTTTCTTTTTGTACTACTATAACCCTGCTGGAAAACGTAGAGTCCTGCTCCGAGGAGGAGGAGGAGAAGGAGGAGGAGGAGGAGGGGGCAAACAATGACAAACAAATGCTTGTGTTAAGTGTGCAGGTTCACACTGCTAGAGAGCGGGCTCCATTCAGCTCGCGGCTAACCGTTAGCACGCGCTCGCACATCCCTATACTTTTAACTTCTGCTTGTTCATGTCGACTGAATGTTCGGTCAGGTGTCCGTCTCCATCCGACCCCACCACCTCCACCTCCATCTCCACCCCCTTCCTCCAGCCCGTTGGTCAACCACCTCCAGACGCATAAGCGAATAGCACACTGGCGGTGTCACCGGATGGATGCGTGGACTTTGGAGCATTGGAGTAGAATAACACTGTGTTGGATACATTACCACGATACACCCACCCCCCGAAAACAAAAACAAAAAACGTTTAGAGTCGTAGTAGAGTGATTTGTTTTCACGCAGGAGAGGCACGGCTCACCCGTCAAGGAAGACTCCTAAAAAACGACGAGGAGCTTCTCCGACCTACTTTCCATCTATCGCTAACCAATCCGGGGTTTGCGTTGTGGAAAAGCCGCGAGCGAAGGCGACGGTGCCTCTAGAGCTAGCTGAGATGTCGACCCCTGCAGCCCCCCCACCGCCATCCCTGCACACACAGCATCCGTTTTATTGCATCAGATATGACGAAGCACACACTGGGACACACACACAAACACACACACTCGTCACGCCCTTTCCATGTCTGTTGCCAAGCGATATGCCTTTGTCTTTTTTTACTGACCTGCTCCCTTTCTCACCCCCCCTGCATGTCCTCGTGGTACTGATAGTTGGGTGCATGGATAAAAGCAGCAAGCAAACTTTTTTTTCCTTAGTTTTCCCCACTCGGTAAGAAGAAGAAGAAGAAAAAAAAAGTTAATTAAAACGTTTCTTCATTTTAACATTCAGCAATAAACCCCGCCCCCCCCCCCTCCTTTCCTCCCTCCCTCCGCTCCCTCTCCCTCCTTTATCTTCATGTCCATCATTCTTGGAATATGCTAGGAAAAAAAAAAAAAAGATTTTTTGCAAGTTTTATCAAAAAACAAAAACAAAAAAACAAAACATTCTACTTGTAAAAGAAGAGAACTCCCGAACCACCCCTTCATATGAAAAATAAAACTCTATTCCTACCAGTTTGAAAAGGTCCTGTCGTTTTTAAGAAAAGTGATGGTTTGTCGTTCGTCGCCACTAGGGGGCGCTGTTGCCTCAATGAACCGCGCGACGAGAAACATCTCTAGCGGAAAAGAAGACGGAATTCGACCTCGAACGGCAAGCCTCCTTCTCGGGGTGAGAAGGTCCCTGGTTGGATTCCCACAGGAGGCCTTTCTGTGTGGAGTATCTACGTGTGTGCGTGGGGTTCCTCCGGGTTCCTCCCACGGTCCAAACACATTCACCGGAGAACCAGCATTGTCCAGACGTATAAACAAGAGCATGAGTGGTTTTTAGTTTCTGTATGTGTCCCTGTGATTGGTCCAGGGTGAGTCCCAGCCTAATCACAGCTGGGATAGCTTCCAGTCACCAAAGTCTAAGCTTAGCTTTGCGTGATGTGAATGCATGAATGTTTCAATAAAATCGCGCTGTCATCGGTGTCACATGTCCTTCCCGCTCAGCCAGTTTCCATTGTTTGTTGAATCCATGAAGGGGGGGGGGGGGGGGGGGGGGGGGGGGTCACGACACCTTTCGCTCCAGGCTGCTTCTGGGAGTCCCATCTGGAGGACTGATCATTCCCTCATCATGGAAGGTTTTGTCCTTCACATGCCATATGGAGACATACAACCATTCACCCTCTTATTCACACCGGTCCAGGCTGAACCCCATCTCTCGCCCAATCGCAGCTAGGATAGGCTCCAGCACCCCCGAGCCCCAATCAAACGTCAGCTTTGCATGATGTGATGAATGCATGATCCATGAATGCTTAAGTGAAACTGCGCCGTCATAACTGTCACACGTTCTTCCCGCTCAGCCAGTTTCCACTGTTTAAGGAATCCGATATATTCATTCTGTTCTCTGAGTTTCTAACAGTCCAAACACACACGGGAGGTTCACCGGAAACCTCGCATCGCCCAGAGGGTGAATCAGAATGAGAATAAGCATTCTTGATTCAAATGGTTGTGTGTCTAAATGACGTGTGAAGGAAAGATTGTCTCTGACTCATATGCTTGCATCTCCCTACAAGGTTTGCAAATGACAGAGTGAATGGTTTGATATGTGGCCGCGATGGAGCTGTCCAGGGTGAACCCCGCCTCTCACCCGATGATGCCTTGAATGCAACTTTTATTTGCATGTCACATGTATGGGAGCGAGAGCCACAAACTATTAATGCATTCATCTCTGGACCCGACATCCACAATGTGACTAAGAGGCGTCTGTGTGTTCGCCAGTCCTGCCTGGGGGCCTCTAGCGGGCTTGGGAGATGCGCGACGGTGGCGGGCTCGAAGCCTGAGCAGCTCCGCCGTGAAGACATTCAGGTGTAAATGAGCTGTTAGACCTGCTCTTTAGGTATCAGCCCCCCCCCACAGACACCGAAGTGGACGGGGAGCTCCTTTACATTTGCAAGCACGGTGGCGCTCGATGCATTTTCCTGAAGATCTGACTGCGGCGACTGCATCCACGGTCCTCTCGCCCTGCCGTTCTCCAGGTGGCGACAACGTAACATGTCTTTCCAGTTCACAGCGGCCAAGTGGGCAGATCCCTGGAAGCGTGTACGACCGCCCGCGCCTTAAAAGCAACCTCAGCGAGCAGCTATTGTCACTATTGAGCAACGACGGTTTGTTGTCAGAGCCTCGAGACGGTGCGACTGTGGGCGAGAGAAATGGAAATTTGCGAGGGGGATTAAAGCATCACCAGACTTGGTATGGGATATCTATCTAGAGGAGGACCCAGCGAGTGAGAAAGGCTCCCACTAAATCGGGTGAGTTCATGGACCAGCGGCACAGAACGCCACGATGGTCAAACTGCACTGGTCAAGACACAGCTTAGAACATTTCCAGCGCCTGTCTGGTGTTGCTATGAGAGTAAACTCCGACGCTCAGGAGCAGAGTTAGAAGCTTAGGTGGACAAACCTGCAGGGGAATCTCGCCGAACGTTAATCCTTGTTCAAAGCTTTGACGAGGATTAGCCGCGACCCGGAGAAAACATCGCCCAGCTGTTGGCGCCCGAGTCTGAATATCAAGATCCGGATGAATATCATCTGGTAGCTTCCACGCAGCCCGTAGCTCCGAAACACCCGCGTTCCGACGGCTACTTTAGCCGTTTTAGCTCCAAACTGTCTTGTCGCGACTCCGAAATAAGTAAACCTTCTCCTCACGGTTCCGCTTTTCTTTTGCAGTTGAATGGCCCGGTGCTTCTGCCGTTGGCGGAATGTGTTCATCTGCGTTTGCACGCCATGCATCTGCCTGGGTCTCATGTTTGTCTACGTCTGCGTCATGGTGTGTATGACGATGAACAGCGACGTGCAGCACGGCACACCAGTGCAGACCTCCCCGAACCCTCACTTTGTGGCCCCCGGAACATTCGACAATAACAGCTTCGCCTCCACGCCGAAAACTTTCTGGAGGATCCGAGAAGCCGCCTTTTGGAATCAGCTCCAGATGCCGATAGACCGTCTCTTCAATCCCATCATACTTTCCCGAAACAAAAAGCCGAAGCCCGACGGCGTCCGGCTTTACGAGTCACTTCTGAACCAAAGTCTCTCGCGTGCTGAAGAGCCGGATAGGAAGGAGATGCCGCGACAGCTGCAGACCTTCGTGGAGCACATGGGCAGGAGGGACTACCCGGTGCTCATCCAGCCGCGGTCCGGTTGCGGAGCCGGAGCGGCCGACGAGAAGGAGCCCCCTCTGCTCCTCCTCGCCGTCAAAACCACAGAGCTCAATTTCAAGAACCGCCGAGCTATCCGGGAGACCTGGGGCCGGGCGGAGTGGGTGGCGGGACGGAGGGCCAACGGCAGCGCCGGCGGGAGGGACGAAGGCGGATACGTCCGTAGGGTGTTCCTCCTCGGCAAGGAAGACCCGGAAGACTTGGGCTTGGATTTATCCCCCACGCTGAAAGCCGAAAGTGAAACGTACGGGGACATTCTGCGGTGGGACTTCAGGGACACGTTTTTCAACCTCACTCTGAAGGACGTGCTCTTCTGGAGCTGGTTCACGGACAACTGCAAGAGCACACGCTTCATCTTCAAGGGGGACGACGACGTCTTCGTCAACACGCCTAACATGGTCGCCTACCTGAGAGACCGGATGAGGACGGCGCGAGGGGACGCGGCAATGGACGACTTCATGGTCGGGGACGTCATACACTCTGGGGTACCCGACCGAGCCCCCAAGTCCAAGTACTTCATCCCGCCCAGCTTCTACGTGGGGCTGTACCCCTCGTACGCAGGCGGGGGAGGGGTGCTGTACTCGGGCCGGCTGACCCGCCGCCTGCACCGAGTATCCAAACGGCTCCACCTGTTCCCCATCGACGACGTGTTCGTCGGGATGTGCATGGCTCGCCTCGAAAGCCTCCCCGTCCACAACCCGGCCTTCCTCACCTTCGACTTCCCGGAGGAGGAGGAGATGTCGTCGTGCGCGTACCACACCGTCATCATGGTCCACAGGCGAACCCCGGAGCAGGTGGCTCAACTCTGGGCCGAGATACAGAACCCGGCGTGCTGGGGCGTCCCACTGAGGCGGGAAAAAACGGAGGAGGGAAAACCCACTGACGGCCACGAGTGACTCCTGAGAGCTGGAGGGTTGTTTTTTTTTTCTCTGTGCTACATCACCAGATGAAACGGCAACATTACTTCACACCTGAACATTACTTTATCGCCGGCATTGTTCGCGAGCGGGGCGCGACCAGGCACGTGTCACAAAAGCAGCTGTCAAAGAGCTGCTGAAACTCCTTATCTGATCTTCCAGCTGCCATGCGATAGCCGCATGGAATACACGTGTGAGGAGGCAGCAGACAATGATTCTAGTGTCTCCCGGTGACAGGATTACGGACTCGTTCTTCCACGCAGCTTCCAGGACCAGAAATCTGGTAGGATTTCCTTTGGTGCCCCGTTTCTTTGGACTTCATTTGGAGCCCCGTTTCTTTGCTGATTTCTATTTCAGTTGCTCTTCTGTATCACAACATTATTTTTATGATATAGTATTTCAAACCGTGAAATGTTAAGCTATTGGCATCTTCAACAGAAGCTCCTGAGAAACAATTTTCACAGACATTTTTCAAGGAGGTACAAAACCGGGCGAGGTTGTTATTTAATTTTGTGACTTTCTTGGCAAAAGGACCGTGTCGGTTTCGCCGTCGAGTGGAATTCCTGTTCTTGTGAGAATCATTCATATGCAGCACCTTTGTTATCAAATAAACTTCACTGATGGAGCGTGATCGGGTCCATAGTCTCATTAAATATTTATGTCAAGTTCGTCTTACTGCCATCCGCTCAGCATTTCTTCTTGACATGTCGTGTAAACAGCAGAACACCTCATGTTGTCAAAGGTCAAGGGATTTAACACGCAGTTCAACGCGTCCTGTGTGGACCAACGTTTGATACCCACTCGGCCAATAATCAGTACCACAGTCCCGCCATTTTCACACACTTTTTAGCAGAATAAGGGGAGAGAGGCTGCGACTTTCACCGTTATCAAGCAAGACACTCCGGGGTTGCTTTCTGCAGTAGCACAGAACATGTATGTTATGACAGTTTGACTAATTAAACGTGATGTTGAAAGAAAGGAATGGAAAACACATCTGAGTACGAGAGGAGTGACAAGTAGCCTGTCTTCTCCAGAGAACCCTCGGCTCTCGCGGAGCAGGTTCTCAGAAGGCGTGGCTTGATCTACTAAAGCCATTCACTATTATTTCTCTTAGAAAAGCTATTATTGCACCATGTCTGCTATTAGCAGGTAACTGTTAGCACCGCTGTCATTACAAGGGAGTTCATTCGTAGCCGTCCCACTGTCACACTTCCTTTCTTGCCCGACCAGTCAAGGCAGAAGGCCGCCCACATCGAGCTGCTCGGTAAAAGGCAGCGTTTTCTGAGGGAACGTTGAGTTCATGTAGATGATCGGGTGGTCCAGACATGTTCTACATGGAAAGCGTCACCAGACAACTGGGTTGGGATCTGGGACCTGTAGATATAACATCTACCTCCGCTTGACCCTCCTGGACGAAAGCACATTGCAGATGCTAGATGCTAGGTGACAAGAGCACGCTGGACTTGAGTCATGGGATAAAATGGTTAAAGGTCATGGTAGAAGGCCATCAGGTCAATCTTGACCGTGTCATTATCCAGGAGGCTGCAATGTTAGGAGGAAATCCGGATGGTTCTTGCAAAGGGGACCGCTACATGAATAGTTTTTACTGACACTGAAGATACCAAAAGTTGAAGAACTTACATGTAGTCACGGCAAAGCATATTAGGAGTTAAAATGGAGTATGACATAATGGTACAAGACTTAGGAGGGTTGTTTGTTTTATTTTGACGGACCACACGGAAACCTTGAGAGGATCGGCGGCAAAATGAGTAAAAATAAAATACCAAACAAGTGCTTTTGTCTCACAAGCAACAGGTTGGAGCCGAGAACACTGACACAAACTATCTTGCAGTGTTTTATTCACCTCAAATGACTTCCTATGTACAGATGATACACCCTGCATGGTCAGTACTCGGAGGGGTACTGCATTACTCGAGCATATATTTATCAAGGGGGTAGAAAAGGAACAATGCGGTGTTCAGAAGCCCTTTCTGGAATGGTGCCGGACATCACAACAGTCACTGCTTTTCAAGACCGCTGACTCACATTCGTCAGCGTTCCGCCATGATCTTGAGAGAATTTAGTGATAGCACTTCAGGACAAATTACAAAAAAAACAAAAACAGACAAAAAAAAATTATCACCGGGAGTCACATGACTCTCATTAAGAAATCAATCGAGACCTGTTTCTTCTCATACAGTCCAACCGAAATCTGGCAGGTTTGTCCGGTCCACATCCGACGGCTCGTCAGGATGCGGCGGCGCCGCCACCGAGGAAGTCAGCAGCCGTGCGCAGCAGGAATGTCGGACTATGCATCCCCCTCCTCCTCCTCGTCCCCTTCCTCGCTGTCCTCCTCGTCACTCTCCGTGTAATGGTACTTATAGCGGTTCGTGTTCACAAACAGATCTGCCTCATCGTCCTCGGAGTCACCGACACTCCCCTTGTCTTCCTCCTCCACTTCTCCTCGCTTACTCGTTTTGTCCTTAGCTACCGGCTCCTCCATGAAGCCCTCGGGCCTGCAGGGACACGGGTCGCCGTTACACTTCACACATCATCATCACAAATCATGCTAGCTCATATATCGGTTTGCTGAAAACCGCGAGTGCTAAGCTTAGCGAGTTTAGGTAAACAACCAGACGTCAACATCCTCTAGATACCAATGATTAGTTTGAGGTTGTTCAAATTAAAACTGACCACAACATCTTCCAAGCATGCAGGGGTGAAATCCCCTGTTTGGCGTCATTTGTGAAAGCTAGCTGCAGTGATGTTTTACAGTAGAGGTCAAAGGTCAAAAACAGAATTGTTTTCTATTCTACACATGCAGTGACTGACGGTGTGTTTGCGGTGCATCGGTCAGAGGTCCCACCCACCACAGCTGCTCTTTCTGCAGGTACTGGATATGATCTTTGTAGAGAATGAAGCTGATTTCTGCCTTCACCTTCTCCCCTTCTTCAATGGGGTCAACAATCACATAGTCACCTCGGGGCAAGAGGGCGAGAACTACGTCAATTGAGGAAGTCGTTATGAACACGGAATAAATATAAAGCCTGAAACTCCACATGCACATTGAAATAAACGGGTTCACGCCCCATGCTGGGATAATGTCTCCAAGCACAACACACGAAGAGAGAGAGAGGAGTCGTGTTCGACAGAGCGGTTCCGCCATCTGCGTCACACGTCAACGCTGAAAATGCACAATAAACCAAATGTGACGTTACAAAAGAAATGATTAGAACACAGCCTTGGATAAAAGCAACCTTTTCAAAATGTGCAAATTATAATGAGAAACCTCAACACATGTTTTTGTTTAAGGTGGATAGAAGACTGTTTTCTGAAGAGGAGGCGTGAACCGCTGCGCTTTCCTCCTCACGCTGCTATCCCCAGAGGCAGCATCTTCACGCCGGTCTGAGATAAAAATGACATACTCCGGGACGACGGTGAAATGGTCGCAAAGATGAGACCGTCCTGTGTCTGCTTCAGCGAGGTTCACGAGCAGGCAGATAAAAAAACCTCGTCTCAGCGGAGACTTCATTGACATTTTCAAAAATTGGGACAAACGTTCACAACTCCCTCCCCCCTTGGAAGATATATTCCCCGTTGGGCCGCTGCTTCAGCTCAGCGACAACAGGGGGATTCACAATTCAAAGTCCAGCCGACCGGTTCGGCTCCCCGAGTTTATCACGACCAAGCAGGTTTCACTTTAGAGGATTTCAAAAGCGCGTTGTCAGTGATGATGATGATACCGTCACAGGAAATGAAGCTTTTACTCACATAGAGAAAGAGGGCGTCTTCAGTAATAACAGCAGCGAGTGTGATGGAACAGTGAACATTATGGACAACGAGGAACAGCAGCGAGATTTTCACATCATTTCCGACAATGCTTCAGAATAGGTACATTACATTTGTCATCCAAGCAAACATCGTTCCGACTTATTTGAACTTCAATGTAGACATTCGACATGGTAGAAAAGCAAGGATGGTAGAAACCGTGCCAAACACAAGACCCGAAGGGGACATCAAGAAGAATGCAAACAGTATCACCATTTTTTATTTTTTACCCTGTTTATCTTGATAGCCAATTTAAAACGCTGAGTTTTTCCCAGATAACTTTTACCTACCTTTTCTTTAACCGCATCATCGTTGTTTATATCGGACGCATAGCGCAAAACACCGTAACATGCCATCTCTCTTAGGCAAACACCGCGCTTCGTCACTTACCTCTCTTAATCCAGATGTTCTTGCGGAACTTGGTGGGCATGCTGACGAGAAAGGTCTCACCCTGGGCCGTGATGGTTTCATGGAGGTTGTTGCCACGGCTACCGGTCACCTGTCAAAGGGTGGTAAAGTGGCGAATGAGGAAGTCTTCGCTGTCCGCGGGTTGTGTCCAGTGTGATTAATTCGTCCTACCTTCACAATCTGTTGCTTTTCTGTCGGGGTGACAAAGTCGCCGAGAACCTCCTTGACAACGTGTTTGCGTTTGGTGGCCTGTGACATCATAGAGGCTGAGCAGCAGAGTCCTTCGCCAGCTGATGAGAAGAGTTGGACAAGAAGCAGAGCTGAGATGAAAATAGTGTTGCAATCTTTTGTGATATATTTTGCAAAGGTAGAGTGTATTATTTGTCTACATGTGTGTGAATCCCGGGTAGAATGGTGAGGGGACAAGAAGTGAAGATAAAGCAGGTGGAGGATTTTAAGTGCTGGAGGAAGCGGTGGAGGTTCCTCTTTAGGAGTGAGCAGGATGGAGAAGATCAGGAATGAGTCCATCAGACGGACAGCACATGTCAAGATATTCTAGAGATAAAAGAATGAGATGGTTTGGAAAAGCACAGAGGACGCTGAGGTTGGAGATGCAAGGGTGGAGGTTTATGGATGGAGGGAAAGAGGACCGGATGATAGTTTGTGTGAAGAGCAGAGGTTTAGATGGAACCAGACGATGGGCTGTGATACCACTGAAAGGGAAAAGCCTGAAGGAAAAAAAAAGTTAAAACCTCTCCCATTTTAACTATTAGGTGACAATTCACGCCATCCGTTATAAAAAACGACCACTTCGAGAATGTATTTGAAAATATTTTCCTGTCATACATACGGCTAAACGTGTTGGTGCTTTAGCTTTAGCTTTAGCCGCATCATAACTTAGCAAACTAAGCCTTGCTAAAGCTAATCTGTGAGCGTCATGTACCTTGAAGAAATTGCTTTCAATTCGTCGATGACTGGGTTTCTTCTCAGATTTAAATGTCCCAGTTTCAAATACTATTACTTTATAGTGAAGCGACGAGCCACATGCACCCGTGTTTTCCACAACACGCAAAAAAACGGGTACCGTTTCACTTCCGGCATGACGTTTATTAAGCTTTTTCAAAATAAAATCTATCCATTGAAATGGGGGTACTGTAGCTTAATTCACACCATAAATATAATTAAAAAAAACTACATAATAGCATCGACAATAATCAATAGAAAAATTATCAAAAAATTGTTTGATTGTTGAGAGAATAGAACACAGACCACTGTATTCTACTTCTTCCGGGTTGGCACGTTGCATTCTGGGTAATGTAGTTTCTATTCTCTTGGGCCGCTGGTGACACGTTCAAGAAACGTCTTCCAGCCACCGGGAGCGAGTGCGCAACGAAATGTTGAGATCATTTTCAGCTTAAATACAATCTGAAATCAACAATTTCCCTACCGACCACCTAAACAGCATTTTTATTTTTTCTTGATATTTACTATGCAGATAATCTATGTCAGGTGGTAAATAGTCCAAAGTGTCATTACAGCAATTGTGATATGCCTTGTGATAAGAATTTAAATCCAAGTAACAGATTGTTTGGGACTGAAAAGGATAACATGTTTTAATATAATAGGTGAAAAATAGTACCGTTACGAAAATTGTTTTTAAGGTTGGTAATGTACTCGCAGCAGGATATTTAGTTTCAGGAATGAAAACAGCTCATCCCTCTGAAATTCAACCTTCTACATGACTTCAGTCTGTCAGTGCTGTTCCGGCACTGCAGTCATGGAGACTCCAATGTACCTGCTTATAATATGTTGAAATCTGGTTGTTAAAAATTATCTAATCCATTTTTCACATTTTCCTGTTAGGCTGTGCCGTTAAAATGGCTCCATTGTTTTACCTTTACACAGGACTTCTCTGGACTGATGCACCTCTGCCTTACTTACGTTACAGCAGTTCCATATTGACTGAAATCTCAGAAGCTGGCAAGGTTTATCATAGCACTGCTTCCTTGAGTTCTCTGCTATCAGATTCTCAAAAGCCAAGGCAAAGTTCAAGATGAGAACAGCAAACAGGGTTTTCTTTACCTTCTGCAATGCTATTTGCACAGGAGGAGTTGGTAGAGCGGGCGCCCCTCAAATCAAAAAGTTGCTGGTTCGATTACCGGCTCTTCCTGTCTGCATACCAAAGTTTCCCTGAGCAACACACTGAGCACCCAGTTGTTCCCAATGGTCTGATTAACATGACCTCACACTGCTGTGAGGCTTTGGTAAAGGTTGGCTTTATGACTGCAGAAACAACGTCTTCACTGATCGTAAAATAAATACAAGATAAACATTGATTACAGATCAGTTCCAGTTTGTTAAAAAAGTGCTCTTCTTTTCCCGTCCAGATCACATTGGGCTGTAAGTAGAGACGCTCAACGGTTGTTGGTGTTTTCAGTTGATTTAAGGGTTTAAGAAATATCACAGGGCATGAACCATTCATTCATTCATTCATTCATTCATTCATTCATTATCGACATCACAGTGTCAGGATGACTGCAATCCCAGCTGTGATTGGATGAGAGGTTTCACCCTGGACCAATCACAGGGACAATTACAGAGACATGCAGCCATTCACTTACTCATTCACACGTCATATAGACACGCTACCATTCACACATCTGGAAGATGTAGGGTTTCCACTGAATCTCCTTTATGTGTTTGGACTGTGGGAGGAAACCCAGACAAAACATGGAGAATCAACACAGAAAAGTGGGAATCCAACCTGGGACCTTCTGGCTCCTGCGTCACCGTGACACTTATATGGATAACTAGGGCAATAAAAATTAATCATTCTGCAGTTTGTAATTCAACTTTAATTTATTCCTCGCTGTCTCACAGCAAATGACACACCAGCTGCTCTGTCGTCCTTGACCGAGAGGTTAACCCCCCGCCCCATCAAAAGCCATGCCTTACAAATTACTCATAGTTTCACAAAACGTTCGGAAAACTTACAACACAGACGTCTAACTAGAATGTTCGCATTTTCTTGTGGGTTTGTCTTGCAAAACCAATATCCGGCTTAAAAACAATGAACTCTAGGATTAACGGAATAAAAACTAAAATCTACATCACACTGCTTTAAAATGTTAGTTGCTCAACGAGACTTTCTCTGTTGCAGGTGGAAGCTTTTCATCAGCAGGCATGAGGTACTGCGGTGAAACACTGATTTAGCAGAAGTTCAGGACTTATATATTTACCTGCATGTGTACGTGTGCGCACATGAGAGTGTGTGTGTGTGTGTGTTTGAGGTGCTGGTGGTTTAGTTGACCACAGCAGATGAGCACATCTTGTTGATCCCGCAGGCGTTGGATCCCCTGTACAGGTAGTAGTAACCCTGTAGAAGACAAAAAGATTGTGTCAAACACACACACACATATACACATGCATGCTCGCAAAAAATGCAGGGTTGAAGCTGCCGAAGCGCTTTGGAAGTCAGTGCTAAATGAATAAGACCGATCATCCTGCATTCCACTCCCTTTGGGTCGAGTCAGCCGCCAAACTGGTTTGTCAGGACCCTGTGTGTTTCCCATGGATTACAAAACATTGTCATATTCCCATGCTGAGCAACTCTGAGCTCCATGATCCTCATTGAGGAGTAACTGTCTCGACGTAACTGTCTATTCTGCATGATTTTTACCAGAGGGGTGTGGTCGGGGGTCGGGTGATCTCACCTGTTCTCCGTAATCCTCCCCCCAGCTGTTCTTGATGGCCCAGAACGGGATCCCATTGCCTGAAATCACACACAAGCTTTTCTGTCATGACAGCTTTGTGAGGAGACCTGGCACATGATGAAGATGATGTTGGTGTCAGACAGGCTGCGTCTGTTGTTGGCTCTGGGGGGAAGTGGTGGAGGACAGGATGGCGGCGGAACTGCCGTTTATGGAGAATCCCTTCCACCTGCTCTACAGAACTCTGCACAACCTCAGGAGCAGCTTCAGCACCAGACCGAGTGCCATTAGACTGGAACTCCATCTGCCCTGGTTCACTATACCGGCAGAGAATGGCCCTGATGTCTATATATGTGTGTGTGTGTGTGTGTGTGTGTGTGCGTGCGTGCGTGCGTGCGTGATTGTGTGTATATGTATATACATTTAAAATAGATTTTTTTTTTTCATTATATTGTCTATTTTTATCCTTGTTATCGTTCATTTTACTATCTATTTTTGTGGATGTCTTTGGCTATCTTATAATTGTCTGTTTTTACTTTTATGTATACAATTATAATTACTATATATATATATATATATATATATATATAGATGTGTGTGTGTGTGTGCGTGTTTATATATATTATAATATATACAATTATATACGTATACACAGGACATACACAGACTTGGATGGATAAGTTACGCAGAATAAATATTATATATATATATATATATATATATATATATATATATATATATATACACACACATATATATGATTGCATATTTTAGTTTATGCTCTTGTTTTGTGTGTATGTACCTGGTTGCTACGCTATGCTATGCTTTGCTATCTACCAAGTGATGTTTGCACTGTTTGCACTGTTTGCACTGATTTCCAGTCAGGTTGTTTTCACAGGGATTTTGTTTTTTTGATGTACTGAAATTAATTTCAGCCAAAAAGACAAATGAAGGAAAACGAAACCAACATCCACGATCGCCACTTACGATCTCCGTATCCAACCAGCAGCACGGCGTGGTCGATCATCCAGGGGTTGCAAAAGATCTTGAAAGGGTGAGAGATGCCCTTCTTGTAGAACTGCAGAAATAAAAGCGATTAAAAGATGCAAGTGCTGCACGTTGATGCGGCGAAGTGAGTGACAGCAGCCGCTAACCTGCATGGCGAACGCATTCAGGGCCACGGAGACGGGGCCGTTCTCAGCCAGCCACGCCGCGATTTCTGTGGGGCAAAGAGGCCGGCGTTCAATCTCTCACATTCCCAACTTTTCACCAACACGGGCGAAGAGATTCAAAAGGACGAAGGGAGGGAGATGGAGGTGCGAATTTTGGCATTTCTGATATAACAGGAAGTGATTTCACGATCTCATTGCCTTCCTCCTCCTCCTCCTGACCCGACTCACCCTTCTCGTCCGCGGGGAGTTCCACTGAGCTGTTGATGTAGGCGGCGACCTTCCCGCTGGTGAAGTCGCACCTCTGCTTGTGTCCAGTGTATGAGTAGTCGCTCTCAGACTCCAGGCCTCCTTCATGGAGATGAAGAAGAGAGCTTAAACCTTGCAATATGCATCAGAAAACACCGGCGCCGACACCGAATGTTTTGTTTACCGATCTTCTCGATGGCTTCATACGCGTTCGATGGCAGCCCGCCTCTGCAGGCCTGGTCCAGCCCGTCGCAGTCAACCAGCTCTGGGATCAAACAAACCCCACCGACCAATCACATCGTGCCCTTTTTTTTGTCTTTTCGACCATTTGTTCCGCGAGAAAAAAAATCACCTTGTTCGGACAACGACAGCAAAGTTCCATTTTTCAGGAACCACTGGCCTTCGATGTTGCCCGTGACGGAGAACGCCCAGCAGGATCCGCACATACCCTACGAGACACACACACACACACACACACACACACACACACCAATCAGGATGAAGCACACTGAAAGTACACAGTAAGTCATTTATCAGTCTCGCGCTATGCAGGCCGCCGAGTACCTGGTTCTTCACGGGACCGACAGCTCCATGTTCCCGCCAGTCCCAGCTGTCAGGGGCGGGGCCTCGAGCCGGGCGGGCTGCTTTCATTGGTCGGTGAAGGGTCCACTGGCTCAGCAGCGCGTTCAGGTATGTGGAGCGGAACTCCTCCTCTGGGTTTAAAAAGAAAAAGAAGAAACTCAGACTTCACACAGAGCGCAGCAAAAAATGTAGAAAGTGTGTTTCCTCACAGGAAACGTGGGGACACACGCTCACACACACACATACACACACACACACACACACCAGTGAGGTCGCTGAACTTGGTGACCCCGTACTCTGCCGAACCCTGGTCCAGAGACTGGATCCTGGCGGCCGTCTTCAAGTTCTCGTGGAAGATTTTCAAACGGCGGTCGGCCTCTGCAGATTGGATACTTTAAATATAACATTCCTGTTTCCGTCTGCATCGCAAAGATAAAGAACACTTTAGATTCATCCACAATGGCCGAGTCTGCTCACACACCAAGGATTTGGCGGTATATTTGTGATGATGTATATTTACTGTATGCAGAGAGTGTATATACAATGTGTATATTGTCTACTGCAGGACTTTGTCTCCGGTATATACAGTTTATATATAAAGAATGAACAGTGTATACTACACACTGTTCATTCTTTATATATAAATGTATGTATAGATACCATATGTATATTGTTTACAACAGGTAGGTGTCACACATTAGGCACAGCGTATGTACAATGTATATATGCAGCATGTACAGTGTGTATACACAGTACCTACACTGTATATATGTATAGTGTGTATATACAATATGTGCAGCATATATATATACACTGTATATGGTTTATTATATATATATATACACACACAGTATACAGTGAATTTCTATATAGATATATATATATGATGTTTACAGTGTCTATGTATAATGAGTACAGTGTATATATGTTGTATATTTAGTGTGTTCAGTTTATATATACAGTATGTACAGTGTGTATATATATATATATACACACGGTATAAAGTATATATATATATATATTTATATATATTGCATACAGTGTGTATACATATATAATGTGTTTAGTGTTTATATATCTGTGTGCAATGTATACAGCATTTACAATGTATACACCAGTATATATATATATATATATATATATATATATATATACACACACACGCACACACACACACACACACACAAATACATATGACATGTGCTGACATTAGTTGACAGAAGATCTCCATCTTGATGAAGATGTCACACATGCTGAAGTGACAAGTGTGAGTGTGTGAAATGTTGTATGAGGTGTGCCGGGGATTCATTTGTTCATCAGGGTGATGGCGTGTGTGTTTGTGCGTGTGTGTGTGTGTGTGGAGTAGAAACCTGCACCACCTGACCTTCTGCCACCAGGTTCATGACCCTGGAGTTTTCTTTAGCCCTCATGTTTTTACTGTGATGAGCCAGCTGTCAGTGAATGCGACACACAATGTGAGCATTGTGTTTGGAGTGCACACCGGGCACACACATACACACTCACACGGACTCACCCTCCTGGCTGCTGTACACTCTGTTGTATCGAAGCATGAACTCTTTGAACTGGCCAATCAACTCCAGAGACTCCTAATAGATACGAAGCACACACACGCACACACACACACTGATTATCCATTTGACACGCACACACACACGCACGCAAGCACACCTGCAAGTTCATACTGATCAGTCATATTTGCCTAGCACTTATTGGTCGCTGCTGTACAAACAGGGGAGGAGATACAGCGTGTTTGTTTTCACCTGCAGAGGCCGGGCGGCCGACCGGTCCTCCACCTCGTTGGTCTCCACACCTTCACCTTCAGCGGGAAAAAAACAGGTGCTTGTTAAAAAGATCACTTCATAAAGGAGAAGGATAAAGCTCTGCTGCGGAGAGACACAATACGTGGGTGAATGAGAGGGACACAAGTGGAACGAGAGGGGATGTTGGATCAGCAGTCCCCGAAGCCCGGGCCGCCGACCGGTACCAGTCCGTTGGTCACTTAGTGCCACACGGAAAGAATAAATAAGTTACATAAGCTCCATTTTATTTTGAAAAATGACTGAATTCTCTCTGTTATATCCGTCTATGATTCACTTATGATGCGTGTCGAGATGCTCGTCTCGGTCATGTGATTCATTAACAAGCTGGCAAAATAGTAAAAAACAGACGTCCTTGGAAAGTTTCTTCGCAAAGGGTAAAAGGCCCAGTGAGGAGACAGAAGAAAAGCATATGACCACTAAAAAACTGGACACACAATACCAGGAGAGGTATTTAAAAATGGATTTATCGAGACAGGTGACTCCCAGGCACCGAGCCCGCTCTGCATAATACGTGGGAACCGGCTCTTTATTGAGGGAAAGAAGCCTTCAAAACTGCTTCGCCACTTGGAGACCAAGCACCCTGAATTAAAAACAAGCCTTGGAGTATTTTGAAAGAAAAAAAAAAAAAAGCATGCCAGTATTATGGATAAAAGTCCACAACAGGAATGAAAACTCTGTTGCCATTTCTGACATCACATCTGTGTGAAGCAGGATTTTCTGTAGTCACAGCAACCAAACCAAAATTACGGAGTGCAGCTTTGGTTTTCATTGTCTCCCATTACCCCTAGATGGTACCGTCTTGTTGCAAAGAAACAAGCTCACTTTGATTTAACTTTATGGTGAATTGTATTTTTCATGTACTTTACATTTGTTTTGCGATGTATCTTGTTTTGAAGGCCTGTGTAAGCGTTACCATAGCGACCAAGGAGAAATAGGGGGCAGAGAGGATATTATGTCAGGATACTGCTAATAAAGTCACATACAAGTATACACTGGATTCAAGTTTAATATTATTATATTTACAAAATACCACAGATTTTGTGTTGCTTGTATCATTTTATTTTGTTGTATTTATTCGCCACACCCTAAAGACAGGTCAGTGAAAATATTGTCTGACATTGTAGAGGAAAAATGGTTGGCAGTTCGTGTTAGATGATCTGGAGATAAAGTCACACTGAGATGGTTTGGACAGGGACAGAGGAGGGATGGAGAAGATCTGGGTAGAGAGATGCTGAGGTTGGAGGTCCAGAGGAAGACCAGAGAAGAGATTTATGGATTAGATGGTTAGATGGAGGCATGTGATTGGCTGAGGGAGAGGAACCCCCGTTAAAAACTGTCTTTCTTCTCAACTTTTAGGAGCTTCTGCTCCTTTTTCTCAAAACCTTTGAGGAAATTCTGGTGATGCACACACACACACACACACACACACACACACACACACACACACACACACACACACACATACACACACACACTCACACCACTGACGCCGAGTGAGTTCTCACCTTTCGGCTGGCACTTCTGTTTGAGCAGAGTGGACGTGCCCTGCCAGGAGACGTCCCACACCTCAAACACACAAATCTCTGTCTGGATAAAGAACAAATCACATATATTTCCATGTGACGAGTGCGTATTTGACCAGTCGTGACAGGAAATTTAGATGTTCAGGGTAGTGAAAGGTCTTAGCGGAGGTGATCAGAAACACGAAAAGCGAGTATAACACTGAGAAACCCTGCAGGCTTTACACCGAGGTTCATGTTTACGCCGTTGACTTGATGTCGGTCACGAGCATTGTCCGGGGTTATTACGAGTCAGAGCTCCGGTCACAAGATCAGGCAGGTTGTGACAACGCCGCCCAGCAAATCCGGCGACTTTGCTGAAGTATCAAATCAGTGGCGCACAGCTGATGGACAGCACTTTTTATTTCAGGAGATCACATGCAGTTTTTCCACCCATCTTTCAAAATATTTCCCATGACACACACACAAACACACATTACCTTGAGTTTGTGTTGCTCGGGATAGAAGTCACATGTCTGGAGCATGGCTGACTTTTTGCACATTGTGTTACTCAGTTCCAGTGTGATAGAGTAGCGCACACCCTTAACCAGCTGGGAGACAAAGCAACACATGTTTATTAGACAAAGACACACAACTACATATAAACACAAACAGATAGATAGATAGATAGATAGATAGATAGATAGATAGATAGATAGATAGATAGATAGATAGATAGATAGATAGATAGATAGATAGATAGATAGATAGATGTTGTGAGGGTGACAATATCTTGGTGCAACTCTGCAGATGGATGCTTATAAAACGTTGGCGTTTACTGTTGGTCAAATTAAACTATTTAGTACGTGACTTCCGGTTACGGGTAAAGTTATGTCTTAGGACAAAAAAACCCACCGAGTATCTCTTTGTCGATTTGTGACGTCTTAACTCTCACATGAAATACGCTGATGTGTTTTCGCCCGCTTAGAGAGTTTCCAGGGAGATATATTCGCAGAAAAGGCAGCAGTTTGGAGTTTTATTTTGAAGGCGCCTCGTCTGATATCCGGTGTAACCTACAGATAATTGTAGCAGCTTGACAAACCTGTTTTTTTGTTTGTTTGTTTGTTTTTTACGGATAGACATGTTAAACGCGTCCATTTATCTAGGGTTAAATCATATCATATTACCACCCTTAATCTCTTTTGTCATTATAGTAGCACAGATTGATGCGAATAGAGAGATCGCATCCCTACCTGCTTGGTGGCGGAGACGAGTCGACTGATCCGGCGGAAATGCATTGCGTTGGAGCCGCGGTTGTATCTCTCCTCGGCGAACCGCATCGCCCGTTGCAGCCCGGGATCGGACTCCTCCAGGCGGATCGGGGATCCGGGAGGGCCGAACAGAGGCCGGTCCAGGTCCTCGCCGAGCGCCAGCACCGAGGCCGGCACGGCGGCTGAGGCCAGCCAAAGGATTACCGGATAACAGCGGATCCACAGGACCATGATGACCCGGAGAGAGGAACGCGCCGACGACCTGCTCTCCGCTAAATCCCGCGGTGTTTATTTAATTTCCCACCAAAACACGCGATGTGGGTCACGGACACACGGACACGCCAGGCTGCAGCGCTGCGTTGTTGCCAAACAAACCCTGGAACGAGGCGGTGGGAGGAGAGTCGTTCCTGCCATGGTGCGTTCAGGAACATCACGGAAAGAAGCGTTTGATTCACGCCTCGTGGATTTCCTGGTGAAAAGGTCTAGAAACTTGCGTTACAGCAGTATTTCTAAAATTAAAATAAAATAAAATAAAATAAAATAAAATAAAATAAAATAAAATGATAGACCATAAACATTAAAAAAAAATGATAGCGCGTAAACAACTGCTCGCCTGCAGGGGTCTCCACAGACTTCATCTTCGTCCATCGTCCATGAACCTCCTCTCTGGTCCTCTTCCAGACCTCCTGCATGGCTGCTCAAAGCTTCAGCATCCTTCTATCCACATCTTCTCCCTCCCTCCGCTGTCCATGTACAAACCACCTGAGGAATGAGGATAAAGCAACCACCCAAAGACTTCACATTTTTTTATCTTTCCATCCTGGCTTTTGTCTCATTCTTCTTCTTCTTTGGCTGTTCTCTTCAGGGATCACTATAGAGAATCAACTTCTTCCATCTAACTACTCTCTTCTGCACCCTCTTCGCTCTCAACAACTAACTCCACGTCCTGTCTCCCTCCATCTATAAATCTTCCTCTGGACGTCCAGCATGGCAGCTCCAACCTCAGTATCCTTCTACTCAAATCTTCTCCATCCCTCCTCTGTCCATGTCCAAGGCATCGCAGTCTGGTTTTATCTCCAAAACAAAATTTACACTGTCGTGTAACACCTCCTTGCCAGAATAAATCAGAAAAAATCAAAACATTCCAAGGTTGCTACAATTTTTTTTCTTATCAATAAAATTGATGTGGAGCATTTAATGATAAAAACGTTCAACTGATCCAATTAAAGATATTAAAATTCCACATGACCTGTTGACCTATTTTGTGTGAATTTATCACAGGAAAATATAATGAAATTAAATTGAAAACAGAACTGGGATGTTAAATTTGTTGAATTTCAAGATAAAAAATGTATTTGATCTTTATTGTGTGGAATTAATGTTAAATTCAACCAATTGGTGGCACAAACTGTTGTGCAAGTACCAAATATGACCACAGGATGGCGCTACACACCAAGCTTTCCCGAGCGGTGGGGAAACTATTTTTATTTTGAAGCGTAAAATTGGTTGTTTTTCTATCAAGCTTCAATTTTAGGAATATGACAATTGAATGGAAATTATAGAAGAGGCATTTATAATGCGGTGGCAAGTTTAAAAAATGTTTTTTAAAAAAAAAAAACAAAAGATAAATAGCAGGATATGTGTATTATTTTGAAAGGACAACACCGGAACCGGAACTCGCGTAGCAGCGAGCCCACAAGCGCCAGCGCAGCTAGCATAACGGAGTGAAGCGAGCCATTTGTTGACATTGGCTAAGCTAACATTTTGAACTTGAAAATCCGCTTTGAGGAAACTTCTCCGACAAAACCCTCCACAAACCGCCGCTGGATAGGTTACCCGTCGCCGGTGTCCGTCACACCCCCGGATGACACCGCTGCTCCTGTGAACGTTATGACTAATTTATTTCTAGGGAGCGGGTCCCGGTTGTTTTCATAGAAGGGGCCTCCTGAGCAAACGTTGGACGAGCAGATCATGGAGGCTCCGGGGATCGAAGAGATGTTTGACTTTCGTCGGTAAGTCATCGATCGGCTGCAAACTAATGTAACGTGTGCCTTTTCCTGAAGCATTTGTGTACTAACTATTTATAACAACCGTAACGTAACGGTAATTGTAACGTCAGGGTTAGGTAGCTAGCCTCACCACCAAGAACTGTTAGCTTACGGTTAGTGAGCTAGTTTCATGCACATCTGCTAACTTTAAAATGAACTTTGGAGTGACCCAGTTGGATTTAGGACTTTAGACTTTTAATCGCCTCAGCATTAATGGTTGCTGGTGCAAATCCGAGGGTGTACAAATCGCACTGTCATTAACCCGCTTTGCACCAACGAAGCTAACCTAAATTGACTTGTTCTACCTGACAGTTCAAATGAGATCGTGTCGCTTGGCACTTTCATTTTGGTTTCGTTTACATATAAACTTTCCCATTCACGTCGGAATTTAACTCAGACGTTAAAAGTGTTACTATATTGTCTAACAGCACATTGTAGTAACGTTGCAACCCCCCCACCCACCCAAAAACACCCTTTGTACTTCCTCTTCAGTGCAGTCAGATGTCTGTGCCGCCTCAGTGATTATCTGACACGTGTAAAAACGACATGAAGCTGAAACTTGATGGAAAGCAAGTGCTTCCTTACAGAAATGTATTTTCATTTTTCAGAACATATCAAATATTGTTAATCACGGAGCCTTAAAATCCTTTCCTGTAGTATGTCACATCATTGTATTTTACTGCATGAAGAAACTTGACATTTTGTAATCAGCCATGGGTGGAACACTGACGTGTGATTTATTATTGCACATTTTTATGTCCTTGTATTTGGTAGTTCAAGAAAAGTACATTATGTATTTGTGTTGCGCAGGTTTTATTTTTGACCTTCCGTTTCTTGGAAATTGACCTTGGTGATATCCTCTTGAGGGGCTGGTTCAGTTGACCGAAAACAGACTTCCAGTGTGTTGCCAGTATGATTTTGAAGAACCCCCCTCAGCACTGACTGATGCCTTCCACATCTTTTGTTTTGTTTTGTTTTTTTATTTCTACATTTTTTTGCAGATTTCCCAAAGATGCGCTTCTTCTCCTGCTGTTGCTGGTTTACTTTCCTGTCGGTGTTTGTTTGATGTTCATCCGGATTTTTATTGGTGTCCACGTGTTCTTGGTCAGCTGTGCACTTCCAGAAAGTTTTGTTAGAAGGTAAGAGAAATGTTTTATGTCTGAAACAATGAACAATTCGCCGAGAGTTTAGGAGTCTAGCTCACTGTGGTAATTATTAGAGTGGAGTTACTATATAAACCTCTCTTTATCTTCTGTATGACAACTGGAGTGGTGTGAAGTTCTCTCGTATCACAGGGCAGGGTGCACAGTTAACTCTCTGAAACACCAGAGAAGAAGAGGTTCTTTGTCTGCCAGCTTTTAATCTCTTCCCCTTGTTTTGTCACGGGGATAAGGTATTATGGTGAAAACTTTTGCAGAGTTCAAGCTAAAGCAATTAGGCTCTTACCTTGATGAAATCCTAGTTTTTAATTAAATGTCAAGGCCAAAGGACAGTGCAGTGGCTAATTGAATATTCTCTGATTGGTCTGAAGGCATTACATGCTGACGTAAACATCCGGCCTTTAAGAGTAAGTGTTCAGAGTAAGATGTTTTAGGAGATGGAGAAATCACGGCGTCACCACCTGCTCGGAAACTGCTCGACAGCATCCAGCGTCAAAGATCGGTCTATCTCCGTCTCCGATCGGCTCTTATTTAGTTACAGTTATACAGATAATAGGATAATCCAACTTAGACTCAGTGAGCTGGGCAAAGAGTGGATTGATGCTGACTACAAAGAAAACAGAATGGAGCAGGATGCTGTTTCTTTCATATTAGCTTGTCTCCAAGACAGTTGCTGACTTAAGGGCTTTGCAAAGTCCCCTCCTAAAATTGTTAAAAAAAATGAATCTGCGGTCACCATGATTTGCCCATTAATCATGATCTGCACCAAAATTTCAGTTCAGGATCCAAGTTTGCATCAGGCCTTTGCAGTCCTGCAAACAGGTAATCGTGCAACAGCAGAATCCTTTCCACCTCGGTGCAGCTAATTAGCCACAAATATATACTCTTATACACGCAGTCATCCAAAACCATACTTACTTTAAAAGGGCACTGTACACAGATGGATATGGCCTCTGAAAACTCGAAACTGCGAAAGAAAAAATGTGGGGGGAAAAAAAACGTCAGAAATAATTTACATGTCCCTCTGCGAGCAGTTATGCCGTGTGCACGACCGTGAAGAAATGCACTTGTGCAATTTCCCACACATTTCTAAGTCTAACAGAGAATGCTGCAGCTAATCTACAAAATTAGAACCAAACTCTTCGAAGATCTGGAAAAATGGATTCTTGATTGTGGGAAACCTCATATCCCACGGGGTCCCTTGTTTTGTTGATCATTATCTATCTCAACAGGAGCTACAATGACTGCTTTCAGCTCAGTCAGCCCAGCAAATACTGTTTAGGTGAACATTCTATGTGTTGGATATGGTATATGTTGTGCGCGCACACACACACACACACACACACGCACAGTGTTTATGAAGGTTAATTAGAGTATTATTGAAGGCAGATGGATGGCATGTGTAAGTGACCTGCATATTAACCTCACTGAGTTTATTCTTCAAAGCTGAAGGTTGTTATGCACTACGTCTAAAATAGTTGAAAAAAAATACATCTTCATATTTGTTTTTTTTTTTGTTTGTTTTTTCTCCATCTCTTCCTCAGATTCATTGTGAGGGTGATGTGCTCGGTGCTGGGGATGCACGTGAGACAGAAAAACCCTCGCTCCAGAGACAAAAACACCAAGCTGTACATATGCAATCATGTGACGGAGTTTGACCACAACATCATCAACCTCTTGGCCCCGTGCTGCACGGTGAGCGTCCTCCATTTGTAGTTTTGGACTAGGTTGTGTTTTTTTTCTACCGTAGTTCAACAGTGCACCGACCTTAGGGTTGTCAAACACCTCCTCTCCTTGGGTTAGAGTTAAGAGCTAGTCTAGGCACTTATTTTGCACATGCGACTGAAAGAATAACATCAGTGACGCGGACTCAACCGTGACTTAAAGCTGTTAAAAAGTCAGGCATTTAAGAAGATGGAGAATCAATGCTGGTCAATTTGGAATTCAGCTCTGGCATTGGCAGCTGCGACACACACATTACTGTCACTAATTATGTCTTGTGAAAAATAAAAGTCAGCGGAAATGGGTTTGGAATCAGCTCTTTTCTCCTGTTATTTAGGAGATTATGGTCAATAAAAAGGAAAAGGCCGCGCCGCATTACCTCGTGTTGATGATTTTGTCTTTGCAAAGTGTCTCCCTCAATCGTTATGGATTCCAAACCCCAGCCTTTTTTGCATTTATGCCGTAGATTCAAGGAGGGCACCTTTAAACTATAATAGCAATGAAGCATAGCAGCTGATGAGAACACCCTGAGGGTAGGACGTGGCAGTGATGGCAGGGTTATAACTCCAGAATAGACATTACGTGCTCTTTACTTTACCTGTTGTGCCTTTGCAACACACGTCGTTCTCCTTTTTTTTTTTTGAATCTCCAGCCCCAGCTGGAGGGCTCCACGGGCTTCGTGTGCTGGGCCAGAGGCTTCATGGAAATCCACTCGGAGACGGGCCAGGGCGCGATCGGGGCGTCCCTGCAGAGGTACTGCTCCAGCGAGGGGACCCCGCCGCTGCTGCTGCTTCCTGAGGAGGACACCACAAACGGCCGCGCCGGCCTGCTCAAGTTCAGGTAGACGAGCGTTTTGCTTTTTCGCTCGTCCATGCCTTCCTCCAGCGTGACCGCAGCTGTTTGCGATTTATCAATTTCCCGTTGGGCGAGGTAGAAGCCTTCGCTTTATTCCTTCGTCCTCGGCCAAGCACACAAACTGCAACTCCCATCTCGCCGACCACAAAAATGATCATCTGTCTCCAATAGCGCATCAGACAGATAGGAATAATGTTGCTGATTGTTTCTCTTTTGTAAATTTCCCTGTAGTATTCTTCAGCCAAATAAGTTCTTGAAAGTGAAAAAAAAAAGCGGTCTGTATTCTTTTGTTAATTTAAATAAACTGAAAAAGCGCTTAATTCAGCCTGAGATTCAGGGACATCGCCGCAACACGATCCCCACTTCTGTGTGTCAAAATTGATGCGTTCGCGGTTTTGAAATTACATATTTAGATCAATGTCCTCCACAAAGCCAGTCAAAAAATAAATACATTTATATTTTGCAAAACACACAAGCGGCTCTGAGATCTTTGCAAGGCCTTATCTATCCTGTATAGATGGAAGGTGTTAAACATGCAGCTGATAAACATCCGCTCATACTCATAATATATTAATGAAAGCTCTGATTTATTAGCCTCTAACTAACAATTTATGCAGTAAAAACAGCCACACCGTATCCTGGGTCTGAGCTCGCTCTTGATTTGGCACAACTGGCAGGATAGCGTGACCGCTAATGTGTTAGCACATCATTTCTCATGCATTACAAATATCAAGTGCATATATGCTCGATGCGATTTGTTCATTCTATAATTCACACTCTGATCCTGGTTGTCTTCTTTCCTCCCTCAGCTCCTGGCCCTTCTCCCTGACGGAGTCCATTCAGCCCGTGGCCTTGCGCGTTACAAGACCATTGATCGCTTTGGTAATGCTATTTGAAGTTAGTGTTATCAGAGAAAGGAACCCTGCTGTGAAAATGTCCGCTTCTATTTGTCAGTCCAGGAAATAAACACTTGAAGTTGCACGTAAACCAACTAATACGACTGTCTTGTGTCTGCAGAGCACTCCAGAGTCCACCTGGCTGACGGAGCTGTTGTGGACATTTTTTGCTCCATGTACAGTGTATCATGTAAGGTACTAAATAATTTGTGTTTTTTTTTTGTTGTTTTTTTTTTTCTTTTTACATCCCAGTCAGCAGCTTTTGAGTTTTTGAAACATCGTATTGTAAACAGGGAATAGCAGCGACACTGTAAGAAACCCACGGGACAACGTTGTGATCGTCTTCGGATCCCGGCCTCAGAAAGCTACGCCACGTAGACAAGATCAGAATTACCCGGTAAAATTATTTTTTGTTTTTTGTCCCTCTACAAAACAGCTGGCTGCCGCCGGTATCCAGACAAGAAGGCGAGTCCTCGCAGGAGTTTGCAAACAAAGTCCAGGAGGTAAAGTAATATCAGGCGAGCACATTTGCGAAGGGGAAACAGACATCTCTCAGCTGAACTCGCGATCACGTCCCGTCCACCTGCTGCGACTCCTGTTCCCTCCATTTCCACCGCGGTTCCGCTGTCACGCATCTCACTCTCTTTTCTGTTGTTTATAGCTGCTGGCCTGTGAACTGGGCCTGGTCTCCACAAAGATCACCAAGGGGGACAAAGCAGAGCACGTCAAGAGAAAACGTCTCGCCGTGCCGCAGTCGTCCACAAGTAAGCAATGCACGTGACACCTCTGTACGAGCTAAAATCTATTCTGACATTTCCAACTTCTATTTCTTTCACTGGTGGATCTCCACCTTTACTCCATTGCACCTTTTGTGGTGTAACTCCACCTGACAACTTATTATACCTGCCAGAGGTCAGTGACTAGTTAAGGATGCGAGGGACACGGAGGACTCCTTGCACAGCCGTGTTTGTTTATCCATGAATGTACAATTTACAACCAAATAAATGCATTTCCCAGATTTGGGGCGCTTTGGCCTCAATTTCTGAACATTTAAAGACCTCTGTGTCTTTAAATACCAAGTAACACCAGTCAAAGAAATAGTGCTACCATCTGTCCGCCCCCGTGTCGATGTGATATCAGCGTTTCTGATCCCAGGTGTCAGGCCCGGCTCCATCGGTCTCGGTTTCATGGTGCAGAGTCTGGGAGCGGACGACCACCGGGTCGCCAAGATGGCGCAGCAGGTGAAGGACGTGCTTCCTCACGTCCCGCTGAACGTCATCACGAAGGACCTGAGTACGGCACAACTTCTGCGTCAACCTTTCCGCCTTCGGTCCTGACACCCACACTTTGTTTTTACCGTGGTATTTGTCTGTTCTGTTACAGTTAAGACCAACTGCGTGGACACCACAATCACAAATCTGCTGGAGAACAAGGAGGAGAATCCGCTGGAGGCGGCCGGGACGTCGACGTTCGGGAAAAGCGGCTCCTACCCCTCCGGCTCCACCTCGACCATGAAGGTGGGATCGGACAGGCTTCGGCGGCCGAGCTCCTCACGGGCCAGTTTAAGCGTCCGCGGACACAATAGCCCATTTGGATTAGGATTCACTTTTAATTAGAAGGAGAGTCGGGCGAGAAACAGAAAATTTTACGTCCCACGCACACTTTCTCAATCGGAAAGCGTGCGGCTTAATCTGCAAGAAATGACCTCACCGCCTTATTAAATAACGCGGGATTGAAATAGTGCTCAGCGTGCATATTGTGAATGTGACGTTTCATAGTCAGGCAAAGTGCTGCTTCCTGCATGCGCCGCGAGTCTTCCATGATCCCCCGGCTGGATTTAGCTTACACTTATTTCCACGTCGCATGCTGACCGATTGCCTTTGTGTCTAGATGCAATCTCTTCGCCTTTTTCTAATGAAATCTATCATTCCCTCTCCTGTCACTCACAGCCTGCTGCCAAATCCTTTGGGAAATCACCAGCTGACAGACATTTGTCTCTCCAAGAGAGGAAAGAAGCCCTGTATAATTTTGCAAGAAGGTTGGTGTATTTTTTTTTTTTTGCTCCTCCCTCGCGATCGCCACCGTTGTGTCACTGAAGGGTCCCTGATGATTCAAGCGTCAGCATCATTTGTTTTAATATTACAGCAGGAACTCCTTTTTTTTTTTTTTTTTTTTTTTTTTTTTAAATCAGTCTCTACGTGTCCCAAAGAATTCCGCCATCAGTGGCGAGACTATCCGTCCAGGTCCGTCTAATAAGCCGCCGCAAAATCCGAGGCCTTGCAATATTTATAAGGTCTGAGATTGACTCTGAATTCATTCCCGGGGTCGCGTCTGTCATTAGTTACAGATCTGACTGGCTCTGGAGGACGCGGCCAGCAAGCGTCTTATGTAAAACATGCAAAACACCACTCTAATTTAACCCCCGCAGATTAGTTCTGAAGGCCAGGTTGTCTGTGAAAGCAGGAGTCGAGCATGAGAGTCGCTCTCCTATCCCCGTAAATTCTGCACAAAACACGGCGGCCCCAGAGGAGCTGCTGCGAGCCGACTCTCCCGGCCCGCAAGAGAGCGCCGGCGTCCGGAGGCCAAGCATCCGTCAAAACCAGACACCCATTAAACCAAGGCTGTCTGGAAAGCGACTCGCTCTTCGCTTGTCGGTGACAGTTCGTAGCTCGTGGACAATCGGATTGGGTTGCCACGGCAACTAACGTGTATGTTTTTGCCCCCCCCCCCCCTTGCATTTCACGCCTCGTCCATCAGCGGTGTCCCTAGCAGTGGCGCTGCTCAAACGCAGATCACTTCCACTGTTTGCCTGCACGCCGGTCCTCCACTTAGCAGATCCGACTGCCATTCCGCGGCTCCTCGTCACAGCAGGAGCGAAGGAGTTGGTTTCTCAATCCTGCTTTCGGTGACTTTACTACCCTCTCCTTCTGCGTGTGAGTCAGGCTCCCGCGGTGCGTGCCCGCCTCCGCCCACACAGTCATTTGTGAAAAAAATAGAAGAACCGCCATGACTCAAACTACGGCTGCACGACGTGTCGAAATCGCGATCTGGAACGCCGCAATTTTTCAAAACACTGGAAATCTGTGGAACGGGAAGTCCCCTATTTGGAACAGCTTACTCCGGCAATTGGGCAGAATCCCCGGCATCAACACACACACACACACACACACACCCAAATGTGCAAAAGAAATAAACATTTACATGATACATATGATACATTTTTCGCCTGTCATTGTGCGGCGTTTTCCTCAATTCCCAAATAAAGGATGCACTTTGACTCTCCCTCTTGCAGACGCTACATCGAAAAGCACGGATTGGATCAGGAGGACGGTCACTGAACGCACCACGGGTCAAGCCATCTCAGAGAAGCTGTCAGAAGGAAGCATATTCAACTTGCTTTGCTGTCTTATTTGAATGGTGATTTATATATTCCGCCAACCGGCGCTGCGGGAGAACACGCCGTGCTTGTTGCTGTTTTTCAACACGCGCCGGTCGACGGAATGTTGATTATGCATGTTTAATTCTTCATTCTGGCTAAAACATAATTTTGATAACAATTTGTATTATGATCCACTGACTGTGAATCATCTATTTATTTTTATAATGTCCAGAGTCATTGATGAAAATAAAGTTCAGCTTGACCTTGCTCTTTGAATCAAGTTTTTTCAGACACAATTTCTCGCAATGGGATTGCACACAATGTGACGCCATTAAAAATGCCATAACACACCACTGGTTGTGTTACTGCATAACACTATAGTACACATCAGAAGATCAGTACAGATTAGCAGTGTTGCCAGTACCTACATTTACTTGAACTGATGGGGCTCTAAGTGAGACTGTAGGTTGTTCTACAAACACACATCTGACAACCCATCCCATAATATTGATATGAAATAAATACACGTGTGAATGAGGGGGACCCAAGTGGAGATGAAGAAGGTGGAGGAATTGAAGTACCGAAGGTCAAGGATCCAGAGCAACAAAGAGGATGGAGATGAGGTGGAAGAATTTGCTTGTTGGAACAAGTGGAGAAAAGCATCAGGGGTGATAAAAGTGTGAAAAGACAGAGAGAGAACGGAGACTGAGGAGAAGACGGGAGATGGATGAAGATATGGACGTTCCTCTGGAAGTGAGGAGGATGTAGAGGATCAGGATTGAGTCTAGCAGAGGGACAGCTCATGATAGATGTTTTGAAGATAATGTCACACTGATGGTCTGAACATACACAGAGGGGGCACGGCAAAGATCTGCAGTGAAGGGTGCTGAAGTTGGAAGCCTCCTGGAGGAAGAGGGGAGGTTTAAACGAGAACAGGAAGCAGAAGAGAGGGTTAGATGGAGGCAGGTGATTGGCTGTAGAGACCCCCTGAAGGAAATGGCTCAAACGAAAAGAAGACACCCATACATCGATTCTTCTTCCAGACAAATTATTATTGGCGATACCCAAATTTCCCACGGTACGTAAAGGCATCACCCAGAAACGCACCGGAACTCGCGCCCCCTCCTTCCCCGCAGAGCGCAGCCCTGCTCAAGCTAGCAGCTCCAAGATGTCAGGAGTCGAGGACATTTCTAATGAGCCTTTCTCAGCAACGGAAGACAAGGAGTTTGACGTGGAGGCTGAGGATCACCTCAATGACAACTCCATCGCGGATCCGACTCGATACATGTTCTACAGGTAACTCGGCGGGTGCTAACATGTCAAAGATGCTAGCTATCTAGCCGCTACTTTGCTAGCTAAGTACCACCAGCGACAATCCGGCTAGCTTCGTAACCAGAGTAACCCGGGTAACAGCGATTAAAAGTCAACGGCACACCAAGGGATGATCTGTTAACAGTGGTTAAAAGTCCTCTGCTAACGTGGGTTTCTGGGAGGGTTAGCCGTAACCAGCCGGGAGACTCACCTCGCTGTGTTTGCGCTGCAGGGACCGGAAGGAGTGGGCTGACATGCAGCCGGTGCCCCAGGACGACGGCCCTAATCCCGTGGTCAAGATCGCCTACTCTGAGAAATGTAAGTGATCTCAATTTAAAGATAAATTAATTTAACTCCGAGACACCAGGCAGTCAGAAAACCCTCAGTGTTTTCCATCGCTCAATGGCTGCAGATGAGGATGACCCTTCTGTTCTGCAGAAGATTTACTTCCACCCTGTGGGCTCAGATGCCCATGAGTTTAAATTGCATAGTCAATGCAGGATTTTGCATTCTTTCCTGTGCTTGGATGTTTAGCTGACCATCCAGGGGACTGATAGTTCCCTTTGGAACCTCCATAGATGGAAGGGTGTGGCAATTCCCTGTGGGGAAATAAACCAAAGAAAATGTTCAAAAATGCGTGGTGATGGATTCGATTATAAGAGTCAGCTGTGTCCGGCAACTTGTCCGACTGAGATGCTGAGACACGAACTGATCGATGTCAATCTCACTTCAGCGAATCCCTTGATGTTTGTGATGATGGAGCTTCTGCAGACGGTGATTTTATGCGTTTCCACACGATGCAGCTATGTGACGCCGATCAAGGACCACTGCATTTCCCCCTGACCCGTTGTCCATCTCTCCGTCCAACAGTCGCCGACGTGTATGATTACTTCCGCGCGCTCCTGAAGAACGACGAGAAGAGCGAGCGGGCTTTCGCCCTGACGGCGGACGCCATCGAGTTAAACGCAGCGAATTACACAGTGTGGTGAGCCGGTGGAGGAGAAACACCAACGTCTGAATGTCTGATTTGTCCACCGAAGGCGTGGAGGAGCTAGAGTTTGTTGAAGGGCTGCTGTGTTTGTGGTGCGATGCAGGCACTACAGACGAGTATTACTGCAATCCCTGGCAAAGGACCTGAGAGAGGAGATGCGGTACATCACCGCCATCATCGAGGAGCAGCCCAAAAACTACCAGGTTTGGTGAGTGCCTCCAGGTGGCTCCAGGGTGGAAATGTTCTTGTTTGCAAACACAGCAGAGCTCAGGGCGAAACTGTCCCCCTGCCAGGCATCACAGACGCTTGGTGGTGGAGTGGCTGAACGACCCCTCGGAGGAGCTGGACTTCATCGCAGACATTCTCAGCCAGGACGCGAAGAACTACCACGCTTGGCAGCACAGACAGTGGGTTATCCAAGTAGGTGCCGGAGCTCCCAGCGGTTTGGCTTTCACGGCAAGCGAGCTGGGTTCTCCTCCTCTGCCAAGCCGTTCACCGCCACTGGTCTTCTTCTCAACCTTCGAGGGCCTCGCCTAAAACCTGCTCTTTGCGATCCCCAGGAGTACAAACTGTGGGACAGCGAGCTGGAGTATGTGGAGAACCTTCTGGAGGAGGACGTGAGGAACAACTCGGCGTGGAACCAGAGGCACTTTGTTATCTCGCACACGACGGGTTTCTCCGATCCCGCCATCCTGGAGAGAGAGATCGAGTGAGTGTGGAGCGACACGCTGTTCGTGTGATAGCGAACACACACACACACACACACACACACACCAATAATTTGGTAATGTTCATCATATATAGCCAAATAACAGAGAGTAAATGTAGTGTATTTCATTTGTCGACAGTCACATCACACACACACACACACACACACAGACACAGACACCAGGTTTTCTTGGCACCAGCCGCCAGTTGGGACCCCCCCCCCCTCCCGTTCACTCAAATGAACAGTTGTCTCTCCGCTGAGGCATATGAGGAGGCAAAGGCGAGGGACAGGCCAAACCACCCGAAGGGAGGAGTGGAACCAGGACCAGAAACCCCTGCCGGATCATTAATCTGTGTATTATAATTGTCGGATTCACATTTTTAGATCTTCGTTGTGAGTCGCCTCCTGTCAGCCGGATCCAGAAAAACAGGATAACACGAGTCGTCTGCGATCGCTGGTGTCGGAAGTTGTCCGTTGACCGTCTGTGTTTCCTCTGATCTCCGCCAGGTATTGTCTGACCCAGATCAGGAAGGCCCCCCACAACGAGAGTGTGTGGAACTATCTGAAAGGGTAAGGTTTCCTAAACATCTCCGGGGGGTTGAGGGGTTACCGCTCTGAGACCGTGAATGACTCAGAACCCCGGCTCCCTCCAAGGATGCTCCAAGACCGAGGCCTGTCGACGCAGCCGGGCCTGGTGGAGAAGATCCTGGAGCTGAAGGAGACGCGGTGCTCCCCGTACCTCCTCGCGTTTCTCTTTGATTGCTACGAGGACGCCTTGGAGAACGGAAACGCGGAGGAGGAACAGAAAGAGGTTTTAAAAAGAGCTCTGGAGGTACATCAGCGAATAAATTAACCCTCACCTTAAAACCTCTGGAGCGCCATCACAGTAAACCCCTTCCTTCTGTGTGTGTCCCTCTTTGAAGATCTGCGAACTTCTGGCGCAAGAGAAGGACAGCATCCGCAAGGAGTACTGGCGCTTTCTGGGACGCTCTTTGAAAAGCAGGCACGGACCAGAAGAGCCGCCCGCAGACGAGCCCGAGACCCACCGGCAGGAGCAGCACCAGATGAACTAGACCCCCAGCAGACCCACCGAAAAAAAAAAAAACCCACTGCTGCCGCCACCGCTCCCTCACAACTCTGCTGCAGTTGATGTTCTAGTAAACGGCACTGATTAATATGATACGCGTAGTGAAGGAGCTAACACACACTCACACACACCACTCCAAACCAAGAACCGGTCATTTTTAGCCAGTTTTGGAAAAAACGATTGGAACACGCGAGATGTCCCCCTGAGAACAAGTGCATCCCTCTGGTGTCAGCACATCATCAACTGTTATTTATTTATTCTCTTATACTTCTCGGGATATTTCTGGAAGGACGCTACCCCAAAGAAGTACTTAAAATCTGGTATCGTGTACTTGTACGCGTGTCCACGCCCTGCAACCGATCCGGGTTTTCGGAATTTAAAGGCTAAATTACTCCCCGTTCCAGCTGCTGCATCTCTAACTCCCCGCACTGCTCTTCAGAACATCCGGACGTTTCTTCTTCTGCGGACGTTAAAAAGCAAACAAAACACAATCCCTTCATTTACCCCGTGTGAATTAAAGCAGAGGACGTTGTCGGGCTGTACAACCAGAGCTCCACGAAGAGGGAAGTCCTGCCTTGAAATAAAACGACATCTTTGTAAATGCCGTGGGCCTGTGTGGATGAATGTGAAGAGAACATCCGAGGTGTTTGCGACGGCGTATTCAAAATTGGACCGGGGATTAACATTCCTTCGACTTGCTAAGCAGAGCAGGGGCCTGCCGCGTCACTCCGAGCGGCTTTTGAAACACTGCTCCCTAGTGGATAAACATTGAAAAAAAAAAAAAAAAAAGAAGCAACCGGTGTTCCAGACAGTCTAATTAAAATCCTGATTAAACGCCGTCCCGGTTCAAACAAGCCGTGGAGGTTTCTGCGGGCTGCAGGCCAGAAGACTTCATGGAATACAGGTGCAGCCAACAATCTGCACGACAATAACAGCCACCAGCTCCCGCCGCCACCGGCTACTTCTTGGAAACGCGAGAGGAAGTCTGAGATGGGGAGACATCTGCCTCGCATCCACGCTGCAGAACGTCCCCCAAAACTCGGCTCCATGTGTGTCAGCAGACCCGTGGGGGAATAATGGAACGTGACTGTGCCGCACGTGGACAGCAGGGGTTTCTGAAATGTCCAATTCATGCAATTGTGTGGGTTTTTTCTTTTAAAGTTAGCAGTTTCAGGGTCGAGGGAGGAGAAAAGGGGCCAAAGGGCGCGGAGGTCAAGAGGGCAGAACGTTGGGTTTTGTGGCTAGCTTCAACCAACAGACGAAAATAACACACACACACACACATACATACACATGGTGGGTATGCCTCCTGACGCAGCAGTGACAAAAGGCGACGTGCTGCAACATTGTGAGTGAAATATAGCTTTAGCCTGCAAGACAAAGCTCGGGGAATACTCGCTATGTTCCAGGACTGGCAAACCTGCAGGGTTCCACTTGTGTTTCAGTAAAATAAACAGGTGGAAAATCAAAAGTACAAAACCAGAGGTGAGCTGACAACCATGCAGCTGCAAATCAATTTTTTTTAAAAACTCCTGCACCCTGATAGACAGTGGTTGTGCTTCGGGCGACATATTCCGGCAGACATATTCTCAGAATATATTAAATTCCTGTCTGTGTGACGCGAGCAAAAAAAAAAGACATATTTTTATGAGAGGGGAGCACCGGTTGGTGGCGAGAAGGTTTTCTGGAACGATCTGTGAACCACAGAAACAACAGCACGACAATCACTCATCAAGGGCGCCGACGGCGTTGTAATTAAAAGGGCGGTCGAAGGCCCGGGCCGCTCCACCTCAGCTCAGGCGCTCTACAGGCAGCTTCAACGTGCACACCGGGCCGGGCCTGGAATTGGCTGCGTGAGTTATGCGCGCGTTGGATTTGGAAGGCATCCGGGTGGATCTGCGGCGCCAATTTAGTCCGCCAAGAAGAAGACCCCGGGATGAAATCTGTCTGCCAGGTTGAGACGGGGGGGATGAGAAATGTGTCTAGAATCAGAGGCACTCCACAGGAAGATGTGTCAGATTTGTTTTTCATTCATTCATTCATTCATTCATTCATTTATTCTCGGCCGTGATTGGACGAGAGGAGGGTTTCACCATGGAGACGACATAGGGTCGCCTACAGAGGAATACGACGGTTCACCCTCTCACTCACACATCATATAAAACAATACAATTATTCACCCTCTCATTCATGTCATATTGAGACATGAAACCATTCGCTCTCTCATGCACATGTCATGTAGACACATTCACTCATTCATGCATCTTTTAAAGACCTTCAACCATTCACCCTCTCATATGTCATATAGATATATATATAATTCACTCTCGTTTATATGTGATATCGACACATTCACCCTCTCATGCATGTGTGTCATAAATAGACACATTCATACATCATATAGAGCACGTCAAACTCGTGGCCCGCGGGCCAAATGTGGCCCGCCACATCATTTTATGTGGCCCCCGAAAACGTCTTAAAAAGTCTGATTGTCTTAAAATTAACAAGTCAAATGCGTGATTTGATCATAAACTACATTTCCCACAATTCATGTTACCCATGACGTTACCCACTATTAGACCGCAGTGTATCCACATCAATGCCGTTTTCAACAAGTGGAATTGAGAAAGACAAATGATCCCTAAATATCCAGGAAAAGAAACGTTGATGCAGATGGAAGGTTGTTTCAAGAAAGATGGGAACGTATATGTAACATTTTGGATTTGAATGAGTAATACATTCAGAGTTATTTAACATTAAGGAGTAGTTACATTTATTTTACATTACATTTAGTTACATGTATACTGTTACTGTTACATGTGGCCCTTTGAGGGCAACCGTGATGGTGATGTGGCCCTCTGTGAAAATGAATTTGACACCCCTGACATAGAGGTTTACACCCATCCACCCTCTCATCCACATGTCTGGACAATGTAGGGTCTCCAGTGAAGCTCATGGATGTGTTTGGACTGTGGGAGGAACCCGGAGAACGCTGAGGAACCCCACGCAGACACGGGGAGAACATGGAGACTTCATACAGGAATGGAGAATCCAACCGGGGAGCTTCTGGCTGTGAGGAGAAAACTCCGACCGCTACTCCCAAGCCCAGATTTAATTTTTCTGTGGAAGTGAATTCGTGCGAGGTTCTTTAACATGTGTGCTCAGTGTGTGCGTGTGTGTGTGTACGCAGCAGGTCCACGAGAACATCACGCAGAGCTCTGCTCAGAAAAGCGAGGATGACGAGGGAAAGACGGACGGTTCTGTAGAACTAAGCAGCCAAGATCTCCGAAATAAAACGCAGGGAAGTGACGGCAGGGGAAGGTGGAGCAGATCTTCGAAGGTCCCTTCTCCACTCCGCCTTCTCCTCTCACTTCCATTTTGACAGCGTGAATGTAGGAGCTCCACGCAAGCCGCAGAGTCATGATAGAACCTTGGGATCATCACATCATCTTATCCTGAAGCGAAGGTCTTTCATAAAAAGCCGAATCAATCCGACCTAACAGGAGCGCAGGAAGCGCTTCTAAGCTTTCTGAAAGCAGACAGAAACCTCAGCCGTGTTCACCAGCGCTGGACGACAGGGTGAACGGCTGCAGGTCTCTATAGGACACGGGAATAAGAGGGTGAATGTCTGTATATGACGTGGATGAGAGTGAATCATGCAATGTCTCCGTATAATGCGTGAATGAGAGGGTGAATGTTTATATGTCTCAATATGTTCTCTGTGAATAAGAGGGGGAATAGTCGTACATCTCTACATGACGTGTGAATGAGAGGGTGAATGTTTACATTGGATCGGCCCCTCTCGACCAATCGCAGCTGGGATAGGCTGCAGCACCCCTGACAGCAGGATTAGTGGCAGAGATAATGAATGAATGAATGAATGAATGATGAGGTCTGTTAAGAGTCCACGTTCCTGCAGGTCAGGATCCATAGCGTACTCCATTCTTCCCTCCTAACGTTGAACCGCATGCTGGTCGCCAAGGGTCTGCAGGCACGGATGGAAACAAGCGCCTTGGAACAAACGGTTTATTCAAAGGGCCATGTTTAAGTCAAGGACACTTTCAGGGTGGAGGAGGGTTTCTATCGCGATCAAGTATTTTGCTTAGAAAACTCCCATTACTGCTCGTGATGCTACTATCAAGTTCTTCTTGTCTGTTTCATGAGGAAAAAGGGGATCTGGTATAGAGTAAAACACTAGTACTCACACTCATGCTTTGTTTCTGGATAGATACAATTCTTCATTCATTCATTTATTTATTTCATATCTACACCGCTCATCCCGTGTGTGATTGGACGAGACCGGGGGTTCAGAGACGTGAAACCGTTCACCCTCTCATTCACATGTCAAATAAAATGTTCACCCTCTGGGTGACACATCAGACATTCAACACCCACCCTCTCAATCATGCATCATATAGATGATCATTCACTCTCTCACTCCCTCGATTGCTACTGATCCAGTTCTTCATAATCCACTTGTTCTTCCCGCCGCCGCTGTTGTCGCACCTTTACCTCGTCGCAACCCGAACCTTCTCCTTCGTGTCCCGACTCTTCTCGGTGACGTGCCGCTGTGGAGGAACCCCAGAACCCCCAGCCTGAGGAGCCCCAAATTTGATTTTTTTTTTTTTAACAGCTTTGAAAACTGTCATGGAATCACCGGACCCGTCTCTCACCTCCTGCCGGTCGGACCCCGGACCTGGGCGTCCTTCTCCTCCCCGTCTGGAGAAGGTCTGAGGGTGTGTGTTCTTCTGCGGGGTGGCGGGAGGCTGCTGCTTCACACCCATTAATATTTATAGGCCGGCGCCGCTTTTACAGGCAGACCTGTCAGGGCTCTTGTTACCGCCGCTGTAAAACTGCATCTTGGATGCTGGAGCTCCTCCGCGCCCCCCATTGGGGCTGACACACACACACACACACACACACACACACACACACACACACACACACACACGGGCAAGTTCACGGGCAAGTTAAAGTTGACTCGCACCAGGAGATCAGCCATAACATTGTTGCGTCTCTGCTGCAGGCCACCTTGATGTTTGGTTGATTACATAAACACACACACACACACACACACGTCTCATTGGGATTCTGCAGTCACAAAATTCATTGCCACCTTAAACACATTTAATGTGTCACTTACATTATGTGAGAAGACAGCTTTGCATATCCAGAGGTTCCCAGATCTGGAGGCCTCAGGTTCCTGAACTGGAGGTTTACGATTCCTGACCTGCAGGGTTTGAGTTCCTGATCTGGAGGCCTCGGGTTCTTTATTTGAAGCTTCAAGTTCATCACCCTGGGAGCTTCAGGTCCTCGACCTGGAGGCTTGATGTGCTTCACACCGGATGTGTGGCAGCCTCGGAATGCTGGCGGTGTGAAGGTCCAGCTCACGCTCATCATCCCACACGCTCAGGAGGAAAGAGGACGAACGAGCAGATCAAGGATCGAAACACCGATGAAGCGACTGCCGAGTCTTGGTTCTCCTTCCTGAGAGGTTGTCCTCCATGTTGTGGACAGTCCTGGGATGGAGACCGGCACCGGATCGCTGAATCTTCTGTGGAACGATGTCCCTCGACGTTGTGGAGATGAAGATGCGCTGGCCCGGCGGTTCCTCCTCCTCCTCCTTCTCCTTCTGCTGGAGAGCCGGCCAGCTTCCACTTCATTTGCATCGCTCTTCATCACGGTTCCAACCATCTCAAGGCTTCAAGACACCCACGTTCTGGAAAGATCCGGATCCACCGGTCAGCAGGGTGATGTAAGACGGCCGGCCGGTCCAGATGATCAACAGGCTCTCCGTGAAGAACCTCCAGCGTCCCTGGGAGGCTCGTCGTCCCGAAGGTTTCCACAAGTCCTCCAACTCCTCCTCCTCGCCGATCTGGTCGACCTTCCGACGTTCAAGAGGAGCTTCACACCTGTGGGGTCTTCAGAAGACGAGGACTTGGAAGAGATGTAGGTCTTCATCTTCACCGCATCGCGCTTCCTCACAGGACCCACATCAGCTGGAGGAGGTAGGAACGAGGGTGGGATCTTCCAGGATCTCCTTCTGTAGAAGGTACACAGCACAGGGAGGGTCAGGAACAGGAAGCCAGCAGGGTCCTCCGGGATCTTCAGGTCAGGAACCGAAAGGAAAGGTAGATCTTCCAGGATCTTCTTGTAGAAAGTTCTGACCACCATCTGGACCTCGAGCACTGGGGAGCAGGAGGTCGGATCCACCTGGAGGGCTGAAGAGAACTTGGAGACACATTTGGAGGGGGGACCAAGGGAGGAACCTCCTCTGACCATCGAACAAGCCATTCAAAAGTATCATCCATCTCCACACACACACTCAAAGAGTGTGTGTGTGCATCACTGATGACTCACCCCATATGATGGTGAGACTCCAAGGCGTCTCCTTGCCTCCACCTCTGCGTGACCCTCCATCAGCTCTGACCGGACCACAGGCCGTGGAGACGCCTCTACCTCCTCCTCCTCCTCCTATTCATCCTCCTCAGAGTCCGGTCCGCTGCCATCTGGCCGCGTTTGACTCCTCTATTATTCATACTTTTTGTGCGTGGATGATGTCCACTCAGTGTGCGTGACGCTGAGGAAGAGGAGGAGAAGGAAGGAAGGAGAGGGAGGAGGAGGGGAAGAAAGAGGAGGGGCGCTACTTAGGGAGTAGGCGTAGCGGAAGGAGCGTTAATTCCCGGGAAACGTAAAAAGCAACGAACGCCTGGGATTAATAATCCCGCGGATTAATCCGGAGAGGGGCGGCGGTGCGTTCAAAGACCGGCGCGGCGCTACTGCCCCCCCCCTTTTTTTTTTTTCTAGCGGAGCCTTTGCGGGTCAGCCTTGCACCGCAACCCCCTCTCCCCCCCGCACCCTCCGGGTGTCTCCCTCCCCTCCCCTCCCCTCCTTCACGCACAAGACACGCACGGCTCGACCCCCGCGCCTCGCACACACTCTCTCCCGGACGAGGACGCGGGAAAAAAAAAAACAACTTTGCGTGCACGGAGCGCGCCGACGCCGCACGCACCGGACCTGACCGATCATATTTTTTTTGGCGGGGGGGGGGGGGGATTATCGATTATCGATGCAATAGCTCCCCCCCTGCAGGAGGCGCTCCCGTCGTTAGTTATCGATCCGCTCCCGCGGAGCTGCGCGGGGATGAGCGGGAGACTCCGCGGCGGCGCGGACCGGCCGCTCTGAGCCGCAGGAGCACCGACGATGACCCGCCGCGGGTCCGGGGGAGCCGGCGGAGCGGACGGGAGAGGATGAGGACGGCGGCGGGGGCGTCCGGAGCGCCAGCGGGGGATCACCATGACTTGCAGCGGGACGGGGCTGTGCGCCGCGCTGTCCGGCGCGCTGCTCCTCCTGTGCGCCCTGGCCGAGGTGGCGGTGGGGCTGCGCTGCGTCTCGCTCGGAGCCGCCGTGCGGACGCACTTCCAGCTGGGCGCCGCCGCCGGGGCTTTCTACTCCGGGTTGCTGCTGGGCGCCGGCCAGGCGCTGCTGGGCGCCGCGCTTATGTGCTGCGCGGAGAAGCCCGGCTGCAGGAATTTCTTCCTCCTCGGCGTGGTGGTCTTCCTCCTGGGGGTGCTCACCGCCTTCTCCGGCGCCGTGGTGGACGGGGACGCGGCGGCGCTGGCGGAGAGGAAGCGCTCCCACTACTGCTTGCAGCCGCCGCTGGAGGACCCCGCCTGCGGGCGGCTGCGGGACTACCAGCGGAGCCTGGTGGTGTCCACGGTGCTCAGCACCCTGGAGTGCCTGCTGGGACTCGTCAACCTGCTCTTCATCAAGCGCTACAAAAGCGCGCAGCTGTCGCGGAGCCGCCGCGGCCGCCGGAGCGGCGTGGTGCTGGCCGGGGAGCGGGACCCGCAGCCGGTATCCTACATCGACCTGTGCGCGGCGAGCGCGGCGGCTGAGGCGGGCGCGGAGGCGCGGCGCGGCGGGCACCCGTGCATCGAGCTGCCGGGGTACGCGCCCTCGGACCCGGAGCTCAACCGCTGCTTCCCCTTCTCCTTCCGCCTGCCCGGCGAGCCGCCGCCCGCCTACGAGGACATCTTCCCCGCCGAGGGATGCGACACATAGCCCGCCGGAGCTCCCCTTCCACCCCCCCACCTCCTCCTCCACCTCCACCGCCGCCGCCTCCCCACTTCGTGCCGTGACAATCAACCGCTCCGCGCTTGCACACCCTCCTCTTCCTCACCCCTTCCTCCTCCATCCGGAGCAGTAGGTTTCTTTTTGGAATTCACCCGGTTGCTTCTCACGCTGGAGTTGTCACACCTGTGCGCCCCAAACCCCCCCCCAGCCCTGCGGGTGGAGGTACGGAGGGGTGACGGCGGACAGTCCTCGGGCCCCGGAGCCGCAGCCCGCTAGTCTGTTTAAAAAAAAAACAAAACAAAACAAGACAATGTTCTGAATGTTTGCTGTTAAGATTTTTACTTGTGAATAAAAAGTCTATTTAACCTGATCTGGACTCTGGGAGCTGCGACCCGTGGACGCTGCCGGGTTCTTTCCCGGAACCCCGTTACTGCCGGGTTCTCCTGGAGGATTGGCCTGTAGAACCCTGACGCTTCCGGGTTCTTTTCCAGAACCCTGACTCTGCTGGGTTCTCCTTCGGAACCTGGACGCTGACGGGTTCTCCCGCAGCCTGCGGCCTGCAGAACCCCGACACTGTCGGGTTCTCCTGCGGAACCCCGACACTGTCGGGTTCTCCTGGAGCCAACAGCCTGCATAACCTTGATTTTTCCTGGGTTCGTTTCCAGAACCCTTACACCGTCGGGTTCTCCGGCACACTCTGCCAACCCTCATCCAGATACCCAAGAGACGATCTTGAGTCCGACCTGGTCTCATATCTGGCTTCTGCATCCTGATCTTTACATTTGGGTTGGTTTTTTTTGAACACGGTCATTCCCGAGGAGGAGGAGAGCTGGGCTTACAGCTGCAAAATACAGACCCGTAGAAAACGTAGAACCCGGTCAGAACAGGCTGCTTGTTGGAGAAACTCATTCATTCATTCATTCATTCATTCATTCATTCATTCTCTACGCCGCTGATCCCAGCTGTGATTGGACAAGAGGTGGGGTTCACCCCGGACCAATCACAGGGACCCTTATAGAGACGGAGGTCGCTAAGCTGTGCCCCCCCTGCCATCGATCATGAATGAAATCAGTGTTTAGGGGTCGAAGGTTCAAACTTCATTCATTCACTAATTCAACCTCGTCGGTCCAGGCGAGACCTTTGCTCCCGTCTCAATGTTCTCCAGACGTGACCTTAGATCCTCCGTCCTTTAAAACCATCCGATTCCCCTCGAACAAACATCTCTGCGCCGCCGCTCTGACGGGGAACTTTTAAGCAGCGCTTTACCGGCTGAGTGTTCTAATCTCCCCGGATTCCCCCCCCCTTCATCGGCCCCGCTGATGCTCTGCACCCCCTTCGAGGCTTCGCCCGACGCGGGATAAAGCGGGGACAGGCTTAAAAATAAATGAATAAATAAAACAACTTCTGTTCTTCCTGCGAGAAAGAAAATAAAAAGCTGTGAGATTAAGTCCGTCACCGCCCCCAGGGGGGGAATCAGTGCCGGTCTCCTGAAAGTTTCATGGTCCAGAAAGACGTGGGAGCGGCTGATCGCCTGCCTTTGCGACGGAACGCAGGAACGTCTCCTCAAGGCCGGAGGCGTAAGGAGATGGATTCTTCAACAGAGGCAGACATGAAGTTACCAAAAAAAAAAAACGAAAGAGGGGAAGTCCAAGAGGTGCGTGGCATCCCACTGGAGGTGTGCCACACGTGTAGTCTTTCGATGACGCAAGGCATTGGGCGGATATCGATATGGATGAGTACGTAGGTTGGATTCCCGAGCTCCTCCCAGGGTCAGAGTGTCAAATGAGGTACTCTCAGTCCAGGCTGCTTCTGGGTTCCTGGCCTTCCTCCTCCTGTCCTCCTCCCCTGCCAGATAGTTCCCATCTCTGGTCTAGAGTCTAGGGATCTGTGACCTTCCGCTTCCCAGTGGTGTCCTGACATACCCCGGGTTGGTCTCAGCAGGAAGATCCCGACTACCTACATAGTCTACAGAAGAAGATCCTGACTCGTTGTGCTACGTTGCCGATGTCCTTCCAGTCCCTGACTGGAATGCTGGAACATTCTGAAGGATCCCAGGAGCTGGAAGATCCTAGAGGACCCCAGAAGATCCTGACTGTCTCAACCTGTCCCTGCATGACTACCTCTGCTCCGCTTTTAACGCTTCACCAAGTTTACGCCAGAAGATCCCAAAAGACTCCTTGCGCTGCGTTGCTGACGCCCTTCCTTTACCTGACCTCCTCAAGCCACTCCTTTCTCCTCGTAACCAAGCTGCTCTGGATCTTCTCCCCATCATCCATGATGGTCAAATGCAGAGGATTTCCTGCACGAGGTTGATGAAGTCCTCAAAATTAGAAGTTCTTGCTGGGGTGATTCAGAGTGTCTTCTGCGAGAGGGTGAGTTCCATGTCTGGTCTGTTCCTTGTCTGCGAAGGCCAGCCCGACGCCCGTGAGCCTGCGAGGGAAGCGTTTGAGATGTTTGAGAATGTCCCTTTTCTTCTCGGCCTCCTGGATGTCATCATCCTTTCGTTCACGGAGATGCTGCGATGAGGCAAAACGGCGCTTTTTATGCAAAAAAAAACAAACAAAAAAAAAAAAAAAACGCTCTGAGGTTCCACAGCTGGAGTTCAAGCAGGAGCCAAACATCTCAGGTGAAACTTGCATCCTTCTGAAGTCCTACAGATACTTAGAAACTACAGAGAAAGTAACCAAGTTACCAAGAAAGATACATATTTATAAATAATCAGACACTTTCCAGTGGGTTGTCACGCTGAGACGGTTTAGACGTGGAGAGGAGGAGGTTCGGTGAAGATCTGGGTAGAAGGATGCTGAGGTTGGAGCCGTCAGGCAGGAAGTCTGGAGGAAGACCAGAGAGGAGATTTAAGGTTTGAGAAGAAGCAGCCGCTTCCTCCCGCAGGCCAAGACATGTAGGAGGTTCACAGAAGATCCTGTATTGTTCGGACGTGTGAAGGAAGGGCTGTATGTTTCTCACCAGACATTTCAATTCACCATCTCGCACGTCATCCGGAGACGTCCAACCTTCACCTTATCATTAAGACGCCTGGACAACGTAGGGTCTCCAGTGAACTTCCTGCTTGTGTTTGGAGTGCGGGAGGAATCCGGAGAACCCCGAGGAACCCCACGCAGACGCGGGGAGAAGCTGGCTATGATATCAAAAAATAATACATTTGAATAAAAACTAGCTTTTTGCACAAAATGGGAAATAAATTGAGCGTTATTCCTCCACTGAGGTGAGCCGTCACACCAGAAAACTACGACTCCCAGGAATCCTCCCGAGGAGGGCCGGGGGGGTTGTTACTACCTAATAACACATAAAATATATTACTAAGGAGCTCAGAGGGGACAAATACTGTTAATTAAGAACGACCGCTGCGTTTAAATATCAGCTGGACACGGTGGGGTACTTCCACGCCGTCCAGGAGGAAGTGACATCAGAGGTCAGAGGTCATGACCTTTCCGCTGACAGGGCGAAACAGCTGAGTTCAGCGAAGGACGCTGACCGAGCGTCGCCTCCTGACACACATGCACATATTATTAATCAGCCCACACACACACACACACACACACACACACAGGAGGGGGGCAGTAATGGCAGTATTTAAAGCTCAATAATGCAGCACGGGTGTTCGTTTTAAACGCAGGCTGTCTATTATAGTCAGGTCTGTGTTCTCCTGCCTCTGGATGAAGAATCCCCAACCTCCACCTCCACCGCGGGTGGAGATCCTCTAAACGGATATTATTGCTGCATTAGTGTAATGACAGCCCCCCCATTCCCGGCGCTGGAATCTGCTGACTTGCATCTGGGTCCTTCCCCCGTGGAAAGAGCGTCTCTCTGCACGATCGCCGCGCTCCGAGTGGACGATTTGCACTTATACGCTAACAATTAGCCCAAAAAAATACGGCGCCTCCTCCGCCTGCGCCCGCCCGCCCGCCCATCCGGACGCATGTCAAGGACAAAAAAACTGCTCGGCCACACTTATGGAATCAAAAGCCCCAAATCAATACGGCCTAAAAGCCTCTCAGCAGACAGACGCCCATTTGTCTGTGTGAAGTTGCCAGGCGGGGGAAAGTTGTGGCTGGAAAAGCTCCAGCGGCGTCCGCAAAGCCAACGCCGGAGCTTTTCTGGCAGAAAAATGCGTTTGATTACCTGGGCCTGGGCTTCCCAGGCGTTTCGGCGCCAACCACGCCGCCACCACCAGCGCAGGAAGCTTAAGATGCTCTGAAAACACCAGAAGTTTCCGAGTTTTCCTCACCGGCGGCGACTGGGGAGCGACAAACCCACATCGCCGGCTTTGCCCGGTTCACCGCCAGGCTTCCACGCGGAAGGATACGCTCATTTGTTTGTGTCACTGCAGTGTGTGTGTGTGTGTGTGTGTGTGTGCGGCTCAGCCTGCACGGCGTCTTCATCAACACACAAACAAACGCGCACACACACATGCTCGCTCCACTGCACAGCTGATGTGCAAACACTCAAGTTGATTAATAATCGATGCAAATCACCGGCGCGGGATCGGCTATTTTTTTGAGGCAAAACAAATAAAAACATTTGCTGTCTGGATTTGTTTGCTGTCGTTTCTCCGGTATCCATCCCAGCATCTGACAGAACACATGCATTCATGCAGAGGTTACACAGCCAGAAGGTCCCTGGTTTTGGGGGGGATCTTTCCATGTGGGGTCTTCATGTTCTCCTCGTGTTTGCGTGGGGTTCCTCGGGGTTCTCTTGGAGACGCTCCAGATGCGCGAATGAGAGGGCGAAAGGTCGGATGTCTCAATATGTGTCCCTGCGATCGGTCCAAGGTGACCCCGCCTCTCGTCCAATCACAGCTGGGATAGGCTCCGGCGTGCAGGTGAGCGTTACAGATAATGAATGAATGAATAATGTACAAGAGACCGGATTCACCGTTCAGAATATCCTCGTCTTTTTCCATTCATACGTGTATAAATAATGTGGCGGAGCGGTCCGTCTCTTCCCCGCCCGCAGGAGCGCTGACGGCACTTCATCATAGAACATCGACGTGTTCCCGGACCAAAGGTCTGAGATGAGCTGAGTTTTTTTTTTTCGGATTATCCCAGTTTTCCGGGACGGAATTTATGGAGGGACTTTTATGAAGACGGTTCGTTCAGCGTGGACAACTCTGGTTCCTGGGCCGTTAAGTTCTTCGGGATGATGATGTCCTCTTTAAATAAGTCATCTGAATAAATGGTGTTATCTGGTTTGGAGACACTGAGGAGGCGACGGGTATATATACAGGACTGTCTCGGAAAATTAGAATATTGTGATAGTTCTTTATTTTCAGTAATGCAATTAAAAAAACAAAAATTACTTTTTCATGATATTCCGAATCTTTGAGATAGGATTTTTGAGTTTTCTCAAGAGGTAAGCCATGATCAGCAATATTAAAATAATAAAAGGCTTGCAATATTTCAGTTGATTTGTAATTAATCCAGAATGTAGGAGATTTTTGTTTTTGTAGTTTTTGTAGTTACTGCTAACAGTTGAGACAATTCATATTTCATTGTATTTCTTATTCTTCCTCCTTTCTGCTATTATCTATTACTGTTATGTTTTTTACGTGAAACTCTGGCACAACAATTTCCTTCGGGATTAATAAAGTTGTTCTCATCTCATCTCATAAAGAACTTCATCACAATATTCTAATTTTCTGATACAGTCCTATACACACACACACACACACACACAAAGATATATATACAAATATATACATCCCACCCACACACACGTATACATGTGTGTTTGTGTGTAAATCTATGCATACAACACATACACACACATATATAGATATATATACAAATATACCCCTCATATATATATATATATAGAGAGAGAGAGAGAGAGAGAGAAAATGAAATATATATATGAATGTGTGTGTGTGTGTGTGTATTCGTTGTTAAGAAAACAGAGTGCTTGGCATAAAACAGTAGATTTGCTCACAGAATGATGTGGCTGAAACTCCCAGAGCTGCTCGGGGATTATTGATCCGGAGCCGCTTTGTTATGATCACATTATTATTTTTAAGATCAACAACCCCCGTCCTGACGTCAGAGACCCCCCTCTTCCGGACAGCGAGCGGAGTCCGAGGGTTATTAAGTGCAGTTTTACAACTTTGGGCCATAAATCAAGGCGGCGGCGAGTTGAAGAGGTGATCCGGCCGTTGCTTTGCCAGCCTCTCAGATTTGTGGCCATTCTTTGGGTGGGAGCTCGACTCCGGCACCTGCAGTCGTAGCTTTGAATTTGACTTAACGGCGTCCCGAACCCGCAATAATTCAGGAGAACGGCTTCTGCGAGCGAGAGCGGAAATCGGCTGCTGCGCCGATTCAGACGGATGTCAAACACCGGCTGAATTAATGCGTTTCATTGGATCATCGCTCGCGCGAACCAAACGCACCACAGGCGGCAGATTTGTCCTATTTTTGGTGGCAGCCAATTTTCCCCGTGTGCTGGCAAATCATTTTTCATTGTTTATATATAAACATATATCTATGTGTGGGGAACGGATGCGGCGTCTCGGACCGGATGATGGCGTTAATGCTTCCCGGCCGCTCCGTCGGAGCGACAATTATCATTCCGAGTGTAGAGTTAAGGCTGTTTTCCTCACATCCGGACGCCGAAGGGGTAGTTTTCATTTCAAGGCCACCTTTCATTTTCTACGTGACTCGCCGGGAAGCGGGGAGGGGTGGGAGTGACGTGGCGATGAGAAACCGCTCGACGGAGGTTCGCGGGGCGGGACGGAAGCGACCGAGGCGAAGGAAAAAAGAAGATGAGACGCTTTCCGGGTTCTTCTTTCCGCGGGGACGGCGGGAAGAACGGGGCGGAGAAGGACGACCCGATCTCCGGGGGGTCGTTCGTCCGTCCGTCGGTCGCTCGAGCGCCGGAGGTGCGAGTCCCCTTCTCGGCTCGGATCTGACTTTGCCGCCTGATGGTCGGACGCGTCTCTTCGGCGCAGCGGTACCGTCCCGAGGGGGCCGTTCATCTGAGACGGTTGAAGGAACTCGCTGTCCGTTGCTAGTGGCCAGAAGATAAATGGGCGCCCGCCGGGTCCTTAACAAGGATGTTGCTTGAAATCTTAATCAGGCTGATAGCCGGGACGACAGGAACTTCAGCCGGCTCTGCTCGGACGTTGGATTTTCATTAACGTCAAGTGATGGCGGTGAGATTTTTTTTAGGCTGACAGTGTGAGATCCTCTCAAAGTCCGAACCGACCGGTCGGGGGATGTTGAGAAATTCCCCATTCGACGGCGGCGGAGCTTCCTTGCCAGGCGCTAACCGGGCCGCGGAGAGCGACGGGGTTGCGTCTTGCCAAAAGACACTTTGGCACGAAGGCGGGGGAGTCGGTGACGAAACCACCAGCTTTCTGATCGACGCAAGTTCTATCGCAGCCGCCGCGTGCGGTTCGCCCACAAACCCCCCCCTTCGGTAAATCCTTGGAAAGGAAGAACCTCGTGACATCAAGCTAGCGGGTTCGCCTGCTCGTGATCTTATCGCGTCCCGACACGTTTGAGAGCTGCCGACGATCCGGGCCTTTTAATGATGTTTACAGAGGTGGAGGCGGCGGCTGGTTCTCCCGCTACTGTTCTCGGGGGGAACACGGCACCGGGCCCATCTGTCATGGGAGCCCGGATAATTGCTTCAGATAAAACTGCTGCATCGGGCTCATCTACGCACATCAGGGGGAACCGAAGAGGCCTCTGTTCCCGTTTCGCTCTGTCTGTTAGAACCTTCCGGAGCGGTGTCTAAATCGGCGACGCGGGGTTTTATCTGCGAGGGGGGGGGGCGACTCGGCCCACGGCCAGGTGAGCCCTTTTGAAGACCAAAATCAGTCAGACGTAACATCCAGACAGTGTACCCGCTTGACACATGCAAAGTCCTCTGCCGAAGAAGAGGTGTCGTCTTGGTAAGGAGACCCCCCCCCTCCACCCGCCGCCTGCCCTTCCAGTTGATTTGGCAGGCAGAATGTTTGCCGCATGGAGTGCAGTAAATCAGTTGCCAGAGGTAAACCTGCTCGCAGAATTAGCTGCGACCGCCGGGTAAAACAAACACGGTATCGAGGGGTTCGTTAATGACGGTGTGCTAATGCCAACCTGGAGACGCCCCAAATATCCGCGGATGCTGCTGACGGGTGGAGTGTGTGTGTGTGTGTGTGTGTGTGTGCAAGCGTGAAGCACTTTTGTGGCACTTCTAAACCAAAGGACTCTTAGCCGGCCAGCTAAGTATCAAAAGCCGGAGTCTAAGGTCATGTTTTTTAGTGCCGTCGATACCAAACAGGTGCGGTAGCTTAGTGCAGCTCCTGCCGGAGCTCTTACTGCTCGGAGTTTCCCGCAGGATCCGCGGCGGTCCGGGCCGGCGGCGATAGACCAATTTTCTCGAAGGGTCGCGGATGTGTGTTTGCCGGTTACGGAGGTGGCGACGGAGCGAGAAGACCGGACTGTACTAGTTTCATTCGCCGAAGAAATAACGGGGTCTGTCGTCGGAGTTTCCACGAGGGAGGGAACTCAAGATGTATTTAAGTGGGATTTTCAGGCCGCGGAGACTCGCTCGTATGTCACCGCCGCTCCTCGGCATGAAGAAGCCGAAGAAGCCCGCGTCTCGGCAGCTAATGAATCCCATCACTAATGTGTTGAGCCCGGCGGTCACTTATATTGATGATGCGGTTGTTGTCCTGCGGCTTGTGGGAAGAGCTCTTAATGCACCTGCAGAAGCTCTTTGGAATATTAAAAAAAGACTTAGATAAATGAGAATGTGAAAAAGGCCAAGTCACTCCAGCTAAGGCAATATCTCAGCACGCTCAAGAGGAGGCCATCTTGGATACTCCCACAACAAATCAATCCGACCGGATCTAAACTTCTACGTTTTACGAAGACGACCGAGTTGACGAAGGCCGTTCGTGAACTTCGAAGGGCTGAAAGCAACGAGACTCACCTGGAACCTGGATGAATTGTCCAAGCTGACAGTCAGAGCAGTCGTATGTTTCTCGCAAAAGCTGAGTTTCCATGTGGGAGAAAGGACATATCATGAAATAACAAACAATTCCAGTGGAACAGCATGAAACTTTCTGGCGGTGCGGTTTTCCAACACCTTCAAACACCACGGGACTGTGACGAGAATCTGAAAAGGACGGTGAAACGAACAGGGGAATAAAAGACTTTTTGCCTCACAAAGGCTCTTCCGGAGGTGAACAGAGGGAAGAAAGACGGGATGTTATAACAAATCGGGCGGATTACTGAGAGGAAGGATCGGGATTTGACGGTTTCAGTTCTGGAGGTGCCTGAGGTGGAAGGTACCCTGGGGGGTAAGAGCAGGAGGTGAGGTTGTTCTCATGAGTTGGAGTTTGTCAAGGACCCCGAGGAAACTCGAGGGTCACCCGGATGTGAACATCAGGCGTTCTCTGAGTCCGGTTGGTCCCGTCGGCGCGAAGTGATTAATGCGCGACCCCTCGGGCCGAATCACGCGTTACGGTAACCTCCTCCCCCGCCCTGCTGATACAGCGACTCCGAGCCGTGGCCAGAAGTTCATCTGTGTCGGTTACAATGGCTGGAAGCGGCAGTCAAGGTGACGGATCAGGTGTTTTGGACTTTGGCAGGCCATTAAACTCCCTTATCTGCTGACAGATTTCAGCGGACCAACAGGCGGCGCGGCCTCCCCGGGAGAAAACGTCTCGGACGCGTTCGGCCGAGCCGTCAAGGACCGGGAGAAACGGCCACGGGGAGGAGACGGGGGGGGAGACCTGCACTCCGATGGGTTGGTGTTGAACCTAGAACCACATCTTTTACCTTATATCACTGCTGATCGTGCAAACGGGGCGAGGAGCCAGGTGGCGCACGGCGTGGAGATCAGCCAGGAGCTTAAAGATAATACAAAAGAAGAGCGAATGAAGGGTAAACACAGCTGATCAAGAAGCGCTTACCTCCCTGAGCTCCACGACGGGTACGAAATCTGAACGTTTACGTTTTGTGAGCCCACTACTGGGAAAATCCAAAGCCCCGTTCTCACGGAAGGCTAGTCTTGCAGCTTCTAGGACCTTTTGAGGACCCATTTCTTGGTGGATTCAGACAGCAGAGGAACCAGGGACCATGGACCTCAGATCCCAGAACCATCTTAGCCCCTAAGACGACAGGGTCTGTCTATGGTTCCACAGGAATGCATGGGTGCTTGGTGTTCGGTGGAGCTCATAAACCACGTCCATTAGCAGACACTTCTTGTGGATCCTGGAGTGCCGTCTTTAAAACCTATCCTGGGCGCTGCTCAGGTGTTTTCTCGGGACAAAATGGACAGAAGCAGCGAGAAATGGAGCGATGAAGAGGTCCACGCTCTTCTGGCCTGCTACGCCTCAGACGGGTTCTTTACACGGCGAAGCAGTGCAGGGAGAAGATAAAAAAACGTCAACCATCCGGTAGTCCACGGTTATTCTTCCATTAGTCGGTCCACATTGTCTTCCACTTCCTCTCCACTGGTTTGTTTTGGAGTGCGGAGCCTTAGCTGTGCGTCCAGATGCCTCCTCAGCAGCAGGTCTACTCCGGGCCCCTCCAAGATGGCGGGCCCTCAACCCGTCTCTGAGGGAGAACAAGGAAGATCTCACGGCGGAAACGAATTTGGATGTTGATGTTGTTTTGCCGTCCATTTAAACCAGAAACACGGAAGTCTTTGCTCCTATCGGGACGATCACGGACACGGAGGTGCATTGTTTGTGGAACTTTTCAGGACTCCCACTCAGACGGGAGCCGAGCTCGATTCGTGCGGCTCCTTTAAAGACGGCTTTGGCATCGTTTTCCTCCAGGCATAAAATAATTATTCCGTGGGCGGGAGCAGAGACAAGGTTGGTTAGCAAATGATTGTCCTCCGCTGCCACGCCGCGAGGTCCGGCTAGGTGAGCGGTCGGGCCCTTTTTCTGCATGGGGGGGAGGAAAAGCCAGGAGGAGCTCCGGAGCGTCGCCGGCGAACGAGCCTCATCCATCCTGCAGGAGGTTCGGCCTGCAGACGGATGGCCCTCGCCCAAACAGAACCCGGCCGGAGGACGATTTAATGGATGCTAATTACTTTAAATCCCACGTCCATGAATTCTGCTTAAAATATCTGTCGTCAGGAGTCGAGGAGCCAAACAGAAAGTGGACCGGCGTGGGCTTCACGTCATGAGTTCCACGACCTCCGGGACCGGCCTTGGTTTCTGGGAACGGTGGCCCGTCGGGATTTTTCAATTTCAATTTAGCTTTACTTTGGAACGGCAAAACGGCTAAAGGCTCATTTATTCTAAAGGCTAATTCCACCTCTTAGAATGTACATGATAGCCAACTCCTCCACCGGCGCCATGTTTGTTAGCATCTTAGCATCTTATATGGAACTCTGTACTGTCCCTTAATGTGTACGTTGCTTAAAAACCATGAAAACGCAAACTGAACACAGGGACTAAGTGGAGAAAAAACGACATACCTGTTTATGTACATAACGTTAGCATAAATGAGCCTCTACACAACCAGATGCCGGAAGCTACATGAAATTTAAAGAGGTTTCAGTATCTGAAAGAAGCTGATGTGAACACACACACACACACGCACACACACGCACACACACACAGGATTAATTGCATAGGTATATTAAATAAAAAATGTCAATCATACATGTTTTATGCAAAAAGGCTACATGAATCAAACAGTTACTGTTTATTCACAATTATTTTACAGTATTGCATAATATACACTGCTCCAAAAAATAATGGGAACACTAAATTTACATCCTAGATTTGAATGGATGAAATATTCTTATTAAATACTTTGCTCTTTACACAGTTGAATGTGCTGACAACAAAATCACACAAAAATTATCAATGGAAATTAAATGTATGAACCCATGGAGGTCTGGATTTGGAGTCACACTCGAAATTAAAGTGGAAAAAACACACGACAGGCTGATCCGGGTTTGATGTAATGTCCTTAAAACAAGTCAAAATGAATCAGTGTAGCTTCCTAAGTGGACATTTTGATTTGACAGAAGTGTAATTGACTTGGAGTTACATTGTGTTGTTTAAGTGTCCCCTTTATTTTTTGTATCTTCAAAACATTCTGGGTCAAGACAAACAAAGTTTATATGCTGAAAAAAAAAAAAAAAAAAGCAGCGGAAAGTACTCCTATTTGGCTAAAACATGGGTTTATCAAAAGGTTGGACATGAAGAGTTTTTGGGCGCCGGCACACACCTTGGAGACAACAATTACCCGGGTCAATTTCATGGGCCGTTGGGCGTCGTGGGAGGGGGTGGCGGGTGGCGGGCGGAGGGTGGTGGCGTCCGTCAGTGGCTTCTCCTCGCACCGCTTCAGACGCATCATACAGAAGCTTTTTTTGGGGGGGGATAAATAAATAAGAATAGACAATCTAGTAAAAGCTCATTTGGTTTGGACGGTCACGCGCGCAGTCAGTTGAGCAGAACTGTTTTAAATTAAAGAACGCGGATATGGCGCTGGCCGACGCGAGCGCTGCGTCTTCGGTAGAAGCCGGAGCCAATCCCAGCTGAGATGAAGTGAGAGGCGGGGTTTAATCCGGACAGGTCAGCTGTCAATCATCAATAAAGACGTACAACCATTCACGCGTGTGGACAATGCGGGGTCTCCGGTGAAGCTCCTGCATGTGTTCGGACTGCGGGAGGAACCCGGAGAACATGGAGACTCCACACGGGACAGCTTTCAAACAAATGCTTTCTCCCTCTGCCAGAAGGTTCCAGGTGGGACTCCTCCCTGTCTGCGTTGGTTCTCTCCAGGCTCAACATCTGGCTGTCGGTCCATGGAGGACTCCGAGTGGGGGTGAACGACCCGATGTCTCCGCGAGACCCTGGGATCCATCCGGGTTGACGTCGCCTCTCGCCCAATCACAGCTGGGATCGGCTCCTCCACTCCACTCCCACGTCGTGAAATATATCGATATGAGAAGAATGAAGTCCTTCCGAAGGTCTGGGCTTCCATATCTCCCGGCCTCTGCGGAGGTGACAGTTGTAAAACCTCCTCCTCTCCGCCCTTCAACGGGTTTGATGAACCTCCTCGGGAGCTTCCGACGGTTCCGAGAAGGACGATTAACTTCGACTCACGCCTTGAGCCGCGGTGCGGTTTCCGTTGGTACATCACGAGACGGATGGCACCCGAGTACAAAAACTCGATGCTGCGGAAGGAGCGGCAAATTAACCGTTCATGTTGCTTTTCGCCTTCATCGTTTGCCGGCGGAGTCGCTTAGCTTGGCGACAATATATCAAGGGGAGGAGGAGGAGGAGAGGACTCCGAGGTCCAACTCAAGAAGGTCACTTCGGTGCCTGTTTCTGGAAGAGCTAGACTGGAAAGAGTGCGTGCACGGCTTCCACTTCTTCTTCTGGCTGCTCCCTTCATGAGTCTCCACAGCCAATCACCCGCCTCCATCTCAACCTCTTGTTTGAGTTTCCTTGCTATATGTTATTTCCTTGCTATGTTATTTCGACTACTCACATGAAGACAGCAGGGCGTGCGAGCACAAATGGCCTTTGTCCTTAAACAGGAACCTACTCCCGTGATTGTAAATTCAAATAAGCATAAAGGTGTTGCAGCTCAGTGGTGGAGCGCATGCATGAGGTCCTGGGGTTCAATCCCATGAACCTCCAACGTAAGTCGCTTTGGATGAAAGCGTCTGCCAAATGACTGCAAAGCAAATGGGAACCTACCCCCTGATAAGGAACCTACCCCCCTGAATGTAAACAGGAATTACCCTCTCCCTGTATGTGATCTTGTCAACAACACCAATACATTTTCACACAGTAAAAGGCCGAGCAAGAAGGAACTCGGTGGGATTCTCTGGATCTTGCCTCCAAAGAGCCCGCTGAGTCTCCCCCTCTGCAGAGCTTAGAGTTACTCACTAACACCTCTCCTTTCACACCAGCTAACTTGCTATCCTCCTTTCATAAACCTCCTGTCTGGTCTTCTTCCAGACCTCCATCTCCCCGTCTACCTGGGGACTGAATCTCAGGAGGATCTTCTTCATCTGGCTCATCTAGGTGGAGCAGCTCTGCTCTGAACTCCTGCTGGATGACTAAGCTCCTCAGCCTTTGTGCGAGGAAGAGCCTGAGGAGGCCTCCTGTATCCGTCATCTGTTTCTTCCGGTTTCCACCAAGATACTTGACAAGCAAACATCAGTCCCTGCTAGGAGCTACCGGAGGCGGCCGCGACGGCGAGGAATGGGTTGGTTTCATCTCCTTTGCAGCAACGAAGGGGTCTTTCTATTCGAGAAGAAATCCGACCAGATGAGCTCCCAAACTTCTGGCTCATTTCATTTCAGGGGGAAAACCGGCGAGAATTCTGACGAGCGTCAGACCGTGACCTCCCCGTCCCGCGGTTCCTCCTGGAAGCGACGCTGCATTTGAACCGCCCCGCATCGAAGGCGACTCCTCCCGGCGTCCTCCCTTCCACGAAACACCCGCTTCATCTTCATCGCGCCGCGCAATCGCTCACACGTCGTCGAGCGAACGCCGGCGTCTCCGTGTCCAAACGAGCCGTCCGTCTCCGGAGCTGAAGGTCATTACCTGCCTCCTGAATGCCTTCTATCGGCCTTTGAAGCGGCGCACAGATTCCTCGCCCGCCGGCGGGGAAGGACTCGCCGGCGGCGGGCTCCTCGCCTTGATGTGTCCCCCCGCCGCCCCGCTCGCTATGCAAACCTCCCGTGATGAAGTGCGCGTCCGCCGGCGACCCTGCGGATTCAAATGCAAATCCGCTTCTTTGTCCGACTTTTCACTGATGTTCCGGACGTTTCCCGCCGCCGCCGACGCGGTCGGGGTGTCGGAAATTGCGAATATCCATTTCAGAAGCGAGAATTTTACGCTTTTCCTTTCCCTTCCTTGCCGCCCGCGGCGGCGGCAGGATGTCAGGGATCCGGGCCTGGGGTGAGACGCGAGGTGGCGTTTCATGGCAGACGGCTCATCAAGGTGAGTGACGAGCGCGGGGGGGGGAACTCGGGGTTGGCTTCCGAGCCCGGAGGTGACACCGTGCACGAGCTCCGGGGGGGGGGGCTTTCCCGGACACGTCTGAGAGCGAGAGGATGTAAGAGCTGCCAGGTTCTAACCGGCGAGGAGGGATCATCGCCTTCGGCAAACATGTGACAAGAAACCGACGGTGGTGTCGGCCGAGTTTATTAAACAGGTCTGATGGCGCCGCTCCTCACGCTGACAGCTGCTCCGAGGTGAAGCGTGCACAAATGGGATCTCGCCGTCTGCTGAGGTGTGTGGCGCACCCGGCGCCAGCTAACAGGGCATTCATTTGTTCATTCCTTGTCTAGATCGTTCATCCTGCGGTCCAGGGTGTGGAGCTGTGATTGGACAGTAAGAGGCGAGGTTCCCCCTGGACCAATCGCGGGGCTTCATATAGAGACTATTCACACGTCCGGAAGATGTAGGGTCGCCACTTAACCTGGACTGTGGGAGGAACCCGGAGAACCCGGAGGAACCCCACGCGGACACGTGGAGAAACACGGGGACTCCACACAGAAAGGCCTCCTGCGGGAATCCAAGCCGAGAGCTGGAAGCTCTGACCAAGGGGCCGCCGTGTCGCAGACATATAGATTTATAAATCAACCCTGGGCTTTTCCTCATTGGGTGCGTTGGGTGCGGCCTGGAAGCAATCAGAGGGAAGGCGTAACAATAACAACTCCACTCCACAAGAAGTTGGACGGCGGCGAATTGTTTGCTCCTTTGGCTCGGCGCTCTTATTGCTTTGGACGACGGCCAGCTCACTTGTCAGCTTTTTCTTGCCTGCTGTTCTGGGTGATATTGAACACACCGCGTAGAAGTCGAAGAAGACCATACATTTCGTCTGCGGCGCACGGAACCAAACGCACACACACACACACACACACAAGGTCCAAATCTCAGGTGTTTCTATTAAAGGATGTGCCTGCATTAATGAGAGTGAACGGAAGGGTAAATTAAACCCCGAAGCCGGACTTTAAGGTCCGGACAGACAACGTTCCTATTGGACGGTGATGATGATTGGCGGCTCCAGTGACCTTCTGCACTGAGAACAGGCGCATAAATCATTGTCTGGCCGCCCCGGTTACCCCTCCATCTGCATGGAATTATAAAAAAACATTTAAGACGGAGGGATGAACGGCACTGGCCGCCCTCTTTCGGGCTCCGCCAGGTGTTTCCTGTCTGTAGAGGTGAGTTTCACACAAACAAATGGCTTTGCACACCAAACGGAAAATAAATCTTCACTGATTAATGACGTTCTGTCCCGGACGCTTCAACAAGTCCCTTTGTCGGGTATTTGAGTCATAAATAAATGTCATGAACACAAAACTGAATAAACGTGGGGAGTCAAGAAGACACATATATTTGTTTAAGATAACATTCTGATGAGATAAATAATCTGGATTTAGAGAAAATACTGCGCGGTCGAATTGATTTTTGCAGTTACTATTGAATTACTACGGAATTTCAGCCCAGCTGTGAGCCCAGAGGCGGCGGAGGCGCAAACCGCTTTCTCGATTTTGAAGAGTAAAATATAGGGAATTTGTGCTTATTTTTTAATCACCCTTAGCATCAGTAGATCGTAGCGAAAGCAATGGAGACCAAACCCCGTGGAATAATTCGGACAGATCACCCAGATGAGATATTATCTAATCCGAACGGACTCTGAAGATGAACCGATCCACCAGGACACCTAAAACCAACACCTAAAAAAAAAAACCCCAAAAAACAGCGTTTCCATTCAAACACGCCTGTTCTCTCCCCGCTCGGCCAAAACGTTTTTTTTTTCCCCCCTCAGAGACGAAAATCACTCATCCCTGAGCTCAGTAGATATATATATATATCACAAAGTTAGCTTGTTTAAAAACCATCTCCATGCCATTTTATTTTTATTTCTCCACAGTCTCCCCCCAGGGCTAAGAGCGCTTTTTAAGCGCTCTCTCGCTGCGTTCGCTTGCCAACAAAGTGTCATAGAGGATGGATCTTTCCGGCGGTACATCTGTTGACAAACTGCAAGGCGCTAAGTCGAGCGTTGAGCGTCGCGGTGGCGTTTCCTGACACGGAGAGTCTGATGTTCGGATACCTCGAAGCGGAGACGCCCGGCCCCCCGGAACTACGACGCGGCGGGAGCGCGGCTCTGCTCCATGGCGTTGAAGACGAGGCAGACGGCGGCCGTCAGAAGCAGGTGCATGGACTCGTACAGGAGCTTGGGCGAGAAGACGCTCCAGATGAAGAGGTGGTAGCGCAGGGCCGTCACCAGCACGATGTAGGCCGCCGCCGGGACCGACCTGAGCAGGGCCAGGCAGTAGCAGCCGTGACGGACGGCCGATGGACTCCTGCGGAGAAGGAATGGACGGGTCAAACGCGAGGATACCACGGCAACCCGAGCCGCTCGCTTCTTTCTAAAGTGACGCGTCGTCAAAACATTTCCACAAGAAATAACCGCGACCTGGACGACGGGGAACCTCCGCGGTCGTCTCAGCGATGGGCACGTCTTCACATTTATTTTCTTTTTGCAGGTTTCCTCCAAACGTAGCCCGGAAGAAGAGTCCAATCCAATTATTTTCCCACCAAAATAAATACAGATTTCTGTCCGGTTCCGATAAAGAACTTAATGGACTTTAAAAGCCGCATGATTGGAGGAGGAGGAGGAGGAGCGCGGCGAGGAGATTAGGAGACCCAGCGTGTGGAGATAAACGCCAGCCGCTGCAGACTTTGCCCGAAATTGTGAAGGAGTGAAGAGGAATACGGGGCGTGAAAATGAGAACTTGGATCTCGTTCGTTCAAACGGGCAAAGCTTCAGCTGAGAAGGAGGAGGAGGTTCGGGCCTCGTCCCAAAGCAGGGGGAAGCATGTTGACCGTGCAGGAGACCTGGAGGAAGTCCAGGCTGGAGGTGGAAACTCAGTAAACAACATCACAACATCTCAATGGAAGGTGCACATCCAAGGGAACCTTCTGCACATGTAAGGAGGAGACACTGAGGATTGGACGGGAGGCAGAGATGAAGATGTGGAGGTTCCTCTTTGGGGAGGGAGGAGGACGGAGACGCCATCAGAGGGACGGCAGAAGTTCGATGATCTGGAGATAAAGTCACGCTGTGATGGTTCGATCTGGGTAGAGGGATGCTAAGGTTGGAGCTGCCAAGCAGGAAGTCTGGAAGAAGACCCACGAGGAGGTTCATGGATGGAGGGGAAGAGGACAGGAAGTTGGTGTCAGAGGAGAGGGTTAGATGGAGGCAGGTGATTGGTTCTGGGTTGAATGGAGGAAGATGATTGGCTGGGGGTGAGATGGAGTCTCCCAGACCAGGGGTCGGCGGCTATTTGATGCCTCTGATGCGGCTCCCCGTGGCTTTGGACAATAATTAATGAGTAATTAATCAAAAGTATCTTCTGCCGCTTATCCCGCGAGAGGCGGCAACACCCTGGCCTGGTCGCCGGTCAATTTGTAGGGCCACATACATGGATAAACAACAATTCACTCGCTCATTCGGGGTAATTTTTCCCAGTTTTTTTTCCCAATTAAGCTGCAGGAGGGAGGAAACCCTCCTCCCGAGGTTCCCTTGTCGGAATCAAACCGGGGTCCTTCGTGCTGTGACGCCGAAGCGCTAACCACTGCCGCCATGCATTTTTTTAAAATGCAATTTTTAATATGATGATTATGGCGATCTTTTAACTTCTGAGTAAAACGTGTACAAATATTCTTGTCGCTCTTAGTAAGCGACTGCGCTGGTAAAAAGGTGACAGCGCACAGAGAAGGGAAGGTAATTTTGTTTTTTTCATGAATACAAGAAGGACTGAACTAGACATTGAATATTTTGCTTAAAAGTAACCTTCAATCTTTTTTTCTGAGTTCAAATGTTGCATGCAGAAATATTCACTGCATTGTTCACCGATTAAAAAAAATGCAACAAATATTTTGTTTATACATACCATAAAGGCCAAAATAAAAAAGGAACATAATATGTCATGTAAATTCATTTTATATTTCAAAAGGGTTGCGTGGCTCGCAGTGTTTTCTATACTTTGGGGAAACGGGTCCAAAAGGCTTTTTGTGTGGCAAAGATTGCCGACCGCTGGTCTAGACCTCCGCTCAATGTGATAAACTGTGAACATACAAAAAGTACAGAAGAATAAAAGTTGCTTTTTCAGCAAAGGAAACATCAGTTGAGATCTTGGAGGTCCTGCATGCAGGTCGTTTTCTGACAGCTGTACTAATAATAAGAGTAGCAACGTGTCTGTGGAGGCTCTCAGTCATCCAGGTCATCCAGGTGAGTTCTTGTCAAAATCTTCCTCATTTGAGGATATTCCAGCCCTGTAAGCCCTTGTAAGAAGGTGAAACGTCTGCAAGTGAAGAAATTCGAGCCCAGTTGCCACGACGAGGAGATTTCGACAAGTAATAGTGGCGCTAATAAAAGGTAGAGTTTTCCCGCTGCCAAGTGATTCTTTTCTGTGGATCACCTTGAAGAGCGTGGTCCGGACCTGCTCTGCACAGGGAGAGCCATCGGGCGACCGCGTCCTGATTTGGCGCGTTTAAAAACAATGACTTGATCGTAAGTGAACCTAAGTTTCGGCCAATTCTTGTTAAAATCTTTTCGTGGCAACTGGACCCGAATTTCTTCCCGTGAAGCCGTTGCACTTTTCCGCCGAGAGGCTTCTTCGGTCGGCTACCGAGGTTTGGTCTTTCTCCGGCAGCCTCTTCATGAAGGTGTGAGGTCTTTAAACACGTCTTTGAGCGCCTGAATGTGGGTTTCCTTCTTGCTGTGAGTGAATAACAATCTGGAGACTTCCTTGCACCAGGACGGCCGCAGCCAAAGAGTAATGACAAGAATCTGATGATGGGCCGGTATCTTTCTCTCCTGGAAGCGGTTTTTAATGCCGCTTCTTGAAGAGTTGTCAAGTTAAGTGATCCTTTTCTTGGACTTTCACCTCTTTGGTTCTGAGTGTTATGAGACAATGATGCCTTTTCAGACCTTCCTGATTGTAAAATGTGCTGGAAGTATGCTTGGCAGCTACTTCGATTTGGCTACGTTGGAAAACAGAAGGGAATTTCTTTGACCTGAAAAGACCTTGGAGACAGCGTGGTCGCCACCCAGGCTCCCAGGCGTGAACCCTCGGGGTAACGCACTTCCTGCCTCCCCGTCCAAAAATGAGGTAGACTTCCAGACTGCAGGAGTGCAATTCCTTATCACCGGGCCGCTCTGGCCGCTCTCTGAAGCCTCATCAGATCGTATTTCACTCAAATTAGCTTCCTCCCCCTAAACTCAGGCTGGAATCTAAACCCCGTCTCCTCACCTACAAACATTAACGATCGGGCGTCCGTCATATCTCGCCGAGTATCATATTAGCCCGCCGCGCTCCGAGGGTTCGGAGCCGCTCGTGGTCCTGAGTGTCCGAGTGCAGACGGACAACCTCTCTCCGTTTTTAGAGTGGCATAAAACACTCGGTTTTCATCAAGAGTACCGTCGGTCCTGGCTCCCGGTTCGTCCTAAATGATCTCCGGCTCACGCTGCTGCCGGCCACTGTCGCCAAGCAATTATTCATGACGAAGTTATTGGCTCTCAGTGTTCTGAGAAAAAGTAGAGCCTGTGTATAAACATCGCCCCGAGACGGCTTCTGCTGCAATTTGGCACCGCGTCTATCAGATGGCAAGAAAGCGAAGATTATCAAAGTCGGACAAATCAAACGTACGAGCCCGCAACTTCGGTAATAGGTCACTATCCAGACAAATTGGGGGTATCGTTCAGCGAGGATACCTTCTTATCCCATCACGTATTTTTTGGTTTCGGACGGGCTTTTCCACGCTCACCTGTCCCTCTCCGAGCTGAGGTGGCAGATGAGATGGCAGGCCCAGAGCAGGGGTCCCGCGTAGGTGCTGAGCGCCGTTAGGAAGATGGCCGGCGCCTCGACGTAGCTTTCCAATCCAATGAAGCCCACTGAGATGTCCACTGTCGCGATGTTGTTGGAATTGCCCTGCGGGAGCAGAGAAATGTCTCTTTCAGCTTTTTCAAAAGGTACAAAAGACACTGACGTGGACAGAGGAGGGACGGTGAAGCTCAGGGAAGGAGAAGGCTGAGGTTGGAACCACCAAGAGGACACGGAGTTGGTTGGTGAAGGAAGTTGATTCACTTTGGCAACTCCTCAAGGGAACAGCCAGAAGACGGCGATGAAAGCCAGAATGGAAAGACAAGACATGGCGAAGTCCTTAGGTGGTTTGCTTTTTGGTCATTTCCTCAAAGAGTTTGGGACTTGATGCCAGTTGAAGCCTCTCAAGCTAAGGCGGTATGAGGCATACCGCACTCTTATCAGAGACTACAACCCATTTCTGGCTCGACGACGACGATGCACCCCGTTTCACCTTCGTCCGAACCGAAATTCTGGACTTCCCTGCCCCTAATTGAGATTCAAGTGCTCTTTCCTGCGCAAGGTTTGTAAGCAAATTCATAAAACGTCAAAACTCACGGAGAAAATCATCTGTATTCCGACCTGTCCCGTGCCGGCGCTCGGCGTGATTTCTGGCCGGTGCGTTGAGACGACCGAAATCACCCGCGTCCCGTTCACACCTCAGCGGCGCCGCCTTCACATAAATCATCCCGGCCGAGTTGCCGAACGGCATCACCCGAGAAGCTGTCACTTCTTGCCCGCGTTTTTTTTTTCTCGAGCGAGTTCAAATTAGGATAGGGGTTGAGGGAAAGATACAATAATGACGGCTTAAATAATTCAAGGAGCCTCTTCCTGCGGAATCTAGACTTTATAATGATCCAGACGTTGCAAAAAAAAAATGAAGTTCTAGCTCCCTTCTGCCCACACCTATCTGATAACTGAGGAGGAAGTAGGAACGTTTTAATTAGACACAGGGAAACAGGAGTACAGGTGTTATTCTTCGGTGCCAACAATTTGCAGTTTATGAACCACTGAGCAGGATGATCCACCCCTGTTGTCCCCGGGACTGAGTTGGACAGGCGGCCATCTTCAGCGTCTCCAAAACTTCAGCGTGGTGACGAGGGACTTGGAAGCCAGAAGCTGAATCGGTAGTCGTCGAAACGGCTCGTTTGGTTCGGGCGGTAAAACATCGAGGGTTTGTTTCACCGTGCGATCTACATCTTCAGTAACCGGTGACGTCTTCACTCACTCATGCACATGCAATATCATCGCCTTCTTAAAATAGCTGCCCGAGTCATTTGACATTTATTTTTGCCTAAATTAACTCCTATTTCAACATATGACTCAGTGTTTTGTGTTTTCTGAAAAACTGGAAAAAAAAAAAAAGACTGAAAGAAAGCGACGATAAAGAGAAATTCAACCATTCAATGAGCACGTTATATATCATTTCTGGACTATAAGCTGCTACTTTTTCCACACGCTTTGAACACTGCGGCTTAAACAGTGATGCGGCAAATTTATGGATTTTTTTTTTTAGAGCTTCATGACGCCAAAACATTTACCCTCGTCACATCGGACCAACGAAATCACAGTGAAATTCCGAGGTCGTTCAATTCCGACACTTAAGAAGACGAATTTACTGATTTTAGCACGCAGGAGGAAGACGAAGATAGCGATCATCTGGTGAAGGAAAAAGCGGGGATAGAAAATGGATGGACTTTTCCTTGTGTTATTTATTATTAATCATTTTCATCAGCCGCGCTACAGGCGCTGTTCGGAAAAAAGCATTTCCGTTACGTATTTGTGGATGTTACCGGCATGTATTTAATTAAAAGTAAAAAAAAAAAAAAAAAGAAAAAGAAGTTTCTGTGTAAATATCTCATGCTACGACGTGGACACCTGCGGTTTATAAACAACCTACATATGTACACATATATTTATTCATTTATTTTTAGCTGCTTATATTCAGGTGTGCTCAATAGGAAATTACTTTAAGTTACTTGACGGTAACTAACATGTACTCTCTGTATGCAAATGTATGCACAATAATAATAATGATAATTATGAAAATAATAATTATCGCACAACCATTAACTAAATGGTACATCATTTAGAGCTGTGGTCTCCAACCATTTTGGAGTGGGGCTGCTGTGATGAACCTGTTTAAGTGGGACTTTTGGTATTTTTTTTTTTAAACACAACTCTCTCTGCCGGCACTCTGAGACCCCATCTGGCATCTCGTTTTTTCAAATAAGCTCTCCAGCGACATTTGTTTTCGGGCCACTTTAGCAAGGGTTAGCGTGCCGGCTTACTTGCCAAAAATCCCTTAGACTGAGTCAAGTGCAGGAGTGGGGCGCAGACGGAGGATGCAGTTTTTCAAAATACTCATCAAAAAATAATTCATTTAATTTTGAACAACTTAATTCTGTCTTTGCACCTCGGTACCAAACGCCAGAGATGTTCTTGCTGTGGGGCGTGAGTGCTAACGGCTACACCGCCGTGCCGCCCCGCTTCCAAAACAGTTCCCTGCCAATTTTGTTAAAATAATGCCTTTGGAAAAACTCGTCAAACGTCTACAGATGAGTGAAATTAACGGAGGGAACCCAAGCAGACAAGAGCAGAAATATGAAAAATGGCAACGCACGGTGAGTGTTCACGGTCACGGTGCGCTAATTACGCTACGTGGAAGAGAGCATGGGGTTCTTAGGAACCCCGGCGGTCATCTACGTCAGATATGAATGGCGAAGGGGAACATCTGAGTGGCTTTTAGAGGCGGTTCGCGGTGGAGACTCAGACAGGAGGATCGTCTGAGAGCAGGAAAAGCAGCGTCTGTAGACCTGAACGCATTTCCTGTCGGCAGGAGAAGCTCTGAGTGGAGGCTGGGTGTCAGTCTTACGTGCATTATCAAGGATACGGCAATACTTGTAGGTACCCCCTCTGTACCTGTAACCCCGTATCTCCTGACCATTTCAGCAGGAACTTCGCCTTCGCGGCCGCCTGCTGGCTCATTTAAAACTAAATAAAGGAGTAATACTGGGGAGCGACGGAAGAGCAAAGAGATTCAATGTTCTCTGAGCTGTGCAGATATCCGCGGTGTCTTCCATCATCTGCAGGAGCTTATAAATCCATACGCTGGTGAAATCGTACATGAGTCACAGCGTATTCTGATGCCAATCAGCGGCCCTACGGATGAGGGCCGAGTCGGTCGGGCAGCGGGGAATGGCGGCGTAGGGTGTAGCTGTCAATCAGCCTCTCTGTTCCACATGGGTACCTCATGTATTCTGTCTTGTTAGGGCTAACCTTCATTCTCCTCCTTCCTCACCTCCACCTCTCCAGACATCCCTCCACCTGCTCCCACCACAGACCACAATGTCATCTGCAAACATCGCGGTTCATGGAGATCCCTGTCTCACCTCATCTGTCAGGCCGTCCATCATCCTAGAAAACAAGCAGGGGCCCGCAGCTGATCCCTGATGCACTCCCACCTCTACCTTGAACTCCTCTGCCTAACCCATGTCAGACCTCACCACCATCTCACAGCTCTCATACATGTCCTGCACCACCGTAACACACTCCTCTGCTGCTCTGGATCTCCTCGTAACTCCACAGTTCCTCTCGGCATCATGCCGTATGTTCGCTCTTGATTTACAAAGGTGCAGCGTAGCTCTGTCAGACCTTCGTACTTCTCTATCAACACTCTCAAAGCATTTGTGGTACTCTTGGTACATCTTCCACGCAATATTTGGTAGCATTTGTTTTCTATTGAGACCCTGATATTAGAGAAGATGTACACGAGGAAGGCACTTCATAAGGCAGCCAAATTGCTATGAAGATGCGAAAACAAATGATGTGATCAGACATCTTTAGTCAACTTCACCATATTCTGGAATGGTGGGTGAGTCCATGCGCGGCACTCAGCGAGGGAACGGTGCAGGCCTGAGTGCTCGACCTCCAAAGCGAGGAGACGCGGTGGGAAACGTTTTGCCGGTTGGATTTGAATCCTCCGGCCGCTCCCGACGATGGAGACACTTAGACTTAGCTCAACTCAAAATTAAGTCATCTGTGAGTCCAAGCTGGAAATAAGCCACCCTGCCTGTGTGTCACGGTGTCCTCAGGCGAGACGCCGAATCCCCAGTTGCCCACCGCGGTCTGGTTAGCGCCCTGCATGGCAGCTCTGCCGCCTTCTGTGTGTCAATGGGTGAATCTAATCCCCTGTAAGGACCGGTTACCATTTCAAGACTAGATGAGCTGTGCCAACTCGTCGGTCTGTGCATGTTGCCTGTGTGTGTGCAGTGAAGGGAGTGTATACGCGGGAAAAGGATGTGTGTACATCAAGTCCTTTCCTTGGCGTGGTCGTCTCAGTGGCCACATTCTCTAAAACTCTGCTGAAGTTCCAGGACAGCAAACCTTCCAGCTGAACCCTGGAATACGACACCCTGCTGGAGGTTGCCTGTCGATAATTAAATGCTAAAATGTCTAAAACCATGTTCCAGAGCTCATGTTGTTTTGACTCTTCTGGCACAGAACAGGATCTTTTACAAAAATAAGGTTCGCATCTCAAACTGATGCCCAGAGACGAGCGGCATGGAAGCTAAAACGCACATCGAAGCGTGCGCTTATCAAGCTTCAATCGCCGACAGATCTGTGCTGATGGACAAAACGAACATAATACATAATGTATGTTTTCACACTCATCTGAATTTAATATCCCCACACTCCACACTGTGTGCCACTCAGAGCGTTGGCCCTGAGGAAGTCGTTACAACTGTTTAACTAGTGTGAGAAAAATAAGAAAAGCCGCTTGAAATTGCTGTTTCAAAAAAAGAAATAAATAAAAAATAAGGCAACGGCTGGGTTCGCGGTGTCGGACAGTTCCACCCTGGAATGCGGACTCAGTAGTTTTTCATGTTCAGCCCTCCTGGTGTTATCTTACAAAAATGGCCAATGATACAAAAATTTTCCCAGTTGGTTAGTAAATGCTGACGTGTAAATACAAAATGTGAAAAAAAAACTTTCCATTTCTCTGTCCTCTCTTGCCCTTTCTCTTTCTACCACAGCCGGTCGAGGCGGAAGGCCGCCCGCCTCCGGCCAGGATCTGTCCGAGGCTCCTGGATCTGTAAAAGGCAGTTTCCTGCACTGCCGTCTCCAGGTGCTCGATCCTGGTGGATTGTTGGGTCTCCGTAGATCAGGGGCGTCAAACTCATTTTCACCGAGGGCCACGTCAGCATCAAGGTGACCCTCAAAGGGCCACATGTATCGGTAACAGTATAAATGCAACTAAAAGTAATGTAAAAATAAATGTTAATGTTAAATAACTGAATTTGTTACTCGTTCAAATCCAAAATGTTACATATCGATGGCTGGAAATTTTTTCGATTTTGGGTTTTTGCATGGAATGGTAAGAAATGGGATGGCTCCACGTTTTGCAAGATAATCCCGCCCTTTCTTTTGACATAAATGTCACATGACAAAACTCCTATGTGCACAATGAAGCAGAAAAAATTAGGAAAAAAAACACTTATCTGCATTATCAGTGGTAAACATACATGCTATGTATTTTTAAATTATAACATAGAAATATAGTCTGTGAACAAAAGAATATTCTTGAATATCTTTAAAAAAGACCATACTACAATCAAATGAAATGTTTTTTTCATTTCCTGAAAAAAGTGTTTTTTTCAGATAGGAGGTTTTGTATTCAAGCCATCGATATGCATTTGCATAGATGTAAAAAAACAAATTATGTTTACTAGTTGCTCTGTTACAAAAGCCGGCTTTCGCTGCCGCAGCGTTTTTGGATGCGGCTTTCGTGGACACGTTCTGCTGCCGTCGTCGTTTAGCTTATAATTCTTGGACAATTTGTTGTTTTTCTGGAAGGCAAACTTTGACATATTTAGCCCTGCGTTTGGTGTCAAAAGGCCGACGTAAATTGTGCTCTGACAACCAACTCAACCTCATAACACAAAAGATATACCGTTTTTTTTTCCTCCTTGAAGTACAAACATGTAATAGCCTTCCATCTGGATCAACTTTTCTCTTCCTGGACATTAAGCGTTCATTTGTATTTCTCAATCGGCTCATGCGAATGATGGGCCACATTTGGCCCGCGGGCCGAAGTTTGACATGGACTGTAGATCATCTCAAAGAGGATAGAAATGGAAGACTGAGTGTAACTAATGTTTAATTTTTCCTTTCTTTTTGTAACAAGCAAGTAATGACTTGGATTTCCTAAAGTTTTCGGTCTATTCCTACTGTATGCTCGGCGCCTTGTCTTTATTTCGGAGTGTATTAAGTGTATTTGCAAGTCAACAACTATAATCACACCATCGAGGGTAAATCAAGGAGCTGTATAAAAAGATCTTTTTAATCATACTAATGGGAAACATCATTTGTTCCTTCTTTTTTTTTTTTTTTCTTCTTTGATTTTGTTACAACTCTGTCTTCAACAGGCTACTTCACATCATTCACTCCACTTACAGCCCATTACCCATCGCAAAGGCACGTGCGTTCTCTTCTTTCGTTTCTATCATTGGTTTCCATCACAATGCAGAGGAACATGAATCCATTCCGGTGATCAGTTACTACTTCGCTCCCGGAGGAGATTTAATCTGACTTGCTTCTAATAACGGTGAGTTACACCTTCCTTCCCTTCTGTTTGTTTCCCATCAGCCCCCCCCCCCCCCCCCCCTGCATACGTTGGCGGTTTACAGATGCATTGTGCAAGATATTATTACTCAAAAAGGTCTGTAATGACATGCCTGGAAGCCTGAGATGGAATGTGGGTGGCGGCGGCGTAGCGGCAGGTTTATCCCCGCACACATGATCGCAGCATTAATGACAGTTATCACATCGCAAGTGAAGTGGATGCCGGTGTTGTCAACAGCGGAGACAAAGGACAACAAAGTATCTGTCCTAAGTGGGGGTTAAATCAAAAGCCAAGTGTCATTTCTATCTCCGAGGCTCATTCATAGCTCATAAGACCGTGACACATCAGAAGGAAACACCAGTTGGCCTTCACGCCGCCGCTGGATGGGGGTAATATCATTTACACTGAAACGGCTCCCCGGCCCGGAGCGGCGGCGGTTACAGCGCCATCCACTTTATCATCGGTGATGGCTTTCCTAATGTTTCTGCACCCCTGTGTCAGAGCGTTAAATTAGATGTCCCTTACAATCCCCTCCTGTCCCTTGTCCCCCCCGCTCCCACCCAGGATTTGGATTTCGGGGGCTCGTTCTTCTGGCGATGGCTGCAGATCGCCGTCCGACGTCCGATATCGCTTGTTTCGGTATTCAATGAACAAGGCAAAAAGAGGTTTTTGGGTTGTTTCCTAGTAAACTGTTAGTCAAACAGCCGTTGAGGACTATTTCTAGCTGCTCAGAAGTAAACACCGAGCAACCAGAAGCGTGTGAGGCACCGATGTGTAAATATCACGGCGGGTTCGTCAAAATGAAGACGCTAGTGGACACAACGGACCGGGATTTGCGATTTGACCGCAACAAAACTTTTACGAGCGTCGCTCGCTACCTTTACGAAAACAGCTGTTGTCGAGTCAAAGACGCGACTCCGTCATTAATCCTGACTGCTTTATTACCCGCAGGAATGATCACATCTGTCCCCTGCTGGCTGCAATGCACGTACCGGTTTCATATTAGCTCCAGATGCACGTTCGCATCTGGCGCCAACACCATGCAACAGCTACGACATCAGAAGAGCTTCTGTCGGCTGAGCTATCTCCCGTCCCGTCACCGAACACGTTCTGTCCTGCTCATGGAAACAAATAGGCATCGGGCCGTCACTGCTTCTCATGAGGCTTTTCTGAGGACACGCCATTATCCTACCATTTGAAGAAAAACCATCGTGTTTCACGCGCTTTCTGCCAGAGCTGACTTTACACTCCAAGCAATTAGAGGAACTATAAACTTTTCTTTTCAACCGCAACGATGACGGACTTGTCCGATTCAACTTCCCGCCCCTCGGTTCCTCCAAAGACGGGCCTCGAAGGTACCGACGCAGAGGGTCGGCGGCTCAAGAATCCAGACAAGGATTGCAGGAGTTGATGGTGAAGTAGAGTAATATGGATTTAATTGCAGCCAATGTGCCCCCAAATTAGACATATTTATAGATATTGAGATAGCGCTAGTAGGCTCAATGGATGGAAAGTGTGCTTTTTGTGAGGCTGTTCAATTCCGACATTGAAGAAAATGACTTTACAGGTTTTAGTGCGCAGGAGTTAGACGAGGATGGCGATCAGCTGGAGTTGGACAAAACAGGGATTGAAAATGGATGGATGGATGGATGGATGGATGGACTTTTCCTTGTGTTATTTATTATTGATAATTTTCAGCCGAGTTACAGGCACTGTTCGGAAAAAGGCATTTCCGGTCCAAATATGTGAATATACAGTGACAGAATCTAAAACAGTTAAAGAGATAGAAATGACAGACCTCTACATGCTTTGGAAGTGGGAAAAGCTGAAAAATCAGCTTGTTGTCACTTGTTGTCCCCACTGTATACATATATACATACACATACATATACTGTATAGTTTTATATATTCAGGAGTGCTAAATAGTCCGGAAATTACAGTACTTGTTAAGGGTTAGATCACGAAACTACTTGCTGTGGGCTAAGAAGATTAGACTTTTCAACCCGGCTGCTGCAAAACAACTCAGTCATTCACATCATGAACCCTCTCAACTTGCACCGCGGCCCGACGGCCAGCCGAAGCGCTTATATACCGGAAACTTCCCACATTTCGTTAGAGCCGAAGAAGCCGCTGGGATGAAAGGATGGACATCTTCAAGGAGAGAAACGCCAAGTCCAGTTGCCACGGCAGAATTTGGACCGAGTAGTACAGCTTGTCCGATTCGGACAAGCGAAACACAGCCGAAAGTTCATTTTCCTAATAAGTGGTGACCTTCATGAAGTTCTTATCCAGATGGGAGAATAAAATAAAAAGCAAATGAGGCTTTTATGGAAGTTCTTGTAACTGCGACAAGGGTGAAGATTCCCCAACAGCTTTTTCTGGCCTACCTGGAAGTAGAAGAAGGCTTGACCGAACCAGTAGTGCATGATGGTGGTCTGGGCGGCGTCGTAGCTGAGCTTCTTCCAGATGAACTGGGCCATGAGCATCTGGATCAGCAGACAGCCGCACAGCACGGGCAGGTTATGGGCACGAAACAGCAGCGAGACCAACAAAACCAGGCCGCTGTAAATCTCCCATAACCCCCTGCTCTTCAACTTGGCGTCCACCGTGATGATCTGGGATCGCAGCAGGTCCTTGGTGCCCGTGAAGAGGATGCCCAAAACGAAGACGTAAACAAAGCGTGCCTCCACTGTGCCCCTGAAACACAGAAGAACACCGGTTGGGCTTTCTTTTTTTTTTTGATTTCCCCGGTAAAAAAACCATTGAACCCAAATTTTGTGGGCTGACGGACGGTCTGCGCCACCGCAAGGGATCTGGAACTGGACTTTCACCTTGAATAAAATATGTCCAGCATTCATGGGTAACTATCATTTCACACATTTTAGGGGTTCAGGAGTAACTGGACGAAAGACGGCGGCTACGAATATATCCTGTCAAGGCTTGAAAACAGCCTCCTCAGTGTGGATACTTTAACATTTAAACAAGTTGCCGCTCGCTCGCTGTCTTCCTGTTACATGCTTGTCCAAAGTAACACAATAAAGAAAAAAACAACAAGTTCTGTTGTGCCGAGACCTCTGGACTGACCAGGCCATGCCAGGAAACATCCCTCCTCAGCCTCAGGCCTTATTTCCCTTCGCAGGATGTTTTGGATCATCACCCATCCGCACGGTTAGGGGTTGATTTCTTTTCCGATTGGTTTCTCGCGGAGAACTGCCTGACCGTGAAATGCCCATTTCTTTTTAAGGGATATTAAATATCTTGGACAATGTGCAAAGCTGGACAGGACTCCCGAACGGATCATGTACATCGGACACCGAATATCGGAGAATCCCCACCAACCAGACACGGTGTACTCAGACTCCCTGCTTCTCATTGGTCAGCGGCGGAAGAAAATTTCACGCCAGAGCCCCGAGATGAGGTCAAAACATGGAACTCCCTTGGCTCACACCTTCAGGCCACTTCGGTTTTCTGCTCACCACCCCAAACGGCATCACAATAAAAGTGTGCAGAACGGTATGTCTTTTTCCAATTGCAATTGCAATGGCAAGTGTGAGGTGTTTTTCTTGCGAGAGACAGAATATGTGGTGGTTTCAGGATTATGAAGAGAAAGTTAACATCTCTTACAAGAATTCTCTTCTTTGCCTTCACTTGAGATCCGAAATAAGAAAGGTGTTTGGAGGGGGAGCAAGAAATGGGGGAGATGAGAAATGTGAAAAAGAAACTTGTAGAAATGCAACGCGGCGAGAGCACCTTATAACGACCAATGATGTTTAAAGTATCTAGGAAAGGTGGGAGAGGAATTATCAATTCATCGTGATATTTAGAGGGGACGAGGGCTCAAAAACCAGCTCGCTCTTGTCCATTTGTTATGCAGAATAGATCCTGCGCCGAGGAACCAGCCTAATGATTTCCAATAGCTGAGACACGGGCTGACACGGTAACAACAAGAGGATACTTTATACACATCATCTCCAACATCTCCCGGTCAATTCACTTTTAAAAAAAAGCCAGAAGTTAGGACGGGTTTGGACAGGATAAAGTTAGCCTCAGCTGCTCACACCCACACAGTCACACTCAAGGCGCAAAGCGGAACATTGGGAGCAGATTCAACGTCTCGCCCGAGGACTCTTTAGCAGGGATCAAACGGCCAACCTTCGGCGAGCTCCGCTGACCGAACCGCGGCTGCCCGCTGTGCCTCCGCCGACGGCCGTGAAATATTCGACAAAGATTTCTATTATTCTAAAGACTGAAAAGCCTATTTCAGAAATGTCACGGCTGAGAAACGATCATGAACCGTTCATATTAGAAAATAGCCGAGCGATGGTGACGGTAGAGTTAAAAAGCATCTTCAACGGTCAAAGGTAGCCTTCAGGATGGTGACCGTCCGCCCAGCGCAGGGGAGAGTCGTTCCCGTCTTCGTCTGTCTTTGCAGAATAAACAATGAATCTAATCCAACGGACCCCGAGGCCTCTCTTAAATCAGTCATGTCGGGAGGCCGGCGAGCCTTTCACCGAACGACCGCATGGAAATACGTTGTCTTACGACCGCCCGGAATTTCGAAAACTCCTTTAGATGGTTTATATTTCACACGCTAAATAAAACATGTCAGTTATTCGGACGGAGAGAGGGACGGTTTCTGCACGGGCCAATCATACGCTTTGCCATAATGCTCTAATTAAAGCGGTTTCCTGGTCTCATGTTAGACAGAATTTCTGATATTTATATTCTGTCATAACTCTTCTTTTACTCGGTATGCAGTCTGTCAAGGTAACATCAATAATTTAGGATATGAGACTGGAAGGCGGAATGAACCACCTCGAGATTCAGGGTCTATCACTCCGTTGTGCTCTCTGCATTGTTAAAACTTTGGAAAATATGGCATCGACATAAATTCACGACATCATTTAAGTATTAGACTTTCTCGACGCCGAAGAGGCTCTGTAAAGGCCGCGGTAGATCTCGAAAGATCCCAACACGATGGCCGGCTCGTATCTGTTTGGCACGTCTTGTTTACCGACATATTTAGCTGATATATCAGCGGAGCGGCGAGTAAGTCGGTCAATTTCGCCGAACAACGGATACAACGTGCGGTCTTGACAACCAGTCAGGAGTCTGAAAAGAACCCCGCTCCGGTCGTATCAAAATCTGAAGAGCTCATGGATACATAAAGTGCACTCAAGAGGACACTGAATCTAAACGGCAGGTCGCCATCGAGCGGAAAAGACCACGTACAGTTGAATTCCAGCTGCCTGTGTGACAGCACTACGTTGAGCTGCAAGAGGAAGGCCATCAGAGAAGACTAGATACATGCCGTGAGAAAGGAAGGTGACCGAATGTGAAGCACAGTCCACAAACCAGGATGTGAGATTCGCAAATCTCCCCGGACAAAGTTCTGTTGAGCTACGGAATAGTCCGTGCATCGCTTTGCTCGGACGATTTGGACGGGACTGCTTTACCGTCGCGCATTCAACATCCATCCTGGTTAACATGAGAATACAGATGATAATTTGACATTTATATTGGAATGGCTTAAACGCCTCCTTTAACAAAAGCCCTGATTTCTAAAGGGGAGAAGAAGCAACCCGTTTTTCGAAGCTCCAATAAGCTTCGTTCACAGACCTTGCCCTTTATGTGTTACATTGTGATATATCCTTCGATATGAGCGTTCTGTGGGTACGTGTCGATGTCTCCGTTTTAAAAGCCTTATTGTCTGTGAGTGATAAGGGTGGCATGATAAAGTGGCGGCTGTAAAAGTGTCTCGTCGTGCAGAACAAAGTTTTGTTGGGAACTAATAGAGAAAATGGAAATGCGGATATTAGATTATCAGAAAAGCGACCCCGGAACTGGAAAAATGATCAGGAAGGAACAGAAAGAAAGGCGATGATTTGCAATTAAGGATTTTAAAATCTCCAATCACTCGTGCTGATTAACGGGACACTGTCTGCTTTTCCTTTCGGCCACTCCACCTCGCCGCAGCCAATCATCTGCCTCCGTCTAACCCGTCTCCTCTCCCCCTCCATCCGTAAACCTCCTCTCCGGTCTTCCTCCAGACCTCCTGCCCGGCAGCTCCAGCCTCAGCATCCTTCTACCCAGATCTTCTCCATCCCTCGTCTGTCCGTGTCCACACTTTACCCCCAGAACATCTGACGCGTGCTGCTCCTCTGATGAACTCCCGATCTTCTCCATCCTCCACATCGTCATCTCTGCTTCCTGCCTCGGCGTCTCCAAACCAGACACCACGGCGGCCCTCCCCTCCGTCCTTACCGGCTTTCCTTTCAGACTCCGACACTTTTATCCACCCGTTCCGGCCCTGCTTGCAAACATCTCTCCATCTCCTCTCCGCAGCTCTGGACCGTTGACCCAACGCACTTAAACTTCTCCACCTTCTTCATCTCCACTCCCCGTAGCCTCAATAAACTCGACTGGACTAAAAACGTAGATGCCAAATATAAGAAAGGTCAGAGCCGACTGTTCTTTCTCAGGAGACTCAATGCCTACAGATGTTTTATCACACGGTGGCGTCCGGCGTCATCTTCGACGCCGTGGTGTACCGGAGCTGTAGGCTGAAGGCAGCGAACGGTTACGGACTTAATAAGCTCATCAGGAAGGCTGGCTCCATCCTGGGAGTTGAATCGGACCCCCTAGTGGAGTGTCTGAGAGGAGGATGTTGAAGAAGCTGCTCGGTATCAGGGACAACGACTCTCACCCTTCGCAAGCTGTGCTGAAGTCCTACCGGAGCGCCTTCGGCTGTAGACCGGGACCGCCGCAGAACGCCACCAAAGATCTTTCTTACCTGTGGCCATCAAACTTCATAACCCCTCCCCTTTTCTGCAAGAAGGAAACCTGACAGTATAAAATCAATGTTGCGTTTCAAGTGAATTGATGTGATGTTGGGGCCGTCCGGCAAAAGTACTTCCTTCGGGATTAATAAAGTTCTAGTCTACCCACCTGGGTCCTTCTCATTCACACAGGTCTCCTGTCTCGTTGCAGCTTCGCAGCCATATTGCCGACGGCGTGGCGCCACTTAATCAGTGACACATGTTAGAAGTACTCTTCACTGCCGTGTCAGAGCTAAACTTCTATCTCACATCCCCGGCTTGCCAGCATTAGTGTCACTCTTTCATCATCCCTTCCATCGTGGACGGATCCCATCCTCGTTCTGAGTCAGCCCATCACGATGGCGATTTGTCTGTCATGAGTTAACCGCCATCCCAATTGGTTCACCAAATGGATGCGTACGTGGACAGCTGAGGACGCCGAGGCGGGCGGCTCTCGTGGCCGAATCTTCGGTATCCCCAACTCATGCGCACGGCACGTTAGCGCGAATACGTCGATAATCGTTTATCTCTTGCGTCATCATCCCGCGTGAACAGCTCCGATGATTGACACGCTGGCGGGTTTAAACGGTATTACGGGATTAAAACCAGCTTCCGGCGAGCTTTCGGGACCTTCCTGCGCAGAACACTCCCGGTGCCGGGCGCCGTCGAGGACGACGACACGGATTTACCTTTTCCTACGGGCGACAAATGATGCTGGGAATCCTGACATCTCGCCACCTGTGAGCCGGCCCGTTTCCCCCCCAAAGCCCAAGAAAAACAAACGGCGTCTCCTCGTATTTTGCGTGAACTTCCAAGTGTGTTTTTAAAAAAATAAGTCGCGGACGCTGCCATTGGGATCGGGCCGGGCCTCTCCGGGCCTAAACTACCTAATTACTCTCGGAATTCACTGTATATTCAGAGCAGCGGAATGGCCAACAGCTCATAAACAGGCGGGGTGGTATTTCTTTGCTAATTTGGAGAAAAAAAAAACAAGAGTACCGTGTCAAGTGAGAAGCAGCGACCGCTCAAAACCAGCATGAAAATAGAGGCTGTCGATCAGCCAGCTGGGACTGGCCTCCACACTGGCCCGCTTCCAGGAGGCACAAGATTGAACATGAATCAATGAACATCTTGATGAGTAATAATTAAAACTGGGCGAATGGCATTTGAGGGAAAAATAATGATTTGAAATCATTTCGGTTTCATGTTTTTAAAAACTCTTTCTAGTTTTAATGCTTTTCCTTCAGGGGTCTCCACAGCCAATCACCTGCCTCCATCTGACCCCGTCCTCTTTCCCTCCATCCATAAACCTCCTCTCCGGTCTTCCTCCAGACCTTCAACCTCAGCATCCTCCCAGCCAGATCTTCTCCATCCCTCCTCTGTCCACATCCAAACCATCTCAGAGTGACTTTATCTCCAGAACAGCTAACATGGTGCAGTCCCTTCCCGATCCTCTCCATCCTTCTCACTCCCAAAGAGGAACCTCCACATCTCCATCTCCGCTGCCTCCAGCTCTGCCTCCAGTCTTCCATACAACGTGGCTGCTCTTCACCTCCATCTTCTCCACCATTCCTTTCATTTCTCCACCCAAAACCCGCCTTTCTCCGCCTCTTCTCCCCATGATCCAATTTTTTTGGACAATTTTTTTTCATCTCGGCTTCCTGTATCCTCGCTGTTCCTCTTGGGTCCATCTCCTTCACAGACATGTATTCTTGTCCGGATAACCTTCACCGCTCACCTTTCCAGGTCATACCTCCACCTCTCTTGAGTTCTTCCCCCACTCCAGATCACAACGTCATCTGCGAACCGTGCATGGAGATCCCCGTCTAACCTCATCTCTCAGGCTGTCCATCACCGTAGCAAACAAGAAGGGGCTCAGAGTTGCTCCCTGATGGACTCCACACCTCCACCTTCATCCCCAACGACACACCTCGCCTCTGTCTTACAGCTCTCGTACATGTCCTAGAATTTCTATATTATCAATCCTTAAAAAACAGCTTTCTAGAAAGGCAGGGATTTAATGAAAGTTTGTGACTCATAGTGGAAGTTGGAGATTTCCTTTTTTTTTTTTTTTTTCATGAATCATTACACAATTAGTGGAGCTGGAAAACAAACAATCTCATGCTGTGAAAAGACCCATAATTTCCCCGATATTCCGTGACCACATCCCTGCTGTCACACTGCACTGAACAAAAAGTCTCCATTTGTTTCAGCCCGAAATGCTCCGACCACGTTAATCATTAATTCATGTCAGTAAGATTTAATACGGCAGGAAAAAAAAAAAAAAGGGTCCATTCTGCCCTGTGGCAACAACAGTAAATCCAGGTCTATCATCCGACACTCTTTCAAGGTAAAAACTTTCCATGAGGCTCTTCTCTCCCTAAAAGGCTTACTCCACACAAATCCCTCTCCACGTATCAATAATTTATGCCCTCAAAATGTCCTAAATTGAAGCTTTACAAGGGAAGCGCTCTCGGTTATGAAGGCAATTACTTCTAGTGTAATTTACATTATGGGGATTGAGCGCGTATTCTTATCCACACCAACCGCAATGAAAATATTGTTTATAGCAAATTTCCTCTCTTTGGTGAACTTCTATTAACACGGATCCGAGACCGGAGATAAAGAGGTTTATCTTTAAAACAAAAACAGACAAGAGGCGACGCTAACGACGTAGGGCCGGATCGTATTTCACGTCGGACGGTGTAAAATAAAGGGCATTAGCCGGTGACGGAATTCATCGGGCAGATGGATGTTTCGGAGATCTCCGACCGAAGATGCCTCTAATTGTATAATCGCATTCTCTCTAATTCTATTCCCTGCAAAGGAGCGGACAAACTTAGTTACCGAGGTCGGCGCTCGGAGGGAGTGCACCTGCTGACCGGCCGCCGCCGCCGCGATGCTACGAGGAATTCCATTTGCAAACAGCGGCACAGTGGTTTTACACCACGGGCGAGATGTACGGCTTTCTAGGTGGAGGGTTCTCAGCGGCAGGACACGGGCCGAGCTGCGCCAGCACGGTAGTATAATCGCTGACCCTGAAGGAGTTGAGCAAGTATTGAACATGTATTATTAATCAGCGTGTTTTATGAGGACCTGTTTCAACAGAGAGAGGGAGAGAGCGCAGTAATACTCTCCATATAGCGCCGGATTTACTCTTTATTATTCACAACTCCCCTAACAATATGGCAGGGATTGTAGTCATCATTATTTCATACAAAAGCAAAAGCGGGAAAAAACCTCGGCCTGGATTTTTATTGCGAGCGCGGACGCTGATGGAGCTGAGCTGGTGGGCTTCCTTGTTAACCGACGCGTGGATGCGACAAGACTTGGAACATTATCGAGCTCATGTTTCCCCTCGTAGCGCTTGTCTTGAAAAAGCGCCGTCGTATCGTTCACCCGATCTCGCTATCACACCGCGGACGCTCTTGTATGAAGAACACACCCTTGCGTTCCATCAGAAGTATTGTCTTCTGAGACTTGTGCATTAAAATGAACCTTTACGGGGATGACACACAGGAAGGGTATCGCATTTTCCTTCGACATTTCAAAGTAGAGAAACGTTCCTATAATTACATGGAATGGGCGACAGAAAACAGAGACTGGAATCGTTTGGATTTTGAGCCGGATCCCAAATGATGGGTAAATGTACGGGTTCCCGGACACGGCGCAGAGGGGAAAGACGATCAAGTCCAAAAGGACGCTCGTGTCTCGGCCCTTCCACTTGCAACACACCGGCAGCGGGCTCATGACTCTGTCTTCTGAAGGATACGTGGTCGAAGTATGCAGAGTGTTTGGAAACTCCATTCACCGACTGGGTTTTGTTCTCATGAAAGTGGCAAAAGCCCTAATTGTTCCATTACAACGGCACTATTTATGGTCCTCAGACACGCAGGGTTACTGTTATTTTAAGAGTTCAGTAAATGGTTTTTAATCAGGCCGGAGAGGTTGAATGCAAAGGCGGTGCGAGTCTGAGCACGGAGAAATGTCAGTGGATTTACTGAATGTTTTCTTTTATGATTTCAGATTTTTAACTATTAGGTCTTTGGGACACTATCAAGTCTTGAGGCTCCAAATAAAAGTCCTAAATCATTGGCGTTTATTTGGGCACCCGCCTGTGGCTGGAGTCATTGTGGAAAAATTGGTTTCTGATTGGGAAACTTCATAAAGAACGTCGCCTCGACTCAAAGCAACACCTCAGGGCCAAACCAAACGTTTTGGTAAACCAATTCAAAAGGTGTGATGTCACCAAAATGGAACACGGTGGCCCTAAAGGAGTTCCAAACCAATGGTATGCTCATATACATTTACATTTTCACAGGCTCTTACATATGTATCGTCTCCACGCTGCGATGTGTAAACACAACAACAGACCGTGATCCTGTTTTTATTAGTTTTGAGAGACAAAATCCAACATGTAATCCTGGGAGGGTGGCGGCGGCACGTGGACCATAAGTCTGGGAAAACGACTTCCCAGCTCCAAGAGAGAGGAAGGTTTCACACGAGAAAGCAAGGCTGCCATGCCAGGCGCTAGCAATACAAGAAATACAAGAAAACAAGTCATGTATTTTCATGTGAAGATGGCCATTTATGGGATTAATGGGAAAGTTTGGGGCCACGAGGTTGTGGAATACAGATATCCAAACACAGCTTGAATGAATTTCATAATTTTCATCATTTTACCATGAACCCCGAGTAGTGCCAGGGGGTTCAGTGTCTTGCTCCACGATAGTGTACCTCCTAGTGTATCGCACCGTGATACACCAGGAGGAGCCAGGAATCGTACCAGGAATGTCTGGATCGCTACACCTCCTGCACCACGCCGCCACTAATTCCAGCTGCGACGCTAAGTTGACAGCGGGAGATTTGAGTGCTCTTAGATGAAGGCTCGACGTCATGACGTGGAGACATGTTGGCACTTTCTCTGAGCACAAATGAGTCACTTCAGTGCTAACTTAAGGGGAACCCTTTGGTCCAGGTGAAGCAGACGCAGATAGAACTTCTTTTGCCTTGGTCACATTATTAGTTCTTGCTAACATAGTTTATTAGCGGGGCGAGTTGCCCGTCCGCCGTTGCCTGAACAAAACATACCAACCGTGTGCTAATGAGGCACATAACTTGAGATACCGGGGACTCGGGTTGCCTTTTCTCAAATCCGTATCTTGACTATTTACCTACTCGTGAATTTTTCATGTTGTTGGGAGGAAAAAAAACAAAAAAAAAAACCATCCAAAACGTTTTCAGGGGATTCGCAGCCTTAGGGGAAACCGCAGTGTTTCCTCTGGAGAATCAAAAGGATCTGGTTACCTGCATCTTTTTAATGTTAATATTATTAAAAGAAGACAGAAAATAGTAGCTTGTCAAGCTGTGACCGGGGAGCTGCCTGGATTTCATGTTACCTTGGAAACAAGCACCGGTTTTGTTGCTAGCGAAAGAGAGGTGACATCGGGCCCCCAATCCCCTCAATGCGTCTGGTGTATCTCCTTCATCAATCACCTGCATCACGCTAGCACCAAGAGTAAATCAGCTAGGACGCGTGATTCACTGCCCGACCGAGGCTTTGGAGCTGACGGCCGTGAGTGAGCGTCCACTCTGGCCGGACCCGGGTTTGGACTCGGACCAGGACCTCGGATATACCCACGTGATTAGCTTGAACTTCAAAAAAAAATTTAAAAAATGGACTCAATGCCTGCATTTCTGGGAAACGTGCATCACTCATTGTTCTACTTTGCCTCGTGTTTAATATTTCTGAGATTATTTCGATCTAAAAAAAAAAAAAAGTCATTTGAAAATTGGTACCGTTGATAAATGTCCATACGCTTGCAGCGAAAGCGGGAATCGCACTTGGGGGACAGAACTGATGATGCCGAAAACCTGAATTCTCCTTTTCGCTTTCTCTGCTCTGTTTGTGTGTGTGCGCGCGTGTGTGTGTGTGTGTCTGTGTGTGTGTGTGTGTGTGTGTGTGTCAGGAGTTCACAGGTGTTTTGAGACGAGTTTGAATACATTTCCATTTTTAAGCAGAATCTGTATGCATGAATATTTTTAAATTGGGGACGAGATCAACAGTCCTCTACATGATAAAATGGGTCATGTTTGGTGGCGGTGTGAGGCGCACAAAGACACCGACGCAGATGAAAATATAAACATTGAATGTGCCGACGTTTTTGGTAGAAAATGAGCTTTGAATGCCGAGATTAAGGACAGACGATGTAACAAACTTTGAGGTTAACACTTTGGACAGGCCCTGCCTTTCAGCTGCATCTTCACCTTCTTCCTACTGGAAATTAGTTTGGCATCTCCAAGACTTTTTCAGAATCCAAACAGGTTCTTACGACATGTCGATTGTTGAGGCCTTCAGAAACTCTTAACGCCATTGAACATTGTGTGAACTGAAATTCTTACCAAAAAAAAACAACAACTGGATTCTACTTTATATAAATGGTGTTCGCTTTTATATACACAGCGGTCCCTTAAAATACAAATTGAATTTGTTCCAGAAGTTGTGGGTTCCTATGTTGATTTGTTTCGTGTCTTAAATGAGTTTTCCCAATTTAAAATAACAGAAAACAAATTCACTCGTTCCCATCCTCCCAAAACTCATAAAATGGTACATATCGTGGATGCACTGCGATTATATTCACGTGTGATATTGGTCACACCTACATCACGTCCTTGCTTCGCTATTATTTCGTGTTTAATTTTTTTATGAAAGCGTCTTCTTGGCTTACCAAGAACCTTGGCTCACTTGCTTTCTTCGGGCCCATGATGATTGAAAAAAATACACAAAATAAGCACAAAGATATAAAATGATGCCACGCAAGAGTACGGCACGAGATCTGTGTACTGTATGAAGTGGCCGAGGGATGCCGGAAGCTGCAAGGCATTCTTCTAGTTGGGAGCAGCGAGCGGCGCCAAGTCAGAAGATGCAGCGGCGTCATGAAGCGGATTTGAGTAGCGGGACCTCGCTTGCCGCCCACCGCAATTTAAATGTTCTCCCTCTCGTATTCATAAAATGAACATTTTTCATATTTCAAGGATAAAATTTGCTTGAATTGCCCTTTGTATCTTGAAAAATTTGTATCTTAAGGGGCCACTGTAGTGCATTCAAAGCCTTTACACTGGATCTCACTGGTGGGAGAGCTGCATTGCAAGAGGCAAACCTGAACATCGGGAGCAGCCGGGAGCGGCCAGTATCTTGCCCGAGGACACTTTAGCATGATTGAGGGTTGCCAAGTCTACTAACTGAGCCCCAGCAGCCCACCTATACTGTGCATCTACTTGGATATTTTGGAGGATGCCCTGAGCAAGAAGGTATGTTCCCGAGGAGGAAAACAAAAAAAAATACATACAAGTCGTGGCTAACTTGGCGAAGTTAAATTAGCAATTAGCGCTACCAGTGCAGGAAACCAACGGGGCTTTGGATCTGTTGTTATCCATTCTCCTTCTACTTATCATTTTCGTCCGCTTCCTTCAGGGGTCACCGCAGCCAAGACTGCCAAGATGATTTTGCCTCCATATTTTACTGGTTAATGATGGCCCGAGGGACTGTATCGCTGTCTAATAATTCATTACACATCCCAACAGGCGAGAAACTATTTGTTAAGAGGGGGAAGTCAGAAGTGCTGCTTATTGCTTAAACTTTCGCATCTTGGATTTTTGACACGACTTCTTCTTTTCCTTTTAGCTGTTCCCTTTCCTTTTAGCCGTCACCGCAGCCAATCATCTGCCTCCATCTAACCCTCTCCTCTGCATCGTCTTCTGTCACACCAAATAACTACCTGTCCTCTTTCCCTCCGTGCACAAACCGACTTTCTGGTCTTTCTCTAGACCTCCTGCCTGGTAGTTCTAACGTCAGCAATCTCCTCTGTACTTGTCCAAACCCATTATCCAAATAAATAATCGTCGTCTATTCACCTGCTGTGCTGATAAAGTGACCGAGGCACATACGGGCCAAAACCGCCGGAGGGACGGGAAACTTTAGTTTGAAACGCTGTCTGCTTGGCCATTCTGAAAGACACAATAGCAGCAAGAGGCACAAATAAATGTCCTCCTATAGCTTCTCCTGGCAGTGCAGTGCCGAGTGCAGTCGTCTCTCCCACCCCTCCCCTCCGAAATGCTCTGACTGACAGACGCATCGCTGTCTGTCTGAAAGACATCAGCACCTGGATGAAAGTGCTCCACCTCTCGCTCAGGCTTGACGGGACGAGGCTGTACTTTCAACCCGGAAAAGATGTCCCTCTCGTGAAAGTCTCCGTCTCCACGGGAGCTCTCTTTCTGACACAAAATTTCAGGTTTCCTCACGAGAGAAGAGTACAAGTCCCAGGCGGGGAAGGTGCCGTCTTCCAGCTGCACTTCTGCGGAGTCCCATGATGAGGCTACCACCTTGACGGTGAATTTGAAGCCTGTTTAATAATTGTTACAATCGAGCTTGTGGGCTGCGATGCAAGACTGCACTGAGTTAATAAAAATAAAAAAAGGCTTTTATTTGAATTTGTAAAGTGCCCATAATCCAGGGTGGGGCAAACTATCAAAGAATATGAGCCCATGATGAGCAAATCTCCCCCCAAGAGAGTGGCATTACGCTTGCCTTTTAACACCTCCAACTATCAGATGCTGAGGTTCATGTGACACAAACAGACTTGGACCTGTGAGTCCAGCAAGGATCCAGACAACGCTCACTTCTCTTTTGATTTGGGGCTTCCACCTTCGTCACACCAGAGAAGTCTTCGTTCAAGTGACGGTGAAATACGAAAGACAAAAGTCTGCTTTACACCTGGACCGTTCTGGAGCTTCCATTGTACCCTGGCATAAAACAAAAATTCTTCAATGCATGCCACCTCTGAGCTCATCGGGCTCATGAGGACTATGGTGCCTGTTTGACTTGGCGCTGATGACGAAATGCACTTTTGCGAGTCGCTTTGGACAAAGGCATCTGGCAAATGATGTAATTTAATGTAATGTAAAACAAGCGGGGAAGGAGGGAGTTGTTAGGGACTTTACTTTGATAAAGACACAGATGGCATTACCCTGGAAGACAAGATTAGAAAAAGGTGCTGTTCTACAAAGCCTTTCCTTTCTTGCTTTCCAGCCTAGTTTGGAAGGAGGGACGTGTTTTAGCTCCGTTGCGGTCGGGTAGATGATTGTACTTCGACCGAATAGAAACAAGAATATATGGTCACTGAAAATGGGCACAGCCGAGGTATATTTGTCGCTATTTCGGACTTTCAGTTGCTGCAACCTTTACAGCCCTATAATACAGCCATTGTTGTTGTTCATTTCTCTCCGGGCTTACCATGTCTGAAGTTAAAACACCCGGGATAAATTGCATGCTACTGTGATAGATCTCCAAACAAATCCGACGCTTTCAGGCTGAAAAATTTTTCAAGAACTGAGTTCTAAGAAGTGTTCGGCTCGAATTTAATTCCAGAAGTAGCCTCCTCCTCCAGGGGCACCTTTCAGTTGTATTTCCACGGGCAGTGAGGGACCATGATAGGGACTGGTGTGACGTGCACCTTCAGCATTCATGGAATAACAACCATGGACTATCAGATGGTTGAAGTGTTGTTATCTCCTCCCTGCACTGCTTCGGCCTGTGTGAGGAACCTTGTTAGCCATAAGCTAACTCTGCACCTATTCTGGTCCAAAATGTGGGTGTCCCTCTGCGAGCCCTGTAAACCCGTCTGAGGCATAGCATCCGAGAACTTGGAGCTCCTCATCGCACCATTTCACACTGTTTCTGTCCGTTTCGTCCCAAGTAAACATCTGAGCTGTGGCCGCCATAGGCCGTCTGGCCGTCAGTACCAGCATTTATCAAACATCTACTACATACGAGTAAACTGTAAAAACGCCCTGCCTCGGAGTGGGAGCTAAAACGGTTCTGGAAGCTGAGGTCCACGGTCTCTGGTTCCTCTGCTGTCCGAGTGCAATAAGAAACAGCCCGGTTCTTGAAAAGGTTCTAGGAACTGCAGAAAGTCCCAATAGTGACAAAGGGACTTTCGTCTTTGCTCAAATCAATAAAAAAGAGCATTAGCTTGGTGCCCGTGATGACTACGTTCTTGAAGTCTGAAGAAAAGGCTGGTAGAGCATACCAACTGGAACAACCTTGTCAATCATCTAGTCTGTCAGGAGGTTGCGGGGTCACTACAGGGGTGTGCTAAGGTGTATTTGTATGGGTTGGGTTGAGAGGTTGAGCTTTTAATTAGGTGAGCTAGTGGGAGAGGCTGCCAAAAGAGAACAGGAAAGGTTAGGGGGGGCCAGGCACCGGCGCTGGATGAAGGGAGGTCGGGGAAACTAGACAGAGGGGAACAGCACAGCCCTGCACACTCATTATTTTGTGACGAGGGGGGAGGAGAAGGGGGTTAGCGGAAGATAGCTCCGTGCCAAGCTACAGTCGGCGAAGTAAAAAATGAAGACACTGAGGATCTGGGAGGTCTTCAATATCCCCTCTTCCTGGCCTCCTCTGATAACTGTCATCATAATGGACAGATTATCGGGGATAAGCAGCGTAAATCATTGGCACCAAGGTCCCAACTCCAGGATAACTTTACTCGCGCCAGGTGTACAGGTGCCCCTACCAGTCACCATGGTAACCACACCCCCGAATCACCCTACGGTGTAGTTAATGCGACTCCAAATGGAGGGTCGCCCTTTACAAAACCAGCAACCACCAACAACAAGTCGGGACGCCTCAATCCGACTAATGGTTTCAGTCGAGGAGTGCCCCTGCAGGACACCAGAGGGAGTGCCGTACTCCTACATTTTGCAGATACCTAGGCCACATCTACTTTTTCGGAAAGAACCCTCCGATTTAAGCTCACAGGAGTCTCCGGTTTCAGCTTGCGAAGGCACGGATCAAGAAAATGACGGGAACAGTGTTTGAACATGCCCACGTTGTCAACACTGAGTGGAATACAAATCAACATGACAGTTCTGTGGGATTACCAACCCTGAAATGCAACATTTTCAATGTCAGTGCAATTACGAGACGTCCAAGATTATGTTTTCCCTCCATGTTTTATCTGCTAATGATGGCCTGAGGGACCGTACCGCTGTCTCATAATTTATTACACACCCAATGGGCAAGAAGCTATTTGCTAAGAAGGAGAAGTCACAAATGTTGCTGGATGCTAAAACTTTAGCATCTTGGATTGTTGATAAACTCCTCCATCCGCGGCATCCTTCTCCCCAGATCTTCTCCGTCCCTCCTCTGTCCATGTCCCAACCACCTCAGTCCACATCATCTCTATGTTCATCTAAAGTATATCCCGTTGGGGTCCCATAGTTCTTGCATGTTCTCTACGCTCAATGCCGAGATCTTAATTTCGAAAAGGCATCATACCGGCTAAGTGATGTGCAAACCTCCTGGCTCCCTCTTCGGTCACCACCTCAATCAACCCCGTCGCTCCTCTCCGATGTGGATTGCTACTTTCATTTTGTCCTCGGTAGGAATCAGGACGGGGTCAGGGTTGAAGAGGCTTCTCGCTAACGCCGCGTTTCTTACAGGAGGCCATTTAGTCCGGCAGTCAAATCTCATTTGGGACATTTTTCCAACGTAATTAATTAAATTAAAGGCACTTTCCGTTTGGGTACCATGAAGCGAAGATTTACAGTAACAGTAAGTCGATTAAAATTTGTAAAAAAAAAAAAAAAAAAAAAAAAAGGCTAGTCGGGGTCGAGCTAATCAACTCAAATCTGTATTTGATCAAATGTTATATTTCAATATGGCGAAGTTGAATATCCAAATTGCACTAGATGGATGATAGAAAGGCCTTCAGTGGCGCCTCCATGTACTCTGCAGATGGAAGGAAAGGTATCTGATTGGTTCAGATCTTGGAGGCCCCCCTCCGCAAAAAAAATGCAACCGACGCAGTTCACATTTAAATCAGCTGATCTCGGTGCAAAGCGGCAGAGCAGCCCTGCTCCAGGGAGCATCCTGTCAGGAGCTACCTCCGACGTCACGGCCCCAGATGATATCCTCTAACTGACGACACTGCGACGGAAACCGAGGGGGAAGGAGAAGATAAGAAGAAAAAAAAACAAAACTTACTTGGACGTATTTCGGGCCGAGTGTTGCCAGGGAAAGGCAACATTGCCCACAGCTGCCCGGTAGCTGTAGACACCCAGAAGTCCGAGGGCGAGGGCCACTTTGGACACCCAGGAGCACCGTCTTTGAATTAGGAGGTAAATGAGCAGCAGGCAGAAGGCGGCCAGGAGGGAGAGGATGGTTTTGTGTTCCGAGCTGAGAGAAGAAGCACAGTGAAGAAGGGCCACGTGATGAAGAGGACTTTTAAAATGACACTCCGAGGAAGAAAACTGCAAATGAAAGTACTGAATGACGGGCTGCTAAGAAAGGAAGGAAAAGATTTGAATGTATTATGGAGGAATATTAATGAGGTGGAGCAGCCGTTAGCGCCTCCTCCTCACAGCCAGAAGGCGCCTGGTTGGATCTCTGTGTGGAGTCTCCATGTTCTCCCCGTGTTTGCGTGGGGTTCCTCAGGGTTCCCCGGGTTCCTCCCACAGTCCAAACACATGCAGGAGCTTCACTGAAGACCCTTGTCAAGGGGGCCGGACCAACAAAATCATTACCTAGAAGTAACACTCAGTCCAACTGTTTCCTTTGTTTTAGTGTAAAGGAGGTAAACAGGTAAATTATAGAAATCTTTATATGTAATGAACTGTTTCTCTAAAAAAAATATATGACGAATTGATATTAAAAATGAATTTTAGAAAAAAATGGATGAAATTACACCCTAAAAATATGGTTGAGTTAAAAGAGAAAATCTTGTCACCGCGGGAAATTTGGCCAGTAGAATTTATTGGATGATTGATTGTTAGCATGTATAAGAGGAGGCATAATGTTTACATGGCTGATGGTGGCTATTCTGGTTATTAAATCAATAATCAATCTTTTTAATTTTGCCCTTTTTTTTTGCTGTCGTTTTTGTGGTTTTTATATTTTTATACAAATATGAAAAGATCATTTTAACAATATCACTTGACATTTTTTCCTTAAAAAAAAATCATTTTGTTTTCAAATTTTGAAGCAAAAAATACATCTCACAGTTACTTTTTCATTTTTCTTGCCCATTTTTTTTCTTGAAACCCACTGTATAAAACCCCCAGGATGCATGTGAGAAAAAAACTAACACAAAGATTTGATTTCAGGCAAAGGGCCACAAAATATTGTTCAGAGGGCCGCGAGTCCGAGACCCCTGCACTATACGAATAAACGAATAAGTGATTGGTTGTATGTGTCTATGTGACGGCTGAATGAAGGGGTAAATAGTTGTATGACTATATAACTTATGAATAAGGGGATGAATGGTTGAATGCCTCTATGTGATGTAAAAGACAGAGTGAATGGTTGAATGTCTTTAAATGATGAATGAATGAGAGGAGGAATGTCTGTATATCCATATATGGCCCTGCGATTGGCAGTGTAGATAATGAATGAATGGAATAAATATGTATAATACCATGTGTATACTGTTCATTCTTATATTATATCTGCACCTTTTGCTCTTTTGCACTTCTGGCGAGCTGCTAAACCGCATTTCGTTACCCCGTGATCGCACACGTGTAGCGACCGTAAAGTCGAATCCGACCTAAAATCCAAGCTTACGCTCTCATTTAGCTTTGAATTCTCCCGCCACATCTTTGAAGGATTTTTTTTTTGTTTTCCCTCTACTGATTATGAATGTAGTTTTAGAAGAAAATGAATCCAGTTCCTTTTTCTGTCCCCTTATAGAAAAGTATAACATCACCCCGAGAGCATTGATCAGTTTGCAGGTTAAAAAGGTTTGGGTTTCAACATTTATTTAATGAATATTTCTGAAAGACATTTTAGCTGAAGGCCCTCTGGTGCTCCGCAGGGTTTGGTGTCGGGACCCGATGGAATTTCATTTCGAATGCTATCGGTGAGGTTTTCTATGTCTTTTGGTGGGTAATATAAACTTGTTTTGCTCGAGGAGGACAAAAGAGACTTATAAAAAAAAAAAAAAAAGGGCAGAGAAATGATTATGTCGGCAGCGCTTCAGTAAATGTTAGTTATAACCCGCTGAAATAAAAACAGAATTTATGGCGTCTGGTTGCTCTCCGGCTAACTGCGTAATAAAAGTGAATTTGAGTGGAGCATGAAAGAGTAAATAAAATAATTTGCCTTTTTAAATCCCCCTTGTTTCCTCACTAATCTCTGATAAACACAGCATCTTCTACCGACCACTGTTCCACGGCTGCTGTTGTGCTTTTTCACGAAAAAAAAAAAAAAAAAAAAAGCCTGGAGTTTAAATTTTCCTTACATTTGGAAATGGAAGCGTGATTTAAAAGCGCACGCGGGAACAGAAATACGACGAAGACGTGCTATCGGTGTCAATGAGCTCCTGCCGTTAGTTTCTCCGTTAGGCAAGTTTTGTTTAAACATGACGTCCAGTTCCACTCTGGATTCATTTTCTTTTAAAATAAGCGTCCAGGACGGTTCTGGAGCTAAAAAGAAGCCCGGCGTGCGGTCGTTAGCCGTCTGGAAGTCGAGGCGCTTTCGGGCGAGAACGCAACCTAGATCTCATTATCCAGACGAGAGGCGGCGCAGGTAGGAGGAAAGGGCGCCGCTGGACGGGGAAAAGGTCAAATTCCACATCTCTATTCGGCTACGGGATGCATGTTAAAGACGGAGCTGTAATCCTGGGCTCCGCGCTGCTGAGAGAATATCGAAGGCTGCAAAAAAAAAAAAAAAAAAAAAAGCTTCGGCGAGGAAAAACACGGGGCTCCCTTCGATTTTTGAAGTATCCGTTGATGGTCTGCTAGTTTCCATGCCGGGAAAGCACAGCTATAAAGAAGGTCTCAAGAGGAGATTCTCTCGAAGGCTTCGGGATCCGAACCGACGTTGCGGATTCTCTGCTCGCACGAACAGGCGTCGTGGAAAATGTACACGGCGCATCCTGTCACTGTCTTGCGGTCCAGTGATTTTTGTCTCTGTCAACGTTTTGCTATGACTTCATCTTCGCCCCGTTGAACAGTAACACCTTCACATCCATGTTGTTGTTTTCACACCCCAAAACCCAGGCTGTGAAAAGCACACAAAGCTAACATACTAGCTTGACGTAATCCGAACATGATGGCAGTTTATGTCTGACTTTTAGTGTTTCTCAAAAAAAAAAAAACGACGGAATGGACGGAAGCGTGACATTGTTCTCCTTCGGATGACCGGCGGAGGTCTGTCGATGCCTCAGGAGCTCGATAATCGAAATTCTTCAATGGTAGAACACCAATTGATGTCAAAACTTTTTTTTGTTTTTTGTTTTTGAACAGCCTTCTTCAAGTTGCTCTCACCTACAAACGGCATTCAAGCATCTTGAAGCTTATTGTTTAAGTGAATTGGCCAGAGCTGAAGGGCTTTTGATCCTGCTTACTGCTCAAATCTGCGCCGGTGCCAAGCAGGTGTTGCCGGTGATAAACGCTACTTTCCAAACCCTAGACGGGGCGACAATTCTAGCGGCAAGCTGGCGAGTGTGCTTGAGCCAAGCGTCCTCCAGTTGGCGGGAACAAATAAACAAAAATAGTTCGATGCCGCGCCGGCACTAACCCTCGCCGGATAAAATCGACTAATTATCGTAGCTCTGCTTCGGCTAGGTTTTTCCACACAGGAGCTCAGATCTTCCGATGAAAGCGGATTGACGTCTGACAAGCTAAGAGCGGTTAGCTGATTGGAGTTGCCGCGTGTTTGGCCGGTGATACAAACACGCGGCGACCGCAAGATTTTATCAAGATTTTCGTCGAAAGTCAGAGCTCGAATACGGTACCGTCCGTCACAAATGCAATCAAAAGTGCAAATGGCGAACGTAATAGAAAAAGCTGTCTGTCTCGTAGAACGCCGCGTGACACGTACGGTATTCCGCCGCTCTGGCGCCAGATACCACCTGCGCGAAATTTGTTCTAAAATGTTGTACGTCAGAATGACGGAACCAGACTTTCTTAGCAAATTTATGGGAGACGGTGACATAACGATGGCTGGAATTCAAAACCTCCTATCTGAAAAAAAAAACCCACGTTTTTCAGGAAATGAAAAAAACATTTCATTTGATTGAAGTATGGTCTTTGTTAAAGATATTCAAGAATATTATATTGTTCACAGACTATATTTCTGTGTTATAATTGGTATGTTTACCACTGACAATGCAGGTAAGTGTTTTTTTCCTCATTTTTTCTGCTTCATTGTGCACATAGGAGTTTTGTCATGTGACATTTCTGTCAAAAGAAAGGGTGGGATTATCTTGCACGTAGACTGAAAATGTGGAGCCATCCCATTTCTCACCGTTGGATGCAAAAACCCAAAAATCGAAAAATTTGCAGATAGGAGGTTTTGCATTCCAGCCATCGATAACCACCGAGGACTTCCTGTATATTCTCTCTGTGGGCTCCTGACGGGAGAATCCTCATTATCAAATAAGAATTCGGTGTATCCCCGTCTGAAAAATGATGTTTTCAGCTGAAACCAACCTGTTCAGCCAATGTCCCACGTCAGGAAGGTGAGCCCACTGCACGCCGGTCTGGTTGAGGGAGCGCAGCAAGCGGCAGCACACCAGGGTGAACAGCGGCGTGGCTAACGCTAGCCACTTCTCGGAGCGGACCTCGGCTTTGGGGCGGCCGGGGGGACGGCAGTCTTTGGACGGCAGAGCGCACTCGTCTTCGTCCTCAGAGCCCTTCTTCTCACGGAAGTACTTGCGGCAGACGTCCTGGAAGACGGCGAGGCAGAGGGTGTTCAACAGGAAGTACCAGGTTTGGTGCTCCTCCTCCACGAAGCTGCTGGCCGACAGGCTGAGGGTGTGTGCGACCGTCCCGGCCAGAAGCAGGACGTCCAGCTCCGACAGCAGCCACTCACCGCCGCCCCTTTCCAAGGGACCCTTGGAAGAAAAAAAAAAAAGAGGAATGTTTAATTTTTAATTAACACCTTCTTCATGCGGAACCTGTCTGGAATCATCAAACCCACTCAACGTAGAATCTTCCGATCCGTAGTTACGAGGCGGAGAAATATCCGTAAGCGCCCGCCGCGTTCTTTCGTAATTGCGTCCGGTCGCTGGTGCACACTTCAATTTGCGTGGCTCGGATTGGGGTTCGCCCGCTTGCGCGCTCGCATGCAAATTGTTCCATTTCGTTGTTGGCGGCGGAAAACTAAGTCGCGCGCGGTTCAAATGGAGTTCAGCCAACCTTTTTTTTTTTCTTTTTTTTTTTTGTCGGGACTATTTTTCTCAGACAAACAGAGAGTCTTGGGAGGCTGAGCTTGCAGAGAAACAACCTGCAGGCTACAGTGCGAGTGTGTACACTGTGGGATTGCCGCTCTGATGTTTCTTGCTCATAGCGTCGGGTGCACATCTCACACGCAACACACTCCTTTTTGGCCCCTTTGTAGATCCCGGCCTTTCCGGCTTCTCGTACGGCAATCGGCGATCACCCGGAAGGTGGTCCCGTCACCGCGGCGCACACACACACACGAGGGGGGAACGCCCGGATGATTTGAGCTAGTTAAAAAAATAAAAAATAAAATTGAAAAACTACATTCATTCATTCATATCCAGTGGATCATCGGGCCACATACAGGACCGTCTCCGAAAATTAGAATATTGTGATGAAGTCCTCTATCTTCTGTAATGCAATAAAAAAAAAAAAATTACTTTTTCATGATTTTCTAATATTTTGAGATAGGATTTTTGAGTTTTCTTAAGATGTAAGCCACAATCAACAATATTAAAATAATAAAAGGCTTGAAATATTTCAGTTGATTAGTAATGAATCCAGAATGTAAGACATTTTTGTTTTAGTAATTGCATTACAGAAAAGAAAGAACTTTATCACAATATTCTAATTTCCTGAGACAGTCCTGTACATATAGAGATATTCAGCCATTCAACCTCTCATCCACATACTCAGTCATTTCACGAAAGACTGAATTTAACAGTAGTCTGAATGAGGGAGTGATGGTTCTGTGCCACTAGATGACTTAAAAATGAGAGGGTGAATGGTTGACTTTCCATTCACCTTCTCAATCACACACCATAAAGAGACATACAACCGTTCACATGGATCTGAATGCTTGTAAATACACTTAATGAGCGCGTCAGAGAAAGCGCCACTGTGTGACACACACACACACACACACACACACACACACACACACACAACTTCAATCAGAGACCAAACACACCAGAGGGCCACAGCTGTGTGACACACACACACACACACACACACACACACACACGAGCGCGCCTTCAATCAGACACCAAACACACCAGAGGGCCACTTTGTTAAAGGGTGAATAATGTCTGATCCCACTGATCGAGACATTTATTTAGACACACACACACGCACACGCACACGCACACACACACACACACACACTGCTCGTCCTAATGAATGCCTTGTGTGTCTGCACAAATGTCTGTTTCAGGTCCAACAGGGACCCGGGTCGGGCCGAAGCTCCATCTAGGCCGTGGAGTCCCGCGGCTCCTCTCAGAAACACCCTCATTTCCGTTTCCTTTCCGTCCACCGCCTCCTCTCGCTCTACGGTTTAACAACACAAACTGTGCGGTTTGAGTTTCCAATATTACATAAATTAGTCCGGCGCTCTGCGAGAAAAACTTCCACCGGTAATGATTTCAATTCACAGGCGATGAAATATGGACAGGATACGATCCGGCCGGCATTGGAGGAGGAGTCGGACGCGTTATTGGAATTTAGCCTCGGTCGAACCTCACTTCTCTGCTCTCCAGCTTTTTCTCTTAAAATATTCACCCATTCATTCATCATCTACATCGCTTGTCTGCTTCGCCTGTGATTGGTCGAGAGGCGGGCTTCACGCCGGTGGATCGCAGGGCCGCGTACAGAGACACGCAACCGTACACCCTCGCATTGACATGTAACCATGTACTCCCATCCATGTTATTCAGAAATGCAAGCGTTCACTCTGTCATTCACACTCCTGGACAATGGACCTTGGTGAGGCACTAACCAAATATCAAAATAAAGCAGTTCTAATACCGTAATTTCCGGACTACAAGACGCTACTTTTTTCCCCCACACGATTTGAACACTCCGGCTTAAAAAACAACGACGCAGCTGTATTTTTGGGGGCGCCAAAACCTTTAGCGTCGACACATCGGACCGATGAAATTACCGAAATGAAATTCAGAGGCTGTTCAATTCCGACACCGAGGAAGGCAACTTTACTGGTTTTAGTGCGCAGGAGGAAGATGAAGATAGCGACCAGCTAGAATAGGACAAAGCGGGGGTAGAAAACGGATGGACTTTTCCTTGTATTGTTTACTATTCTCCTTTTTCATCAGCCGTGATGCAGGCGCTGTTCGGAAAAAGCATTACCAGTACATATTTGTGGATGTTACCGATATGTACTTCATTAAAAGTTGAAATAAAAATGTTTCTGTGTAAATATCTCATGTTACAAAGTGGACACCTGCAGCTTATCAACTAGCGCGGCATATATACACGTACAATATATCTATTTAGCTATTTTTAGCTAGTGCGGCTTATATTCAGGTGCGTTCAATAGTATGGAAATTACGGTACTTTTAAAGAACAAACCCAAACACTTTCGGTCCACTTGTGAAAGGGAAGGAGGCAAAGCTTCGGCATCCAAAGACAAACAATCTCGATCTCCAAGACGCCCGATTCCAGATTTCCTTTTTAAAAGCTTTGATCATATTACAGAAGCAGAGCTTCCAAGGCACGCGGGAGGAACCACCGCTAATCGTCCGCCATTACAGCGGTATCTAATCTGGAGATCAAATGAGTTTGTCAGTCATGACTCAGAAGATGCCGAGTCCACTAATTGTATTTTCTCACTCAGGTTATTAAAGCGATAACGATTTTGGCACCGGAGCTGGGGCCATAATTGTGAACACTTTATCACCAATTTCAGGAGGCGGTTAAAGCTTCGGCGCCGTGTGAGACGGCGTGGAGCGAAAAAACGGTGGGAAATTCAGGAGCCGCGGCCGCTGCTTTTCAGATGAGCTTTGAAAACGGCTCGGCATCAACCTCACAGTTGACGTCTGGAAGTTTAAGAAAAAAAAAAAAGAAAGTCCTACGGTTCCTTTGGATGTCCCTCAAACTCATTTTCAAGCAGGAGATAACGGTGATTTCTTCGACCCTCGACTCCGGAGTTACTTCCCCGTCTCGCTTGCTCGCTCGCCTCCCGCGAAGCTTTGTGAAGCCGCTGAAAACACTTTTGTCCAGAAAGTCGTTTGACTTGCTTTCTCTGAACAAAGTCCAACGCCTCTCGGATAAATGTACTTGGTTTCTCCCTCCGAGGGGATCTGCTGCTGCTTTGGATTTACCTCACGTTACTTTAATGTCACACGATTTGCTACTCTTAACTTGCTTTTTTTTTAAAAAAAAAAAAAAAAAGAAAACCTCAAGGAACGATGAGGTTCCAAAAGTATTTACTAGTCTTCGAATGGACTTTTGCTCGGGGATGAGAGGAAACCACAGAGGAGAGGACGTTCCTGGAGCTGCCTGGAGTCTGGAGAAAAGTCTGTCGTCCCAAACGATGCCTCTGTTCAAACTGCACTTCTCAACATCTAGTCTTCTTCTTTTGGCTGCTCCCTTCAAGGATCACCTCAGCCAATCATCTGCCTCTATCTAACCCTCCCTTCCCGCAACAACAAACTTCCTGTCCTCCTTCCCTCCATCCATAAACCTTCTCTCTGGTCTTCCTCCAGACCTCCTGCCTGGTGTTTCCAACCTCAGCAACCTTCTACCCAGATCTTCTCCATCCCCCCTTCTGTCCACATGCAAACCATCTCAGTCTGACTTTATCTCCAGAACATCTCCAGAACATTCCTGATCTTCTTCATCCTCCTCCCTCCCGAAGAGAACCTGCAACATCTTCATATCTGCTACCTCCAGCTCTGCTTCCACTGTTCAGCACCCCTGGCGCCACCGCCGTCTTGGACACCTTTCATCAACCATCTCCTGTGAGCCGTCACAACCTTTAGCTAACGGACTCTTCGAGCATCTCAACCCACCGAGTCGCAGAGATCAGGCTGAGGAAGTAACCCGAATGTGTTTGTTAGTGCGAACCAGCAGGTTGTTTACAAAGAGCATCGGCTTCCTAATCACCCCTTCCAAAGAGGTTATGTCTTCACGTACATCTGTTCATCCGGTCCTTCTGTCGATCAGAAGAACCATCGGGCCCATTTCCAGCCACCTCGGTGGAGGCGTGGGGGAGGAGACGACCCATCACACTCCGGAGCAGATGGTGAATGGACCTCGTTCGGATGTTGCTTTCCTCTCAAAGCGCAGTCACCGGCTCTGACGCACATTACGCCCGTAACCGTGGCGGCTTCTGGAGCAGGATGTGAATACGACCGCAGCGAGATGTGTCTGCTGATGCTTCTGCGACTGTGTGTGCATGTGTAAGTACCGTGATTTCCGGACGATAAGCCGTAAACAACGGCTTTTTCACGTAAACAACGATGCGGCTAATATGTGGACTTTTTTGGGCGGGGGACGCTAACGAGCTTCACGCCGCTAAAACGTTTATCCTCGTCACATCGGACCGATGAAATGACCGAGAAATTCTGAATCCGTTCAACTCCGACACCGAAGAAGACGACTTTGACGGTGCGCTCAATAGTCTGGAAATTACGGTACTCTTAACCAATTTTCCATCATCTACTCGTACTACGGCTAACTACCATGTGCCGAGTCTGTGAAGGTTCTCAGTGGTCCAACCTTACAGTGACAACTGGACCTAGTTTTTCTTCTTGAAGAGGTTTCCCCTCTCATGCCGACGGAAGGAACTGCTGAGGTCGAGTGGCACAACAATCCTCTCAACTTGAACCGACGCCCAGCCACAACCCCAGTAGTTGTATGCCGGAAGCTTCCCCGCAGTCTGTGAGAAGTGAGGAAGCCTCTTGGGTGAAGAGGAGGAACGACTTCAAGGAGAGACACCAAGTCCAGCTGCCACCGGAAGAACTGACGACGGGTATCCTGCCCTGACCTCTTCCGGTACGGAAGTACCGTTACAAAAATGAATTCAAGGAAAAGACTCTCACTGTCCGAGCTCCCGTCTCACTGATGGTCGATACATGTATGCCTTTCTTTGTGGACATCTGAGGAGCATTAATATGCTTTCATGGTGTCGCCATATCGAAAGCATGATACTGCTGGCCAGTGTTCAGTCACCGGTCGTCCCCGATGGCGACACTGAAAATCAGCTCGGCGTTCAAATCCCATTTCAAATGGTCAGAAAACATCCGTCACATGGTGCTGACATCAATAACCGACCGCTGGACAAATCTTCTGAGCTCCAAAGTGATAGAGGGATCAAGAGTTTGTTTTCCCTCTGTGCTGAGGTATAAAGAGCCCCGACCCAACGGCTGGGCTGACCCGTTCCTTGCCTTCTGAGCACTTTTCCCGAGTTATTAAATGGGAATGTAACCTTTTACAAATAAATTGAAATGAGCAAAGACAGGCGACGGGAAAGAAGGATCGTCTGTTTGAGCAATTTATATCCGAGAAGGATTATCTTAACCTTCGGAATGACCGATCTCACCATCTGCGACTGCGACTAGTGACGGACTGAAATCGGGTATGCAGTAATAACTTTACAAAGAATCCCGTTTATGATGTTGTGTTTATCCTGTTTTATGTCACTGTTCCAGGAACGTTACCACCATTTTCATTTGAACACAACATCAGAGTTTTTTTTCTCTTTGGATCTCTTCTAGGAGCCAGTCGGACAAAAAAAAACAAAACAAAACATCAACAAACTTCTATGGGACTACGGAAAACAACGAGGTATGACTTCTATTCTAGGCGGCTTCTGTTACAACTGCTATTCTCTTTTTATTAATTCGTTCGTGCATTCATTATTTATAGGCTTATCCTGCAGTCACGGGGGCTATGGAGCCTATCTCAGCTGTCATTGGACGAGAGGCGGGGTTCACCGCGGACCGGCCTATCACAGGTACCACATTTGCAGACATACTCAAAACAGAAGAAGCCACTTGATTGAAATGTCTACAAGTGAAGAAATTCAAGTCCAGTTGCCACGACAAGAAGATTTTGACACAGCTAAACCATTCATCCTTCCATTAACACATCACTTAGACACATTCAACCATCACCCTGTCAATCACACATTACCCTTTCACCACAGGTCATAGTGAGTCGTACAACCATTCACTCATTCATAGCAGTCTTGTTTGCGCGCCTCAGGAAGGCACGGACCATTCACTGTACATGTACAATGTAGGGTCTCTAGTGAACCTCCTTCACATGTTTGGATGGTGGGAGGAACCCGGAGAACCCTGAGGAACCCCATGCAGACACGGGGAGAACATGGACAAATCATTCACCCTCTCACTGCAGGCCATATGGAGAAACAAGCGATCAGCCTCACATTTATTCATCAGGTAGAAACATTCAACCATTCATTCCTTATGTAGAGACAAAACACACTCACCCTTTCATTTACATCTCATATGGATGAGGAACCATTTACCCTCTCAATTTGGTTTCTGTCCTGTCCAATCTGACTTTAACGGAAGGCGCAAGTGGAGATTGAACTCCGGTGGAATGCGGCGGTTCAGTTGATTATCAAGCGTCGCTCAAACACGGAGGCACGTCAAACCTGGATTATTTACATCAACGGCGGCGTCACGTGTTCCGCCGGCGTTCCCCGTCGGACGGGGTTCGGTTGCAGAAGCTGCTGCTACTCACCGCCATCCCATCGCTAAGTAGAAGACTTGACAGGAACGCACCATCACGAGAAGTTTCATCGCTTCACCCATCGGGCCGGCATTCACGCGTTTCCAAGCCCGGCTTTTCACGCGCGCTACGGTAATGCGGTGCGATGCCGTGGCAAATTTTCTCGGCAATTAAGCGGATAATCTGTTTGATTCGTGCAAAGCGCCTCTCTAAGACTATTTAAATTAAAAAAAAAACAAAAAAACTTTCACTACGAGAGTGACAGAAAATCAATCTAAAAGGCTAATTATGTGGGAAAAAAAAAAAAAAAAAAAATCAGAGGAAACAGAGGAGGGCCCGCCGTCCCCTCCGGAGCCTTCACGGATTCAGCAAAGCGCTTCTGTAAGAAACCTCGACGTCTCGTGCGCTCGTGTCTCTCGCCGCCGGGGAAATGAGCGAACGAACGTCGAAAGCACGAACAAATCCTCCGAACGGCTTTGAGTTAAGTTTCCTTTTCCCGAGGACGGCGGCTCTGCCAGGATCCAATCTCCGCTTTAATTGTGCCTTAATGTTATCTTGATGTAAACCCATCAGGACGCGAAGCCCGGGAAAGTCAATCACAACACCGAGAGCCGGGGCCGGCGCGCGGTACGCACCTTCCCGTGGCTCCTCGGTCCGGGCGGGAGTCTTCTTGTTGCCATGGTGACCAGAATGCAAAACATGGCGGAGGAAAAGGCGACGGCGGCGAACACGAGGCCCCAGGAGAGGCTGCAGAAGTAACAGGAGCTCTCGGCGGACGTGCACACCAGCACGTGCACGGAGGCCAGCAGCAGGCACAGCAGGTAGAACGGCAGCGAGAGCAGCGCCGGGAGCAGAGGGACGTCCACGGCCGCCGCACCGCTCAGCGCTTCGGGCATCGCCAGCAGTAACACCAGGAGCAGCTTCGGAGGAGGAGGAGGAGAGAAAACATTTTAGGAACTCGTTAGTTTTGATTCCGCAGCATCGAAACATCAATAGGGATTGCGACCGTGGATCTACGGCCACTTTCCTGCCGCAGGAACTTTCTGTAGTTCCTCGAAGCTTCTCTGGAATGAAGCAGTTTCTTGGTGCATTCTACAGCAGAGGAACCAGGGAACGTGGACCTCAGCTCTGGAACCGTCTTAGCTCCTACTCCCAAGCAGGGTCTTCTGGAGATTCGATAGAGAACTCACAGGGCGTAGGTGTCAAACTCTGGCCCGTGGGCCAAATTTGGCTCACACTGTAATTATATTTGGTCCAAATGACTACTAGAGCTGTCCCATCGGTATAGTCTACAGTGCATGTATCGCTAATTCTGCAAATCCCAGAATTTTCTGCTGGTGTTTTGGCACGAAAATCACAACAGGACCCATAAACGGCCTCTCCTCTGTGTACCGTAGTCAAAGCGACCTTATGCTAATACTGGCACCCTGCTACTCAGGCAGAAAACAGTATTTTGCATGTGTGCAATATTAAGTTATACATTGTATAGCATTAAGCTATGCTTGTTCCATATTTAGTTTTTAAGCAAAACTTGTTTGGGTCCATATGAAAAGATTCATTGTTATATCTGAAGATTTTTTTCAATAAATATCAAAGTTGGCCCGCGACTTTGTCCCAGTTTTGAATTTTGGCCCACTACGTATTTGAGTTTGACACCCCTGTCATAGGGGCTCGGAGGCGGGTGGAACTCATAAACCATCCCCATTAGCAGATACTCCTTGCGAAAATCTATAGGGGGGGTCACTGCTCGGACGTTTTCTTGGGACAACATGGACAGAAGCAGTGAGACATGGAGCGATGAAGAGGTCCAACCTCTTCTGTCCTCAGAGGGGCTTCCAGGGCTCGCAGAGGAACACCCATTTTTGGACCAAACTAAGCCCGGAGTAAGCTAACGGCTCACGGGGTTCTTCCCACGGTGAAGCAGTGCAGGGAGAAGATAAAATAATTTCAACCATCTGATAGTCTATGGTTATTATTCCATGAACGCGGTGGCAGCTATCATCTCCGTGGTGTCCAGGTTGTCCTCTTTTTCTTGTTCGGTGGTTTGTCTCAGAGTGCAGAGCTGAAGGTGCACATCACATCAGTACCTACCGTGGTCCCTCGCTGCCTGTGGGAATGCACAACTCAAAGGTTACCCAGAAGGAGGAGGCTACTTCCTGGAATTACATGAACGTCACAGTGTAGGTCTTTCCGTTCATTCAACCACAGCCGTCATATCTGGGACATCTGGGCTAAATCTAGACCTAAGCATGGAGTCCTAAGTTGGAGACCTTAAAGGCGATTGTCCAAGTATCTCCAAACTGATCAGTGTCACCGTTTTGGACTGTTTTGACTTGAAAACCGGGACCACTTTTCAAAGGGGACTCATCTAAAAGACATTCACCTGGAAGACGAAGACCATCCCGGCGATCATGGAGTACATGTCGTACTTCCCCAGCTGCTTGCTGAGGGCCGAGCTCATGGCGGCCAGGGCCTCCAGGTACTGCTTCAGGACTTTCTTGCCCATGTTGGTCAGCACCTCGGACGTGTTGCCTTCGAGGTACAGCTTCATCCAGCTCCCGTGGGCCTTCTCTGCCACGCGGTACAGCTCAAAGCCCGCCTCTGGAACACAGGAAACGGACGAGGGTCAGCTTCGCTCGCTACATCGTTGGCGTTCTCTGCTGACGGAACCGCACGCTCGGTCTCTGGTATGAGTAAACATCGCATCCTATAGTTTTGACAACGCCATCTTTCAGAAGAAGCTCCCTGCCCGGTAAACAACACATCTTTCAAACTCCACATCGCGAGACTCTACTGTAACACACTTCCTGATAAATGGTTAGAAGTCTGGAGACGGCGTGCTCCTTGACTCTGGCGCTGCGACTTCAGAAGGTTCCTCCAGAACTTCGGGGAAAACCCAGAAACCCTTCCTACAGGCGGAGAGGAACTCTGAAACTTTTTCATCCCCGAGTGAAGATAAGAAGTGCAACTTTTTTGGCCCATTTTTCCAAAATCTGTTACGATTCAGCTGAATCGCCGGGAACAGAGAGCGGAGAGCCAAGTCCAAACTTTACAAAGGTATAGATCTGCTTTGATGGATGCTTCTCCTCAAACCCTTGGGGATGGGACCAGAAGAACGCGGACCGGCTCGCCTTCGACCCGCTACACCTCCAGTGCAGACAAACGGGCTCGTACGGGACAAAGATACCGAGGGGCCGCTGAGGATACATCGCAGAGCAACAACAAGGACTTCCCCCAGGACAACCAAACCCGAAGCGTCTCTGCGGCCGCCTCCTGCCTGTCGTCCTCCTGGGAGATGAAGCCGGTTGAAGCAGCCACTGAGCTGATTAAAGATGGCCACTTGTGCATTCCGGCGCTCGGCGCCAGAACAAGAGGTGGCCCGCTGCGGGTCTTCAAACAGGGAGCGAAGGAGCGCCTGCTGTACAAGTTCACTGTGACAATTTTCGGTGTTTTTAGTCAAAGCTCCACCTCGACTCGGCTTCCACATAACGATGCACAAACAAACGTCTGCAGGTGAGGAGCAGCTTTGAAACGACACATCGGGCTGATGTTCTAGATGCCATATATGGTCGCTCACTCATTCACACCACATATGGACACAACCAACCATTCATGCACTCATTTGTATGGAGACAAACAACTATTCACTCATTGGACCATTCACTCACCCACTCATTTACAAGTCTTAGGCAGGCATACAAGTATTCACCCTCTCATTTACACATTATATAGAAACACTGCCTCATTCACAAGTCATTTGGAGTCATCCTGTCATTCGCCCATCTGGACAATTTTCATGCACACACACACACACACACACACATACATACACTGCAGCACTCCGGGCTACTCCTCCGTGGTGCTTCCATAATTCACCCTGGCAATCATTTATTTAATTATGTATATGGTTTGAGAGCAACCATCCCTCTGCCCCACAGGTGGGAAGATAATAAATATCACCCAATAATTCGGAGTGCGGAGTGTACCGGCCGGCTCGTATTTATCTTTGTCTTTTCATCGCAATTTATTTTCAGATAGAGAGATAAGATGGATGGACAGATGGGTGCAAGGTTGGTGACGGGTGCGAAGGGATGAAGGTGATCCGGTTGAAAGCATAACCTGCTTTTCACACGTTCTGTCCCGGCCGCTGTCGGATGCTAACGTTTGGTAATCGCCCGAACACAAACACACATACACACACACCCAGAAGCTGAGGATGTGTGTGAGATCTTGGTGTCAGGACTCCCTCCGTTGGGGTGGGGGGGCCCCGGTTGTCAGCGCGGCCCCCGAAGCAGCTGCTTAAAATAAAATGAGGCTGTGTAAACAAATGCGTCCCGGGCGGTTAAATATGAGACTGTATTCTACATCTCTGAATGCAAATGAGTCTGAAACGCAAATAAAAGAGATTGGAAATAGACGTTTTTAGTGTTAGACCAGGAACCGCTTTGTTTCATCATAAAATATATTAAAAAAAGAGTGGCGTGGTGTTTTGATGAATGACAGTTTGATAATTCCATTTATGGCGTCATCAATCATCTTGCTTCACGTCCGACGCTGCACCACTGGAGGAAACTAGGCATTTTTTACTTCTCTGAGCATTATTCTTATCTTCATTCATTCATCTATCCAGCTTATCTCGATCTCGGGATCAGGATGGAACAACGGTGGGGGCGGGTTCACCACGCCACAACAAACACACTTTCACTCCCGCTTCATGAACAGACATACAACCATTCACTCATCCTCTCATTCACACACACACAACCATTTCCTCCCTTGTTCACACTCACACTCTCACTCATATGCCGTGTAGAAACACACAACTCTGTAGTGAACAGAATATTTCACATTTGCACTCTTACCCACGCACATCCGGTTTACACCTTTGCACTGTTAACGGCTCAATGCAACAATATGCTTATTACTTATTGTTTTACTTGTTTTGCGAACTATCTGGCTTCACAGCGGAGAATCCTGAGGATCTCCATGCAGATACGGGAAGAACATGAAGACTCCACGCAATGGGAATCCAACCCGGGATCTTCTTGCCTGAGAGTTGGAGGATCTAACTTTAGCGCCACCACGCCGTGCACTCGACACGGGAAAGACATGAGTCGTGGTGAAGAACCAGGCATGACGAGTGAGGGTCCAAACGGGCTGTGAATGGTTGCAGTTCTACTCCAATCACGCGGAACGTGGCCGGTTTGCATTTTCGCCTCGGAGCTTTTAAAACCCGCTCAAGGACAAAGCGGTACTGGGGCTTGATTTGTTGCACGGGACGCGCTCCGAGCACAAGCACACTTTGCGGCGCAACACCTATCTCGGCGGCACGGGCGGAGGGGTGATAAATAGTGAGCGCGGTTTCGCCAGACAGCGGGGCTGGTGGAAATATTACAACCTTAAGCCACGGGCATGAATCATACAATATCGATAGCCGCGGCCATGTTTCATCTGTCTAAAAGTACAGGGAATGGTTAATGGCCCTCCAAGAAGCCTGGGGTTAGGAGCCCAAGAAAAACACAATATGAAGATGGAAACCTGGGAGACAGACGGAGATGGTGGGAGGGAGGGCGAAGTTATTTAAAGAGTCGGGAGTTTGAAGTCTTTACTTTTGGCGTTTCCGGGCTCTTCCGACTTCAGGGGAAGGTGAGCGCTGGCGTGAACGACTTCTTCAACAGGCCACGGGTCGGTTGACCGCAACTTTTCACAACAAGGTTTGTGAAGCGAGCCTCCCGGGTTCTACAAAGTGCTTTGCTTTCCCTTAAAATAAAAAGTGTTTTGTGCAAAACATCTCCAGTGCCTGACAAAGTTTGTTACAACAAAACAACTAAATACTCCAAAAGTTACAATCTGCGATAAAATGAACATTTTCCGGTGCCATTACACACCAAATTATCCGAAACTTCGGGCTGTCGTTTGCCGTTAGCCCGGCTTTAGCTGCCTCCACGACGCAACGCATCGCAGATTTTGCAAAAGTAAGACGTCTCACTCTGAGCTATTCCAATCAGCTGAAGCGAAACATCGATTATTGAGCGAGGCCTTGCAAGCCGGGATACGCATAATGACGTCACTGACATCCTGTAGACTGGTCAGCTAGTCGTTGCGTATCTAACAGGTGCGTGTGATCAAAATTCACCAGATTTTGATTTTTTTTTTTTTTTTTTTGAGAGAGTGGAATGGGCGACGCTGCTTTCAGACTGTCCTGCAAGGCGAAAACATCAGGTCCCGGCCAACATCCCAGCAGGGAAAGCCGTTCCAATCCGCCGCGCAGCAGCGAGAAGACGACCCGAGCGGACAGATTAAAGAAATCAACGCATCCAAATGTAGGTCTGCATCTCATCGCTATGGAAACCGGCGACTGAAATAGAGAGGGAAAAAAAAAACGTGTTTCCCAGGGAATCGGGTTTGTAACGTGAGCGGTTATTTTAAAAAAACGAGAACACGTGGCTGCCATTTTCTCATAGTGGCTGATTGGTGTTCTTCAAAGCAATACACACAAACACACACACACACCCACACACACACACACAGAGTATACATTGGTGGCGAAAGTTGGTGTTTTTATCCGAGCGGCGATGCACGGATGTGCTGCAGGGGTCGTTCGAGTGATTCCCGGTGGAACTACAAGTGTTGGTGGCACTCGGGTCAGAGCCCGCCTTCATATCCTATTCCAGCGAAGCGAGGACACAGGTGTATTTATGGCGCGGTGTCCGAGGTGGAGGAGTAGATTATTAGCGGGCGGACTGGAGGGCGGCTGTGACATGATCAATGATAGCAGTTCCTCTCTTTCCTTTTAATAACATGAAACGCCCGGCTGAATGGAAATTGATCCCCGGCTAACTTTGCGGATAATTACGAAGCTCTGCAGCTGGCGGAGCAGCCGCACGAGTTATTTCATCGCCGTGTGGCTGATGTGACCCCCTTATCATCGTATTTCAACCGTTCACTCGTTTGTCAGACATCCTAAGTAGGAGAAGGAAAGAGGTTTCCGTCACCGCTCAGGAGAACGGCGCTCCAGCCGTACGACATCACATCACGTCCCATCCAGAGTTGTTGTGAAGTGAAGCCACATCTCGACCAGGAAGTCGAACCTCTGCCGGGACCTAATGTTGTGGTCCAACAGTAACAAGATGGTGCTCCTCAAGGAGGCAACACTGTTTTGGAAGGAGAGTCCTGAGGATACCACCAGGAAAGAGGCTCGTGAAAAGGACGGCTGAAGAAAAGGGACATACCCAATAAATATCAGGTCAACACCAACCTCTGCATTCATTCATTCATTCATTCATTCATTCATAATTATCTACTGCTTATCCTGCACTCAGGGTTGAAGGGCTGCTTCATCTATCCAAGCTGCCCCACACAAACATTCACCCTCTCATAACAGGCCAGAAAGAGAAACAACCACTCACCCTCTCATTCACAAGTCATATAGATACATTCACCCTCTCATTCACACCTCATATGGACGAGCAACCATTCACTTGTCTGGACGATTCACCTCCTGCATGTGTTTGGACTGTGGGAGGAACGCGTAGAACCCTGAGGAACCCCACGCAGATACAGGGAGAACATGGAGACTCCACACAGGAAGGAATCCTGTGGGAATCCAACCAGGGATCTTCTGGCTGTGAGATCCAAGTGCTAAACATTGCCGCCAAACAATTGTAGGAAGAAGCTCCCCTACGTGTCGAACTCAACCCTTCGGATTGAACGTCCTCTAGTTCACATTATCTTCAAGTCCTCTCCATGGAGGTCCATGTAGTCCTGGGAGACAAGCGTCACAATCTGCTCTCTGTCAACTCTCTCAGGGTAAAGAGCCGTATGAGACCCACCGCATCACAAAGAAGTGAACGGACACGTGTTTTAATTACACTGTATTTGCAGTTAAACTGAGCCTGTTAGGACGGCGGCGTTCCCCCGGCCTCCTCAATTATTGATGTGAGCCGAATTAAAGCGGCCATTAAAGACGCCGCAACTCCATCCATCACTCCTTGGGACGTCCACTGGAAAGTGGGACGGCGTGGAAGTAGACGTCTGGAGAACCGGAGGCCATTGATACGCTGTCGTTCATTCATTGATCGACTCATTGGTTCGTTATCTGTGGCGCTTATCCGGCACACAGGAGGGCAGGGGCCAATCACGGCTCTCGCTATTCACGTCATATAGAGTTATACAACCCTTCACCCTCCTGGACACCTCGCCTCCCTTCCTTTTACCTCGGTTCCCACCCGCTGCCCTGCTCCGCCTCGGAGTGAGCGGGTGAGTGAGTGGATTCTTTGACTCTGATCGAGCGATTTCACAAAGGGGTGAAGCTGTCGAGCCTGAGACGGAGAGAGTCCGCCTGCCCAGCGGGAAAATGTCCGATTCTTAGACATCGTCCTGAAGAGAGGACGGTGTAGAGGCAAAAAGTCTAAATGGTGAGGAGGCAGGACAATAATAAGTCTTCTGAGATCGAATAAACGCGAAAAACCAGCCATGGCCAACAACAGTCAACATTGATCAGCGGTGATCGGCAGTCGTCTGCAATTAGAAACAAAGCTCAAGTCTCTATTCGGCCGAACAGGGTGAAGTCTCCTTACAGACTCCACCCCGAATGATGTTATAGGCAAGCTTATATAAAGAGACAAGCAGAAAAACAACACATTTTGTGCGTTTGTAAGTAAATTCCTCCATAGGTCCATTAGCATGCCCTTAACATACACAAAGTACATGTAGCGCAGGAACGATAAGACATGTCGAATGTTGCACAGCTGTTAACACAGCAAGGAAAACCCGAGTTTTCCCCACAGAAGGGAGGTTAAATTCAAAGCAGACCGCCCACGACCTTCTGTCTCATCGCAAACGCTAGCATGAATGACAGCCGGACGGCTAAACATTAGCATTGGTAATGGCAGCCACCGCTGGATCTCTCTGGCGGAGAGAGATGGAGATGGATAAGTCCGCCAAACATAGTGACCCGGGAGAGAAGTGAGCAGCAGGAGTCCTGGAGGACGTTCTGTGCAGCCTTCGCTCGCCTCGGATGTTTTGGAGTTGAGGAACGAAGGTCCCGGTGTTCTCGGACGCACGCGAGAAGGTCCAACGCCTCAGGTGTTTGTTTTTTTTTTTGTTTCCTTTTTGTGAAAGAACCCCAAAAGAACTTCCGAGAAGCAACTTCACAGGAAATTTCCATTCAGTGCATGGAAGATCTGCAGGAATGTAACAATGAGGACGTCGATGCAGAGAAGAAGGGATGAAATGAAAAGATTGTCCAAACCAAGGTCTTCTTCTTCTTCTTCCTTTCCCTGAGGAGTCACCACAGCCAATCACCAGCCACCAGCAAACGTCCTGTCCTCTTCCCCTCCAACCATAAACCTCCTCTCTGATCTTTTTCCAAACCTCCAACCTCAGCATCCTTCCACCCAGACCTTCTCCATCCCCCCTCTGTCCACGTCCAAACCATCTCAACGTGATTTTTTTCTCCAGAACATCTACCATGTGACAAAAAAGGTTTCTCTATGTTCCTCTGTAGGTGACGTGAGGTCTGCTGATGTTCTCCCACAGGAGAGCCATCTGGTGAACCTCAGCCATCCGCAGGTTACCACCGTGTTGGCGCACGTTCGAGCGTTGGATCTTTCATCCCGGGCGTGACGGCGCTCTCATATTAATCACAGCGTTTCAAGTTAAACGCTCCTCGAGGCTTTGATGAAGCCCACCACGCCGGATGAATAACGAAGAGCCGGACTTCTCCTCGCAGGAAGCCCATCTCCTGCCATTACTGAGGAGCACGTTTGCCCAGCAGAATACAAACGCCGGCGTCCGACACGGATCCCGGGCGTCCATCCGAGAACCGACGGTTACGCCTCTAAACTTCTCTTTCATCTCCACACCTTTGTCGAACATGTACAGCCATCTTAGATATTAAGCTATGCTCTTGTTGTTCGCAGCTCCCGCAACTGTCAGAAAATAACAAAATGGACAAAGCAGACGGCGGACGCTCCGACCAAACAGCACAGTGACCTTCTCCAGGACGGGCTGAGAAATACTAAGAATAATGATAAAACTACAGGTCAGTGACTGGAATGATAGCTCATCAAGGAGACGCTGCATGAGTTAGTAAGAATGCACTGACATATCAACGGCAGGATTTAGGGCAGGGCAACACACACACACACACACACACACACACACTAAATATACCCTGCATAGCGTCTTAAGCCTTAAATCTTTTTCCATGATTGAAAAGTGTGATGCGTAATTTGAAATTAAAATGACGAGAAAATTTGTTCATTCCTCATCCACGCCGCTTATCCTACACTCAGGGAGCCTATCTCCGCTGTGATTGGCTGAGAGGTGGGCTTAACACAGGAACACATTTGGAGACGTCAACCATTCACACGTCTGGACAATGTAAGGTCTCCAGTGAATCTCTGCAGGAGGAACCACGGGGAGAACATGGAGACACCACCTGGTGGGAACCAAACCAAGGAGCTTCTAGCTGAGAGGTGACGGGGGCTAATCGCTAAATCCATATATATGCCCCCCAAAAAATGGGGTAAAAACATCTTTTTAATCTGCTCAGATCAGGCCGGTGATTTTCAAAGAAAAAAAAAAAAATCCCAATTCAGTGTCCAGATCGGAGCATACGACTCTGGAGGACCTACCTTTCTTGTAGGTCGGCATGCTGTCCCTGAGCAGGCAGCTCAGCTGGTGGCCGTTGAGGTGCAGGAAGCGCAGCTGGTCCCGGAGGGAGGTTTCCTCCAGCACGCCCGGGATGAGGCGGCCCACGCTGTTCTGGGATATGGGCAGGCCAAAAGCCAGGGCCAGGGTGGGGGTCAGGTCCACCTGCTCCACCACACCGGGCTTCTCCATCCCCGCTAACAGGACAGAAACAGAAGAAACAACAGGGGGCATTTAGGTATGCATGAGGACCAACAGCTCCGGGGGATGTGCTTCTGCAGGAGGGAGCCGGGCCGTCCCGGAAAAGATCGGACATATTTACCCGGTGCGGTCAAACACTGCATCGCTTTGCAATTTGGAAAATAAATATTTAAAAGCAAAGAAGAACTAAGAGAAAGCCTCTATATTAATCACCAGGGTTGTTGGGCTGCATGAGCAGGATGGAGGACGGACTCGCAGCTAATCTGCGGCCGCAGTCTGTATTTGTTTCCCATATAATGTACGACGTGGTTGTCGGCGGTTCGCCGCTTTACTCAACAGTGTTTTATCACGCTGGAAAACAAAAACAACTAAAAGCTGCAGTCTAAAGTATGTTCTGTTGTTTTTTGCTTGAGACAGAATGTGAAACCAAAGCCAAACCTAGAAGCAGCATCAGGTGCAGATGGACCAAACCGCTGGAACTCAAGCCATTTGCACAGAGAAAGATCACTATTGGAACTGGCGGGTTGGCTCCACACACACACACACACACACACACACACACACACACACACACACACACACACACACACACACACACACACACACACACACACACACACACACACACACGGCAGCAGAGCTTGCATGGAAGGTGCTTGGTGAATGTCTTGATATGAAGTGTGAATGAGAGGGTGAATGTAGTTTTTGTCTATATGACATGTGAATGAGTGAGTGATTACTTCTAAGTCTCCATAAGAAGTGTGAATGAGTGTGTGAATGGTTGTCTGTTACTATATAATATGCAAATGACAGGGTGAATGTGCTTTTTCTCCGAATAACTCGTGAATGAGAGGATGAATTACTGCATGTCTCTATATGACATGTGAATGGGTGAGTGAATGCTCGTATGTCTCCTTATGACGTGAATTAGAGGGTGAATGTAGTTTTTCTCTACATGACTCATGAATGAGAGGGTGAATGGTTGTATGTCACTATAATATAGAGGTATACCGTAATTTCCAGGTTATGGAGCACACCTGAATATAAGCCGCACCGGCTAAAATTAAACAAAGGAATGTGTACATATATAGGCTGTTCTTGTCTGTAAGCTGCACGTATCTACATTGTAACATGAGAAATTTGCTCAAGAACATTTTATTTTAATTTTTAAGAAAGCACATACCGGTAACATCCAGAAATACTCTTTTGTGGAAATTCTTTTTTTTCCAAAATGGTGCCTGCAACACGGCTGATGAATAGATGAATAATAAATAACACAAGGAAAAGCCCATCTATCCATCCATTTTCCATCCCCGCTTTGTCCTACTCCAGATGATCGCTAACTTTGTCTTCCTCCCGCGCACTCAAACCAGTAAAGTTGTCTTCTTAAGTGCCGTAATTGAACGGCCTCAGAATTTCACGGTAATTTCATTGGTCCCATGTGACGAGGTTAAATGTTTTGGCGGCGTGAAGCTCGTTAGCGAGAAAAAAAAAAAATCCATATATTAGCTGCATCAGTGTTAAAGCCGCAGAGTTCAAAGCGTGTGGAAAAAGGAGCGGCTTATAATCCAGAAATGATGGAAGGTGCCGATAATAAATGAATTAATTAAATGAAGACGACACAACGTCTTTGCAGTCCAGACGAGACCATGAGGAGGCTGCTAGGTTTCCCTGCCGGTTATGAGCCTCTGTGTGTGTGTGTGTGTGTGTGTGTGTGTGTGTGTGTGTGTGTGTGTGTGTGCGTGTGTGCATGTGTTTAGTGTTTATCATTGGAGAACAATCCATCCAAACGGTGGGTTTGACTGTTGCAGATGGAGGTGATTCGCGGGCGTCGGAGCCAAGCAGAGGGACAGAGGAGACAGAGGAGCCCCGGAGCCATGAGCTAATTGGTTAATTACGGCAAAGTAATTGGGAGCATTATTCACTTTATATGAAAGGGAGACAAAATCTGCGGAAAGGCGAGAGCTGGTTTGTATGACTATCATGGCGCAAGGGGCTTCTTCAGCAAAGCACGACTGACGGGTGCGTTGATGAGTTAGCTACTTTTCTACTTTGAGTGTTGGATATGTTTCCAAATGGCAGCTGGATCTCATCCCGGTGCGCTTGACAAAAAAAAAGATTCTATAATCGCTTCTGCAATGGAGAAAGAGAGTTCACGAGACATTTAGAGATTCTCACTTTGGGAACTTTTCGGGGAATCTTGTCAGGAACCGGGCTGTTTCTCGGTGGATTCAAACAGCAGAGGAGCCAGGGAGCTTGGATTTTTAAAAGCTATCCTGGTCACTGCTCTGATGTTTTCTCGGACAAAATGGACAGGAGCGGCGAGAAATTGGTCAACTGAGATGTCCGAGCTCTTCTGGCCTTCTACACACAGAGGGGCTTCCAGGGCTCGCAGAGGAACATCTACATTTTAGACCAGAATAAGTGCGCTAACGGCTAACGGGATTCTTCACACTGTGAAGAGTGCAGGAAGAAGATAAAAACACTCCAACCATCTGATAGTCCATGGTTATTACCTCCGCAGTGTCCACATATTCTTCCTCCTCTTCTTCATCGCTGTTTTGGAGTATTGAGCTGAAGGGGCACTGTGGTCCCTCACCGTCTTTGGGAACGCGAAACTGAAACGTGCCCCCCGGAAGGGGCTACTTCCTGGAACCCAATTCGAGCCGGACTTTTCTTGGAAGCGGCTCACGTTATTGGAGAGCTGCCCCGGATTGTCCGTTGGCATTCTGGCAGGAGATACGTGTCATGACTCAGTCAAACTATGACACACAGTCGGCGCTGATTCACGGATGATGGAGCCACATATTACGGCGCCAGATGCAGCGCAGCGTCAACTCCCAGACGTTCCCCGAAATGTGAAACGACCTCTTTCATCCTGATTTCCAGAGCGGCGGCAACCACGCAGAATGCCCCGCGTGAGTCTCTCCTGCAGGAAACACCTGACGTTCGCTGAGAGGAGGCCTGAACCCACGTGGCCGTCAAAGTATCCGAGAAAAACATTGCATCTCGTTGCACCATTTCCGCCACGGGCTTCGAGTCTCTGTGACGTTCTCGACGTCGCCGGTTTCCCTCGGTCTCCGCTGCAATACCTCGTATACAAAAATAAATAAACTAGCACAAGGGTCGAGATAGGGATGTAAACAACCGCTGTCTGGCTTCTGACGCGCACAGCGCCTAATTAAAAAGGAACTAATCCTCAAGGTCCGGCAATGTCAGCGGCAGATTGGGCCAATTTGCAGGAGGGGAGCTCAGGAAGCAGCGCTTTCCCACCAGCGGGGCTGAACGGCGGGGCGGAGGCACGGAGTCACTCCCGGGACTCCGGGACGGTCCAACTTAGTCCTTTTTAATAAAAACAACAAGCAGCTGAGCTTTCCGGTGACCTCCAATCAGAAATAAGACCGCGAGCTGGAGGAGCGCCAAAGGGCAGGTATTACTCCGTCCACATATACATGGGAGTCGTCGGGACGGCTGAGCGATGGAGGAGCTGCGTTACAATTAGACTTAGCAGCAGGTCCCTGATTCACCCTGACGCTCTCGCCTGCATACCAAACCTGTTTGTTATTGCCGCCGTCTACCTGCTTATTTATTTTTGAGTGGAGGAGAATTACAGCCCTCTCTCATCTCTCTCTCACGGCACCCACATATCGACAAGTATCAATTTCCTGACCGCCGCGGCCTTGTTTCATCCCAGTGCTGGCCGGCGGCGCCGCGACCTCACAAATTGTGCCTGTGAATGCATGATTATGTCTAATCGTGGCGGCGGCGCGCACCCATGACGTGACCGAACGCATGTTCGACACGTCTGTCGAGTCGGTCGTCCGTGAGAGCACGTCCGGCTTCATACGTGTGCGGCGAAAGCTCAAGCGGCTTCTTTCGTGCGCTTTCGCAAGCTGGCTCATCTCAACAGATGTTCCCCAAAGGGGATCATTCATCTCAATCTTTGCAATTACTTTGGCCACATGTTGGCGTCTGTGGATGGGCGAGACATCGGGAAAAATCACTCGCTCCCTCACACGGCGTTAACCAGACCATCGGGCGAGTCTTGAGGTTAACTCCCTTGCCCGAGGACACTTCTGCATGCGGACAGGAGGAGCCGGGGATTGAAACCCCAAACTTCCTATTGGAGGAGTACCTGTTCTACCAATTACTGTTTGGTTTTGACGGTGTATCACAAAACGTTGAGCTTGTTTATTCATTCATCCATCTCGGATCCCAGCTCTTCATCTAAAAATGGTCTTCCTACCGGGGCCACCACGGCTGACACACAACCGGAATCACAGCCGTTAGCCGATTGGTTGACAACCCGACGAAGATATTGACATTTTTAAATAAAACACGGGAAGATCTGAGGCAGCCGTTAGCTTGTTCGGGGCGATGCCGCCGAACTGATCCAGGCCATCTTTCGCGCTCACTACGTCCAAAATCTCCTGTCATACAAATAACTTAAAGAGAAATTCAGAGAAATTGCCCGTGACCTCTGACCCTAGCATCACATCATTTGGCACGTCTATATCAATATATTAAAAAACCCTGCTGAAGTTGGGATTTGGCAGCCGTGGCTGTGGCGAGTGCTTTCAAATGACGCTCCCGACCTCATTCAGGCGTTCTTTGGTCATCGCTGCTCTGAGAACGGTAGAGGGTGGAGAAAAGAAAGGAATCTAGTCCATAAGTCTGCACCACACAGGATTCCTACCAAAAACATCCACGTAATACCTTATATATAAACATATATAATCAGGGAGCGCCAGATAGAGGTGCGTGAAGTGTCCGACGAGAATGGAATCCATTGTGCACAACTTTCTGAACCCTTAGAAATGCATAGTTGGGTTTGGTCGGAGCAGGCCGCTGACAGCCTATCCTCCCTGCCCGGCCCTCCTGGACGTCCACCTGGACGCTCCTTTGTCACCCTTGTGAGGAAAATCATGGCCGAAGTTTCAATTTGCATCGAAAAACAGATACAACGGGCCGCCGTGGGTCCATCTCCGTGATGCGAGCCGGGGCATTATTTACATTTAAAATATTTTCTTGTATTTCGAAACATTGCCTTGCAGTGATTTTACGTTCGTCTATGGAAGAGACAGGAAGCGGAGCTGGAGGTGGCAGAGAGGAAGATGTGGAGCGACCACTTTTGGAGCGAGGAGGAACGAGTCTGTCGCCGATGGACCGAGATGGTTTGGACACGGACAGAGGAGGGACGGTAGAAAGACGCCGGAGTGGAAGAGGTGGTTTATGAATGGAGAGAAAGAGGACAGGAGGTTAGTTGATGTGAGAAAAGAGGGTCGGTAACATCCAGACAGTCAGACGCAGCTCCATCCCGGTGTCTAATTCCCGTATTTATAATAAACACAACCCATCCACTTTCTTTGGACGCGTTTCATTAGTAAGGACAGGAAACGCATATCCGCTCTCCCTCGTCTGCGCTCGCTCAAAACTTTTATCATTTGAAAACAGTCCTCTCGCTTGGCGAATCATCCAAGCCCGAGGAACCACGGGAGGTACGGCGAGCTCGCGCAACCAGCCGCTCTCCATTAACATGAGTGGTCTATAAATATAGTTTTAAAAAAAAAAATCCACGGCTGAGAGAGAAGCAATTATCGCAATCACACCTTCACGCCGCACCGCGTTTACCAGAGCAGAGTTTTTGTTCTACCGCCGCCCATTCCATGAACTGACTGACATGTATGTGAACAAGTTAGACAAAGATTTTCTATCAGTTGTTCCCGTGTCCCGCAGGGCGAGCGCCATCAGTTCGCCGTGGAGTTGTCCTGACCCTCGGGAACACAGCGGCGCACTGGTCTGTCGGTGGGCGCGGTAGAACCCGAGGACGGCGGGCGAGAAGATTCGGCGGGCTCACCTTTCCTCCTGAAGGCCGGGCTGATGAGCACCAGCGGCGTGTTGACCTCCGGCTCCGATGAGCCCCCGTGGCTGCCGGTCTCCGACATGCCGTGGTCTCCACACAGCACCAGCAGGTAGGGCAAGGAGCCCTCCGCCTCCTGGGGGAAGGCAAGTGCAATTCTACCGTCAACAACAAATTTGTGAGGTGCCAACAAGTCACGGAAGACATACCCAAGAGGCTCAAGGCTCATTTATGCCAGCGTTATTTACGTGTACTTTCCGAACCCATGTGTACTTTAGGGTTGTTGAGCGTCACGTCCAATCGAGGGCAGTGCAGCTTTCCGAGCTTCTAATTTCTGAACTTCAGACAACAAACATGGCGACGGGGAGTTCTCCTCCCCAGTTACATCGACGCCGTGTTGTCGTCTTCTTCTTCCCTGTTTCCCTAGATAGTCGCACTTGAACATACCGCAACACTGCGACTTACGTCGGGGATGCACCCTTTGTTTGGCTACGTGTCTGTTAGCTCCCCTGAGAACGTCCAGGATTACAAGGAAATGACTGACGGTTTGAAAATGACGGTCTTATATTGTTGACAACATACTACTTGTGAAATGGAATTCATGGTAAACATCTCTAAGCCAGCCATTTGCAGTAGGACGAGGTGATGGAATGATGTGCGTGGAATCAGATATGCAAGTGGCAACTTGGCAAGGTTTTTTTTTCCAGAATGAAATGAAAGAATCTGCAAAGCTGTGATGGATTTTAATGCTTTAAATTCTCCCACCGAGGACAAGCTCAGCCCGAGTCTTTGTGTGTCGTTGCTCGCACCTTTCCGGCAGATAATCAGCACGATGAAGAGGAATCTGAATATCGAGATGTTGGTGTTTTGAATACGGCACACAATGCGACGTATAAAGACACGGGATTAAAAAGTTTGTTGAGCCTGACAGACTTTGATCAAGCTCGGCTCCATCCATTAACGATTCTCTTTCAGCTCGACGAACGAGAACACGCCATTAATGGCAAATTTGACCAGGGGGGCCTTCTGAGACTGAAAACATGACTGCAGATGTTAACAAAACCTAAATCCTGCCACCTTTTCAAGGGACTCTTTAGCTCTAGTGTTGTCGTACATAGAAAGATATCAAAATCATGGAGTAAGAAAAAAGACCGAACCGATGGAGGTAAGCAAGCAAATACGACTTCTGGCTTTGGATAGGTGACACATCTTCTGCTTTAGGACTGAATCGTTCATACAGACGCTGGAAAGTTCACTGAAAGGAATAGCTTGTTCACAAAGTGAGGTGAGATGAAGTTGCAGTGGGGAACGACTCAAGAGCCCCAACCAAACCCGGTGTACTGAGCCTCCGAAAGCCCTCGCCCCCAAAATGGTCTTGACCCGACGTTATCGACACTATGTTCCTGGCAGGTATGTCCACTGTAAGTCCATGGTCTTTTACACTCAAACCATCCGAACATGGATTCAATTTCAATGTGAGGCGAAGGGGCAGCCATGGGGATCAAACCGCCAACCGTCCGATTGTACGGGCGCATTAGCCGATCCCTCATCCAGCTGCAGTGTATGGAAACCCTCGAGCGGGTATTGCACGTACTCGCGGATTTCCTTGAGCATTTGGGTGAGCCTGAGCTTCCAAACTCAGCTCAGACAATATGCGAGCTAAGCAGCCTCTTTGGACACATCTGCTAAAAATAAAGCGTGATGTAAAAAGCCCCTTTCGCAGTAAAGGATCTTTTTGGAGTTCCTAGAACCTTTTCAGTAACTGGGCTGTTTCTTGGTGCATTGGGACAGCAGAGGACCTTGGACCTCAGCTCATAGAATCGTCTTCAGAGCTCCTACTCCCAGGCAGGGTCTTTTTATGGTGGGTTCTTGGTAGAACTCATAAGCCAAACACATGACCCAGACACTTCCAGATACTAACTAACCATATTTTAAGACCTATCCTGTCACCGGTTAGATGTTTTTGGGCCAAAAATGGGCAGAAGCAGTGAGAAATGGAGTGATGAAGAGGTCCGAGCTCTTCTGTCCCGCTCCACCTCAGAGGGGTTTCCAGGGCTCGCAGAGGAACATCTACAACATCAGAATTCCACCAGCAGGGTTCTTCACACGTCGAAGCGGTGCAGGGAGAAGATAAAAACACTCCAACCATCTGCTAGTCCATGGTGTTTATTCCATGAATTCCATGCTGTCCATGTCGTCTCCTTCTTCGCTGGTTTGTTTTGAGAGTGGAGCTGAAGGTGCACGATGCAGGCGCCTCATTGCACCTTCCCCACCGCGGTCCTCCACTGCTTGTGGGAATGCAAAACTAAAAAATTCCCCTGGAGGAGGCTACTTCTTGGAACCAAATTCAAGCTGGAGAGTTCTTAGAAATTTTCTGTCTGAAAGCAGCTGTGGTTGTTTCTCCAAGTTAACTTTCAGTGGGCTATCCGGGGGGGGGCTTTCGTAGACTTAGAAAAGGCCGCAGGAGCAGCATGGAGTTGTTTAGCTTGGAAATATTTGGTTTAGCACGTCGTCAGCCGTTAATGAGTCAAGCTGCAATGTTATTTTTCTGAGTGCATTGAGAACTAAAAACCTTCATCTGACCTTCAATTGGCCTGGGGGCTAAGAAACCAAGAACTATTCTTTAATTCAGCTCATTCTCAAAAAAAAAAAAAAAAAAAAAAAAAAAAACACAAACCAACCAAGAATGAAAAACACGGACCAAAGTCCATTTTCTGATTCGTGCAACAAACCTCACAGATCAAAGCTGCATTTCCCTTTCATAGTTATCATTAAACGCAGGCTCCCTTCACACATCGGCATCCAAAAGCATCTCGGACGAGGCAAAGTCTGCACATCACAAGGCCACGCCACTTTCTCTAATCGGTAAAATAAAAAAGGTGATCCAAGAATTGCTCAATCACTGATGAGCCTGGAAAGCGCTCAACATACTTAGCTTAAAGTAATTACACTGAGATGTTTTGACCACATGGATGTCCTGTTGGGAAAGACCTTCTGAATGGATGGGATGGATCCTGGGGCGCCTTCCCCAATCTGATCCATATGGAGTGCACTGGGTTCATGTCAACATCATGAGTGTTCTTGTCTTGCCCCCCCAAAAATGTTTTCTTCAATGCCTATTGATGTGATTTAATCAAAACACCAATGATGATAATACATAACTCAGTCCTGGTGGTGATGTTGGCTAATACCGAGAATATGAAATGCAACACAAACACCGATATCTTTCACTATATATTACATGAAACATAAACATGTGATCCAAAGTCAGTTTGTTGTTAATATTTTTATTGTTTTGCCGTCCGTAATCTACATACTGAAGGGAGCAGGGTTTCCCCATTGTTATATTTATTGTTGTTTCTTTGGGCATGTAATATTGCTATTAACTAGGATTTTATATTTGCTTGTTCAATCCAGACCGACACCGTCTCCATCAAGGGTTCCCGTGCAGGTGAAGGAGCTGCAGCCACAACTCAATTCACATGCAGCGCTTCGTGCCCGAAAATCAGCTCCATGACAGATTCTGGGCCAGTTTCAGAGGGCGACCTTCGAATGTATCCCGCGGTCTAAACAATTTAAAAAAGGAGGGAGGCAGATTCAAGATGATCCGGGGAACACGGAGGTGAAGAGATGTCATCCTTTGGAGGATTGTGACATATTCAGATCCCATTAAAGAGCGAGGACTGGGATTGGTTTCCACAGTTAGCGAGACGCTTTATTGACCGCCATGCACTTGTACCCCTTGTTTACTGTATCCTCTCCCATTGCAAAACAAAAATAGCAGTTCTGATAGGGAAATGAAGATGCCCGTCCAGCCTTATCTGGCAGGCAGACACACGGAACAGTGAGTGAAAATTATCAACCCCCCCGAAAAAAAGGCTAATATCTGGAGCTGAATGCAAATCACTCTGACAAATATTGGCTCCATCACGTACACACACAGCGTGCAAATCAGCAGGAAATGACAACAAGCCGGGTGCAAAACACCACAGCTGACAATGACCACCTCCTAACACACAAAACCAGCATACAGTAACACACACACACACACACACACACACACACACACACACACACACACACACACACACAGAAGCAACAGCCACTACGCAACAATGTGGGCATTGAACACACACTAACGTGTGGTGTGACAGTGCAAACACAGAATGGTGGAATTGCATGCCTGTGTATTGTAATGAGCGCCGAGTTACTCCGACTTTGCACTGGCTACCACTGTTGCTGGAGACGGCAGCCGAGCGCCGCACACTCCACGCCGTCCGCTGACCACACCTCAGGCATTTCAGTGGTAATAATGGGAGGACTTTGCTGAACTGGCAGACTTTCAAAGTCCAACCTTTGGCCTGATGGTCCTTCTTTGTACAGACAAGCTACCAACATTCCAACAGCGAAGCTTTGCACGGCAAAAGGGAAGGTTTCACATTCTTGTTGGTGCTGTCTCTGCAGATGCACCAAAAAAAAAAAAAAACATCCGTCAGAGTGAAAACCCAAACCCAAGGCTGATGAGACAACATCGAGGATAGAATCATTGAGCGATTCCAGTCACATAGACAAGTGGTTTCCAAATTTTAGGAGTTCAAGTCCTGCATCCCCTAACTCCCCACAGGTGATGGTGCCGCGCAAATGGTACATTAATATTACTCATTGATGCTACCACTTATAACCCACTGCTGCTGCTGATACATTATTCATCTTGGAGGAAGCGGGTGACACCGTGGAGTTTCCATTTGTTCCTGCTCGTGCAGGTAACATTTCGGAAAACACTCATGATTCACTCCTCATTCCGGTGTAAACAAAAAACAGACTTGTAGGCTTTTTAATATTTCCCTTTGAATGCAGACCAGTGGACAGGTTATTGACGGCATCGGCGGTCTGTTTTTCGCCTTCGTCCGTGCAGTTATATTATTGATCCCGATCCAATTTGGCCACAGCAAATAAGTCGCAACATGCTAGCACACTGATGCAATACACTCTTTCATTCACTCATTCATTATCTATACCACACAGAGACTAATGACAGTTCACCATCTCATTTAGACATCTGACAGACATCCATCCATTCTGGCCAGTGTGTAGGGTCTCCAGTGAAGCTTCTGCATGTGTCTGGACTTTGGGAGGAACCCGGAGAACCCTGAGGAACCCCACGGAGACACAGAGAGAATATGGAGACCCCACACAGGAAGGCCTCCCTGTGGGAATCCAACCATGGACCTTCTTGCTTTGAGGAGGAGGAGGAGCTAACGGCTGCGCTATTTGCTCCTCCTCCTCATTCCAGGCTGAAACGGCCACAAAGATAATGAGAACTTCACCGACCTACCAAGAGGTGGTTGCTTCTATTTGAAATATGTCTGGCTGAATCTCGACGCTCTGACCGCTGCAACGATGACTCACGTACAAGCAATTTAAAAAAGAAATAAATAAAAACACTATGCGGGATTACTTCCTCGCAGCTAGATTCTGATTGGATGCCACCCGTGTTGTTTTGTGTCGGAGGGTCTGGTTCGGCACGGCACCAGTAATGCAATTCCATTTTTTTTTCTAATCAGCCAAAGAGGGGAAATGTGGACAATCGAGCCCTTGCGGACAAACCTTTACGTTTTTGCATTGAACCGTGAGGAAGAAGCGGGGAAGGGGGAAAAAAAAAAAAAGACTGATGACGCATTAAAGAAAACATGTGCAACAAAGACTGGCTCTCCTCGGGGTGTGTAGGTGATGAAGTCGGAGAGCAAAGGGGGAGGTAACCCCCGGGGTGCGCTCACTGCTCGCAACACAAACCTTGGAAAAGACTCCAATGGATGTAAGAGCAGTGTGAGACGTGGCAGCTCATCATTCAATGGCAGCTTGGCTCCTTTGCCATCCAGGACATGTTTAGACTCGGGCTTTATCTCTGGGACACGTTTGAGTTTGGCAGGCGTCGGCGGTAAAAAATCCACAGGCGTCCTTTCATGAAATACCAGTCTCATCTCTGAACGGATTAGAAAAGATCTATAAGTGTACTGCTGTAATTTGGACATGCGGAGTCAAGAGCTCCCAAAAAGGATTGGCTACTTCGGCCTAAAACAAGAGTAAATGTGCAGTGCGGTGCTGCGCGGCCATTGGTTAGCTTTGGCACGGATCGCCGGTTTGATTAAGACTAGTCTTGTGATTTGTAACTTGAAGTGAAGCTTCATCTGAGATCTCATTGGGGACGTAGCAGGGCCCAAACTGTTGTTGGCATCAACGGTATGCTCGTGTCAATGCAACCCTGTGGTTCATTTGGGAGTCTTCCCGTGGTGGGTGACGGGCACGAGATGAGATATGAATCACGCCACCTCCATATTTAGAGTTTTCCTTTCCAGTAAGGCTTGGCATAACTGAACGCCAAACTTGGCAGGGGGGCAACTGGACCTCTTGTTGAGGCGTGTTGTTGGCCCAGTGCAGAAGGTACTCAAAATGATACTAAAGAACGACATTTAAAAAAGGGATGAAGATGTGGAGGTTCCCCTTTGGGAGTGAGGAGGATCAGGAAGGAGTCCATCAAGGGGACAGCACATGGTAGATGTTCTGGAGATAAAGTCCCACTGAGATGGTTTGGACATGGACAGAGGAGGGTTGGAGAAGCTCTGGGAAGAAGGATGCTGAGGTTGGCAATACAGAGGAAGACCAGAAAGGAGGTTTATGGGTGGAGGGGAAGAGGACAAAAAGTTCGCTGGAGACAGGTGATTGGTTCTGGGATAGATGAGGGGAGATGATTGGCTGTGGTGACCCCTCAAGGAGCACCCAGGAAAGGAAGAAGAAGACTTTGTAATGGACAATCTTTTCATTTCATCCCTTTTTCTCTGCATTGACTTCCTCATTGTTACATTCCTGCAGATCTTCCATGCACTGAATGGAAATCTAATGTGAAGTTGCTTCACGGAAGATCTTTTGGAGTTCTTTCGCTACAAAAAAACACTTGGCACTTTGTTCATTCCTGGTCCCCTGAACAAAAATCTTCTTGTCATGGCAACTGGACAACTGAAGAAGCCTCTCAGATGACGGGTGACACATCTTCAAGCGAAGAATTTGGAGTCCGGTTGCCAAGACGAGAAGATTTTGATAAGAATTCCTCACAACCTGGACGACCGAGAACCTCCACAGACACCAGAGAGGAAGTTAATGGGGGAAGGAGGACAGGATGTTAGTTGGTGCGACAGGAGAGGATACATAGAATGGGCTTGGATGGAAGATGATTCTCTGGGGTGTCTCCTGAAAGGGGCAACCTACAGGAGAAGAAGATTGTGAAGTTGACACCAATGGACGGAGGAGGGACGGTGAAGATCTGGGTAAGAGGAAGACCCAGATCTTGGAGGGAAAAACGACAGGAAATAAGCTGCTGTGCGAGGAGGAGGTAAGATGGAAGCAGATGGTGGCCCCTGAAGGAAGCAGCCCAAAGAATCAGAAGAAGATGTTTCACTTTTCTATGCAAACCTACCGCTGTTCCACTTTCCATGCCTCTGCGTCACTCTTATTTTAGACCGACCTCTCGTGAACAAACCGCAGCAGCTGGGCTCCACCCCTCCCCGTTCTCTAAACAGTCTGCGCCGCCGTTCGGCTGAACGACAACAACAACACCGGTGTGGAACACGTTGGGCTTCTTCGCCCAAACAGCTGAAGCCGGCGCCGCATATGTTATTATACAAAAACTTAATATAAGCCGGCACCGGGGAAAGTGATTGATCCTCCGACCCGCATGTCGGGATGTCAGAGTCACGGCGGGGAGCCGGCGACTACCTGCTGTTTCAAACGCGAAGCGTCGCCGCGTTTCTCCGCGCGACGCCTCCTTTGACGAGTCAGATCCGACCACAACAGGCCCTTCACAACTCCATCTCCGCGTCGCCTTGTGTTATAAACAGTTCTTAAGTTTGCCCATTCAGAGTCACGTCAAGTTACGAATGTGAAAGCTAATGAGATATTAAAATGCCGCTCTGCTCTCCCCTCGCGCTCTCTCCTCTCTGCGCGTGTGATTTCGAAACCTCTGTCAGGATTTCTTAAAACCAAATTAAAATGAGCCCATTACTGTGGCATTGTTTCCCATATTGCCCCGGTAATGAGTCATTGTTGTGATTCGGATGTTTCAAAGATCCGCGCTGCTCGGTGAATCCTGAATCATCGGCTGTTTGTTTTTTTTTTTGTTTTTTTTTTTCGCTTTCTTATTATTGTTGTGCATCCAGATGCAAAGTGAATCATCTCGGCAGATGGATGCGAACCCCGGGACGTGTGGTTCTCCTTCACATTCTTCAGTTTCCCCAGCAAAGCGGAATTCTTCAGGGGGGGGGGGGGAAATACAGCCAAATATACACCTGTTGTTTTTTTTTTTTTTTAATCCTTTTATTTGTTAATGGACCAAAATGGCATTTCATGAGCCGAAGCTGCCGGATGAGGGTTCATGTCAAAGACCTGCCGACGGAGGCGGCGGCTCGTTGGGCTGGGGTCTGCCGAAGTCCTCGGCTCGGCGGTGAAAGCTGTCAGAATAAAAGCCTACACCTGAACGAACATCGGCTGCTATTTCAGGCAGGCTCTCGCTTTTTGTTTCCGCGGGGTAGAGACAGATGTTCGTTCGTTTATTTTCTATCCCGCTTGTCAGGGTCACAGAGGGGTCATCGGGTAGAAGGCGGGCTCTGCCTGGACTCGCAAATCCATCGCATTCACCCTCTCCTCCGCACCTCATGCAGAGACCTACAACCATTCACTCTTTCATTCACTTCATTGAGACCTAAAACCATTCGCAGGGTGTCCGGAGATCCTCCTGCATGTGTTTGGACTGCGGGAGGAACCTTGAGGAACCCCACGCAGACGTGGAAGGTACATGGAAGCACCAAACAGAAAGGCCAGAATGGAAATCCAACCAGGGATCTTCTAGCTGTGAGCAGGAGGTGCTCACCTCTCAGAAGAGAAACCTCTACCAGTACGATTGGGTTTCTATTTCGGGCGGTCTCTCGTTTTTTTTGTCTTGGCAGATTAACATCAGAGAGAGAGAGAGAGATTGAAACGAGCCCTTCCACAACAACAACAACAACAAGGAAAAAAAAAGAAATTAAATCAAGAGCATGAACTACATAACTTTCAGATGTGGAGAACTAATTACCAATCTGAGAGCAGACATGATTAAATCATTAGAACAAACTGTTATTTTGGTCCCCGTTGCAGCTCCAAGGCACTGAACTGTCAGCTCGAATGGAGCTACAGCAATTTATAGATCTCACTTTTCTGATTAACTTCCGAGGAGCTATAAAATGATAAACTTACAGAGGGAATACTGGAGGTAGAGCCAAAATGCGCTAGTGAAGCAAACCCATTATAGTTCTTCCCCCTTTATCCCACAAAGAGTAAAATACGGCCCTGTGTCCCAGATTTTGCCTCTCTCACGCTTGTAAAAGGTGCTGTACACAAGGAAGGGGGTGGAGGAGGGAGGTGCTGCCCAACACCACTCATCCACTTACAGAGTGAGCTGCTTGTCCAGGTTTACTCATGTTCTGTCAAGCTCTTCAGGGAGGGTTTCGCACCTCCTGCCAAGCTCTGTTTTGTACCGAATGGCAGCTTCTGTTATCCGTGAGAACGGCGAAGTCAGGGAGGATCCGAAGATCAGCGGCTCTCAGATGTCCTTGCCCCCCGACGGTGAGGTGGTAGGGTTTACGCTGAGCAGAGCAATGCGATTGGTTCGCGCTGCGAAATAATGGCGGTGCCATGAAGGGCAGGTCGAGTTGGACCGTGACGTTTACATTACATTACATTACAGTCATTTGGCAGACGCTTTTATCCAAAGCATCTTACAAAAAGTTCAATTAAGCCACTGAAGATCCGAAGTACAAGTAGTTGGAAGTCAGACGTGACCACTCAACCAAATAGCCATCTTAGAACTATATACATACTTTTTTTTTAATGTTCTTTTTTTCTTTTCGGGGGGTTGTGGGCTAAGTGCGATTAGTGCGGTAGTGCTTGGTGAAGAGATATGTTTTCGGCTCACGGCGAAAGTTAGGCGACGACCCCGCTGTTCTGACCTTTTTCGGGAGTTCGTTCCACCACTGAGGAGCCGAGACCGGTTCGATCGGCAGGGGACGGGTAGGGACATGTGGCTCGACCATAATCTGGAATTAAGACGGAGCTGTACCATTCACCGCCTGGTAAGCGAGCACCGGCGACGTGAATTCAATGCAGGCGGCTACCGGAAGCCGGTGTCTGGACATAAGACGGGGAGTTTTGTGGGAGAATTTGGGACGGTTGAACACCAGGCGGGCTGCCGCTTTCTGAATAAGCTCCGGAGGCCTGATGGTCACTGCCGGGGCACCTGCAAGGAGGGAGTTGCGGTAGTCCAAACAAGAGAGGACGAGAGCCTGGATGAGTATCTGAAAGTTTCTCAGCCAGTTTTATTGGCGCACACAGGTCTCTCACAGAGACGTTCTGAGACGAGTCCAGCCTGAATCTGGCTCCAGGAGGTAGCCTCCTCCTCCAGGGGGACTCCAGTTGGGCATTTTCACAGACAGTGAGGGACCACGGTGGGGATCAGTGTAACATCCACCTTAAGCTCCACACTCCAAAACAAACCAGCGGAGAAGAAGGAGAGAAGACGACGTGGACACCATGGTGGTGGAGGTTGCCAAGCGTTCCTGGAATAATAACTATCAGATGGTTGGAGTGTTTTCATCTTCTCCCTGCACTGCTTCGCTGTGTGAGGAACCCTGTTAGCCGTTAGCTAAAATGTTCCTCTACGAGCCCTGGAGACCCCTCTGAGGCATGGTAGGCCAGAAGAGCTTGGAGAAGAGCTTTGTCCCAACAAAACATCTGACTAGGACAGCTTTTAAAGATGGAGCTCTGCAATCTGCAAGAATTGTTTGGAAATGGGCGCGGCTTACGAGTTCCACTAATCACCCAAAACCGATGAGTTTCAATGGAACTGTAAAAAGGGCCCTGCCTTGGTGTAGGAGCTGCGATGGCTCGAGAAGGTAAGGTACAAGGTCCCTGGTGTATGAATGCACCAAGGAACTGCCTTGTATCTGAAAAGTTTTTGCCCCAAAGTAAAATGTTTTAACAAAATATTCTGTTGATGTGTTCATTCCTTCACCCCAGGTTCCCCGCAGGACAGCAGGGTTTAGATGTTGGTACCTGGTTGAGAAACATAGGCGCGTCAGTGTCTGGATAACAGCCATTAGATTTAGAAACCAATGACAGCTGGCGTTGATACGGTGTTATTTCGGAACAAAACAAAAGCAGCCGCCTCTCAAAAGTGGAAAATATCAACACCCACAGTCAGTGAGATTTTACCGGCTCTTGATGTTCCTCATTTGTTGGTCTGACCTCCAAAATTAGGAGTGAACAGACTGCGGTGAATGTAGAAGAACAAGAAAGCCAAGGCCACCGAAGGGGACTTGACACCACTTGTACAAATCAAGTCGTGGTGAAAGGAGAACGCCGGAGAACCGGCCTGGCACTGCGAAGACCGATATCTAGGGTCAAATGTTGCGTTCACATTTCCAAAGAAATCTGTCACATTTTAGAAATGAATACCTGGAACAGCCGGATATCAGGTAGACATTGGAAATACTTAGATAGGTCATTCTTTCATTCGTCATCTACACCGTTGATCCTGCACTGAGGGTCGCAGGGAGGCTGGGAACCTATTCCCGCTGTGATTGGGCGAAAGTCAGGGTTCATCCTGGACCAATCACAGGGCCAGACATGCCCTGTGTCTCCTATGAATGGAGACATGCAACCATTCACCCACTGTATCAAATACTTGTTCTCCACACTGTACAACAGAAGGGGTATAAGATAGTTAAGTTCATGGTAATAAAAACAAGACTGCAGCGGGAGCCAGTGGATCTCTTTGCTAAGTTGACCGCATTGTCATTAAAATTGGGGAAACGATGCTATGAGTGACATTGCAACTTGTCATGTGAGCCAGAGATTGTCTGACTATAGAGAGAATTCAGCCGAAAATCAAGAAATTATCTAAAAAAATGAGCAACGAATGGCGTGGAAATAAGCAAGACTTAACCTGAAACAAGTGAGGAATTAGCTGGCTACTACTCCGTTTATCCCGCACTCCTGTATTTGATACCTACTAGCAGTACCTTTTGCTCGCTATAAGCGATCTCAGGCAAAACTGTTCTCAGTTCTACTACCTCAGTGGTGGAACAAACTTCCAGAAGCAACAAGACTAGCATCATCCATCTCAACCTTCAAGAAACAGGTAAAAACTGTTCTCTTTCAGGACTTTTTACTGCGCTGATGCCCCAGATCAGGTCAGGCAGCAAGTTAGGCTATGAAGTGTGTGTGTGTGTACGTTTGTGTATGTCTTTGTCAAAAAAAAGAAAAAAACTCACTAACCCAAGCTTACTGTTCTGTATATTTCCTGTGCTTCGTGTATTTGCAGTCCCTATGTCCTCTATTGTAAGTTGCTTCGGATAAAAGCGTCTGCCAAATGCAATGTAATGTAATGTAATGGCTAGCGAGCAAGAACCAAGAAGATAATGATGGTAACAGACCATTTTAAACATTTCCCTCTATTCGCGGGTCAGACGTCCGATGTGACGTCAGAGCGGAATTACACCACTACGCCGTGATGTGTGTCATTTTTGGAGTACAAGTAATCGGCCGTTGAACATCTCCGCCGCCCGTTGCACTGATGTGTTTGTGACAAGCCGGGGAACGGCGTGAAAGAACGTCTTAAGAACCCTGTTCCCTGAATGTAGCGGCCCGACATTAAAATGTGAAACATCCAAAAGAGGAGATTGGGGCCATTGGTTCCCCGTGAACACAAGGGTCTGACACGGGCTTTATGACTAGGAGGTCCTTCTTTGCAATCACGTTATAATGGAGAGCCTTGCGTCAGCTGCACTGCAGGTAGAGTGCGTCTCTACCCTGAAAATGTGCCTACTGAAATAGGCAACTTGCATCATATTACAAAGAGAACTTTCAGGGCTGATCTTTTTTTCCCTTCTCCGTTCTCTGCTGAGCTGCAGAAGGAACCGATGCTCCTTTTCATACTTAAAGATGCAGCTGCAAACAACAGCCAGCCTCTGAGATGACAAGATTATTCCCCCAACATGTTTAGATCAGGCTGATCAGAGAAAACGTTGCTATATTTTTTTTTTTTACTGACTTCTAAAGGTATCCTAAGGGACCTTGTTGGTTTATGCTTATATTTAGGTCATGGGAGGTGGGGGAGGGGCACAGCTTCCACAAATGTGACTGAAGCAAGGGATTTCAAACCCAATTAAATCAAAGAGCTCCCTGGGAGCCCTTATGAACCTGCCACATTGTATAGGTGCCATCACCTGAGGAGACGGGAATTAACTCCACGGGATTAATGTTAAATGAAACGGTGCATCCGCATCCCGGCAGACAACCTGCACCGGTTTGGTTTGTCGGCTTCAGAACAACCTGCGAGCCCTGCAATTCCAGAGGGACGTGGGAGCGGGGGGGGGGGGGGGGGGGGGAGACCATGACTTGACAAGCTAAAGAGACGTCGTGCAGCTAAACGACTGGAAACTACCGGCCATTAGCAAAACGTATGTCATAGGACATTACGCACAGGTGGAAGATGTGACCAAAGTCAAGATACCATAAAGAGCTAAACAGTTTATTAAATGTCTGGGTTGCAGCAACTGATAAGGCAGTAACTGTTGGAGGCTAACAAATGAGGCTGTGTAATAAAATAATCACCCGCCCCCCCCTTTAAAAAATTTAAAAAAATCTGCCACTGATTTGAAAACAAAAACGGCGATATCATCATCCTATTTGGAAATGACACGCATGGGCCACGGGCACAAACATCACTTATCTGCCATCGCAATATCTCGCAGAAGACATTAAAATGCAAAAGTCATAAAACACACATTATTAAAAATTTAAAAGCTGTAATGCTGACATTATGCGGTTCGGAGACTAAAAAGAAGCCGCAGCGATAAATACAAATCGAGAGAGCGCAGACGGTGAGGTGAGGGCTTGGAGCCCGTCACTGTCACACGATCAGCCACAACTCGGACGGATTCGTCAAAAGACACGGGAAGGTGGCGGGGAGAGAGCTCGTCCATCAGACGTCAGGTGACCACCAGGCGTCGGAGGGACTTTGTACAAAAATGGCCACAACTTTGCCTCACTCATTCATGATCTGCAGCGTCCCACCTAACCCGCACTCAGCTTCACCAGAGGCTCTCCCGGCTGTCATTGGCCGAGAGGCGGGGTTCACCCTGGATCCATCACAGGGCCACCGACAGAGACATGCAACCATTCACACGCCAGGACAACGTAGGGTCTCCAATGAATCTCCTGCACGTTTTTGGACTGTGGGAGGAACCCCTTGCAAACACGGGGAGAACAACTCCACACAGAAAGTCAGGGAATCCAACCAGGGACCTTCTTGCTGTAAGGGGGAAACTCTGCACCACTGCACCAACGTGGCACCTTCTGGCTATATCCTTTACCAGATGTTGTTAAAACATGAAAAGGCGTGAAACAGGTGAAAATCTATCAAGTCGACCTTCTTTACAGCCTGATTTGCAATCCCCTGAGACGGCGCGCAGAGGACAAAAACCCAGCCGTGTCCCGACCGCTCACCGCCATGAATTGTCTGAGCGTACGCGGTGATTTCTGCTCCTGTCGATGTCAGCGCGACGCAGCGGGCTGGAAGTGACTGCTCAAATTTTTGTCTCATTCGGTTGCTTTCAAGACACTAATCGATAAATGTTCTTTGGGTCTGACAACAATTCAATATAAAAATAAGAACAACCTCATTGCGCTGTCATTTGGAGCCACTTAGCTACTTTTAAGGTCTGCTTTTCCTTTTTCCGCTGAAAGTGGTCGGTACCACTCTAGTCGTCTACGGGGATGGTGTTTTTCCCGTCCACCGAATCATCAACGTGGCGGCGCTCGGAGAGCCCGGTGTTCTGTTTAGGAGGCTGGCTACGTTGTTCAAGATATGCCTGAGTCTCAGGCCATCAAAGGTTGACGACCATAGCTTTTTGTGTTGTCTTTCATTTTGCCCGAACAGAACTCCATCATCACTATGGGAGCCAGACTTGTATGCATATCAGAAGAGAGAAAACAAGGTACCTTTGCAATAAGGGCGCTGTGGATCTTCTTCAGAATGTCGTCCATCTCCAGCAGTTTGGGCTGAATGAGCGAGCTGTGAGGCCCGCTGATGTGGCCGATGTGGTCCAGGCCGAGGTAGTGGAGGATCAGAATGTCCCAGTCGTCCCTCTTGAGCGTGCTGTCCAGGTGACGGGTCACGTTGTTGTCCACCTGGACGGGGAGAAGATTCCCACAAATTACATAGAATTTCAACCACAACTTCATTTGGGGAGACCTATTTCTATACTGCAATTCAGTGAAAGAGGAAATCTGAGAAGGGAAACAAAAATGATCGACCTTCTAGGTAACTTGCCTCCACACAGACAGACGTTCATTTATTATCTACACCGCTTATCCTGCCAACAGGGGAGGGGCTGCAGGCTATCCCAACTGTGATTGGACAAGAGGCGGGATACCAGGGCCACGTGAAGAGACGAACCATCATTCACCCTCTCATTTACATGATCGTTACAAAATTCCACCCGAGACATACAACTATTCACCCATTCAGAGAACATGGAGACTCCACAGAGACAGGCCTCCCTGCGGGAATCCAGTCAGGGAACTCCTTGCCGTGAGGAGGAGGTGCTGTCCACCGCACGGCCGTGCCGCCCAGTATAAATAGTCATGATTGTCTAATAAAAACACTGAGTTCTTTGTGGATTTGTTGCTATGGTAGTCGAGGCTACAATATTTCACGAGCCGTTTGTTGTCGCAGTTCTTCTCCTCCCCGGTTGTTCTGTCTGGATTCTCTCTAATGCAGATCTTAGACGTTGCAGCAGCCGGATCCCCTGGAAAAGGTGCATTCGTGAAGGGTATCTACGCCCGTGTGTGCTCCTCGCGGCGCTTCACGGACGTGAAACGTCGTTAGCGAGGTTATCGTGAGAAACATGACCACGGGGTTCGTCTTTATGCAGGAGTGCGTCTTTTAGTGACGAGGAAGCAACCTGAGACGGGGAGGAGGGGGAGCCTTGTCAGCAGACGCTGCTGCGTTGGCAACCTGTCAGTCAAAAGGTGGATAAACCCGAAAGCAGGCAGTGTCGGTTTGAGTCCAAAAAAAAAAAAAAAAAAAAAACATCACGATATTCCAAAGCAGGGAAAAGGAATAAACTAATTTAATGAGGTGTTCAATCAAGGGAGCGGCCGGGTGGAATCCCAGAACACGACGCAGTGTCCCGAGGCTGCAGGCCTAAATCTGCAGGGTACGGGTCTGCGGCAACCTCATGCCGCACAATGTAACAACAAATAAAAGCACGAGCTCAGGCTCGGCGGTGGATTTGATCATTTGACAAATGAAAGAAGCGGATCATTGACGACTTGACTTCATGCTACAAGAGAAAGCAATCCCCGGGATCCGGGTCCCGTCTCTAGCGCGCCCTTACCTCGGTGTAGTCGGATACAAAGAAGGAAGTGGTGCCGTCGTACTCCATGAAATGTTTCGGGAAGAGGCGAACCCAGGTGTCATCTCCGTAGAAGATTATCTTCTTCCCCGCCGTCTTGGCTTGCCAAATGAGGTTGTCTTCCAATAGTGCAGGAGAATTTAGGTTCATTACCACATCAATGAAGCCTGGGATACTGCCAGTGGTGAGAGCCTGGGGAAGGATATGTTTTTGTCATTGTCCTTTGAACAATAATAGTCTCTTAATAGTGTTATACAGCCTTACAGTTTCATCATATTAATCCAGCTAATTAATCCTCGTGCACCGGCAGTGTCTACACTGTAGATAACACACCGTATACAAATTAATAATCTGGTGGACTAAAAAAAAAAAAAAAAAAAAAATTTCCAACAAGGCAGTCCGGCTCCGCTGATTTCAGATCAGGTAGATGCACAGATGGTATTTATGAGGTAAAAGTTTCTACCAATTTCATCATGGAATCTGAGTGAAAACAAGACTGGCCTCCGTTTGACTGACAGGAAAACACAGCCTGCCTCAGAAGTCAGCAGAGAGACTGGTGCACCATCACGGGGGAAGTACAAAGGCCTTGTCTCCACGCAGCAAAGTAGACACAAGACTGCAGACGCTGACAGGAAACACTGTTCTTTAATCCCTCCATGAGCTGCCTGAAGCGCAGCCCGGGACCCTCGGGGGCGTTCGGCGCTCGCGGTGAAAATCAGAAGTGACCAGCTTTTATTGTCTGAGGCCCCAGGTGTTGGAGGGACTCGACGCGCCAGTAAATTCAATGTCATCTTTTAAGTCGCTGCTTAAAACACTATTTCGTTCTCAACTCGAGTACCCCCAGAATGCAGGGTGTGTCCGGGCACTCTGCTGATACCGTTGGCTTTATATGGTAAATGGTCTCCACTTATATACAGCTTTCAACATATCGCGGTTCCAAAGTGCTTGGTGCCGGATTACATTAAACCCATTCACGTGCCGGCGGCGGCTGCCCGGCCCGACCCGTCGCAGGAACCGGGGATCCGACCGGCAACCTTCCCATCTGTGGTGTTTTACGTTAAAAGGCGCTTCCGTGTAAGTATTATATAAAGTATTCGCCTGCGAATTTACTGCAGCGCTCACCAAAAAGTAGTATGGTTTTGAATAGCCCGAAGACCAATTTAATGCTTCATGTGCCTTTAGAGGGAGAGAAAGAGTCGCTGCAGAATCCACTGCCAGTTTTTAACGTGGGCAAAAACTCCTCACGTACCGACCTTGGTTGGTCGACTGAAAACCGATATACCGATCTTAATATACAGAATAGCGCTGGCCCTGAAAGCCGAGACAAACTCCCTCGGATGCGTGTAGAAATTTCCCATTGTTGGACGATTGGAGGTGTTTTCTATCCCGTTCCTCTATTCTGTACTCGCTGCGGATCTGATAATGAGCTCCGCCAGTGTACACTCCTACCCGGTTCGCTTTCTGCAAGAGGAGTCTTAACATTGTCATATTCTTTCATTTTCCCATAAAGTTTATCGCTAACTCGTTTCCCCCCTGAAAAACGACATCTCTTTGCAACAAATTAAAAACGTTCCACCAAATTGTCAATATTCCAAAACTTTGCCATTAGCGTGCGGCGCCGACACTTCTTTTAGCACCTGACGGCGGTACCAGACGGAGATGGCGCGCGCCCAGACACGGCCCCCTCCGGTCCGCCGTCCTGCAGTCGCTACGCGAGCAAACTCTGCAGGGGTTGATGGATGGCTGAAGGCAAATGTATCTTGGCGGAAATCTTCCAAGGATGCAAATATCACAGACCGGATTCCTCTTTCCGACGCCACAGCGGCACAGTCAGGATTTGTTGAGTCTTACTGCAGGCGGTTTCCAACCCAGCGGCGTGTTTAAGGAAGGAAGCGGCAAAATGAAAAGTCAATATTGCCTGGCTATGCAAGCGGCTTGGTGTAAGTCATAGTTTGGTGACGCAGCGACGACAAACTCAAAAGGAAAATGGGCTTATTTCAAAGGGCACACGGACGAATGACACTGTTTTACAAGGTAATTTAAAACAAATGAATAATAAAGTCTGAAAATATAATACATAACAATGAGGTGTGGGAGTATTTGCGCACGCAGAGGCTTGACTGTTCATTATTTCCACCTAATTTCTCAGACCGGATTATTCATTTCCACGGCGTCGCCGTGGACTCAACCTCGTGAGATTACATGACAATCCATGTTGGCGGGCTCGGGAGTTGGTTTTTCGTGCCTGTACCAAAAAGGAACTTCACTCCTTGACAGGAAGGCATCACGCGCCAATGTGATGTTGCGTGTCAACACAGCGACCCTTAAAAAAACGACTCCTTGGACGGTGCCGGCACCTATATGCGCTGGTGGATAATGGCACCTAGGAATTATCTCACGGGAAACGATGTTATCACTCTTCTGCTGTCCAGATTGGGCGAGAGTCTTGGCAGCGGAGGGTGACGATTTACAGACGGTTCATCCAATTACCGGCCTACCCCTGTTTAAACTGTTTCTACGGGGGCCCTTCCCAGATAAGAAGCCATCAAGCGTGTCCGCGAAAACATTCACAGAACGGCGCTCGCTGGGTTTTCCACCAACAGGCGCCAAACATTTGATTACTTAACTGAACTCTAATTTGTCTGGACGTGCGAGGGAGAGAGCGAAGCCTCGTATGCCTTAATGCAACCCCACGGCAGATGATTTTTAAATAGTTTGGGTTTTTTACCAGCTCCTGGGCGGTGATCACGCGAGAAGAGAACAAAAGGCTTTGTTAAAGCGGACGTTTTTGGTTCGGGGGGGGATCGTATCGGTTGATCTGCACGGACCCGATGACCGATTCATTCAAAACAAGGACACAGATCAGTTCTGTCATATTTGTTTGACTCGCGGCTTGTGAGTCGAACGACGACGGATAGCGGATAGCGGTTAGCGCCTCCTTCTCATAGCAAGAAGGTCCCTGGTTCGCTCCCAACAGTCTACCTTATGGAGTCTCCATGTATCTCCGGGTTCCTCCAACAGTCCAGAAACAAGCAGGAGGTTCATCGGACGCCCGAAATTGCTCCGACGCAGTTGTAGAAGACTCGTGAATGAGGGACTGACTGGTTGTATGTCTTTATCTGTGGCCCTGTGATGGACTGGTGACCGGCCCTGGCCTCTCGAGACTCTGACTGCAGACTCCCACAGACACCAGGGACAAAACAGCAATAACCCGAAGACATTACGCCCCCACTCAGAGGGCAGGGGGGGCTTTAAGAACGCTCACAGGGTACGAGCCTTCTTTTTCCGGTATCCTATCTTTAATATCACCAGACTCCTAATGTTTTTTTAATTGTTATTTACTGTGTTACATAGAAACAAGGCGCAACACTTTGAAAGGTTTGTGCCTCCCGGTTGTCAATCTAATAACGCTGACAACAATTAACGGCACTCCAACCGGTGAACCAAGAGGAAACTTATAGCCCCCAATCTGTGAGCTTGGTTCCTGAGCTCAATTATTTACCGCTTCCTTCCGTGCAACCGTTTTTGCTGCTCCCAATGCAGATGCCTGTTTTCAAGAAGGGGGAGGATAGTTCCACATCAAAAAAAAAACAAACAAAAAAAAAAAACGGTCCTCTGTTTCTGCCACTCCAGCCTCGGCCATGTCCACGGTCTAATAATAGAAATAGTAAGCCTAATGAAACCGGTAGATCGGACAAAAGTAGGCCTTTGTCAACACAAATACAAGTACTACACAAATGCAGAGTCAGCAGAAAGAGCCACCGGGAGAACTATTGCAGAAAGTTTGCAAAAAAGGAAACTCTCATGACCACTGCGGATGGCATTGACTCCAAGGTGCACGCAGAATGAATTAGTGTCCAATCACTGTACTAATAAGTGTCCTACAGTGTGTGTGTCGGCTCATGTCGGGCCTTTGCACGAACGTCAAATGCGGTATCAGACTCTCCCTGGAAGTCTTGTAAAGATGTCAGACCACAAAGGCTTCAGTTTCTGGATAAGGTTTTTTACTTCCCTGCAGTGATACCTTTGGACGACCAGCAAAACAATTCAGCATCTGCTCCTCTGCGCCGGCGCTACACAGGCCGGCACTCAACGCCGCCGTTTGTGCCACGATTAACTGGATCAGAGTCCGGCTCCACTGCCCCAGTAATGTGCACTGATTGCCGCGTCGCCGTTCGCCCGGGCTCAACTGACCACAGGGGAATACAAACCCAGAGAGAAAAACCAGCCATTTTTCAAATCCCATCACGGCGAGAAACCCCCCCCCCCGACTAGAATGGAGCAATTATGTGGGGCGAGTCCGGGGTCATTTCAAGTATAACTGCAATGCATCGTATTTGAAATTCGAGTAAAGATACCGGGGCCAGACAAATCATGTGATTTAATCCAAAAGGTGATACAGTAGACGGCGAGTTTACGTAGCGAGTTAAACAGGGAGCCACTGCGAGCTGGTGATTTAAAGTTTGTTGGCTGGGTCATGTCAGGCTGCAATGCAGTGATAATAAACGGGAGCTGGCTTGTGCTGCCACCTACTGATGTATGGCCGAACTCCAGCCCCGTGATTAAAACACTCCGAGCTCTAATCCCCCCACCCCCACCCCCAGATAGCGCTAAGGCTCGAGACATCGAAAACAAATTCGCATACTTGGTAAAAACACTCCAGAGAGCAACCCCCGGCGCTCAGGCGGTATGCTTGTTTTTGGTGCTGGAGCGCCCAAAAATTCACCTCGGAGGGTTCAATCACCGAAGGGCTGTCGTCTGTGGGGGTATCCTAGCAATGACGGCGCTTCAAAAATCAGCTATCTGGTATTTTATCTTGAAAAGGTTTGAGAACGAAGACGGTATGAACATGGATTACATCAGGCTTGAAAAGCGTGACTGCGACAGCTCCGTCAGATGCCGTGACTGGTCCTTTCTTTTTGGGGAGGTACAGATGGACTTCTCAGAAGAATCAAAACTTACACATTGTGGCACAGCTGAGAGTGAGGCGGCATCTCCTCCTCCTCCTCCTCGCCTACGTACTCCACTGTGCTCGCTCACACTCGCTGGCTCCCAGGTGCCAACAAACCACTCCTGCCGGTGCCTCTGAATGTTAAGCCCCCCTCCTGCGTTTGTAGGGCTACCGCGTTCTTCTCTTACCACCGGAAAATCTGTCATCGGTGGATTACGCGGGAACATCTGTCTCCCTCAAAGTCCACCTCAATCCCTCACAGCTCATCCTTCCTCCAGATCACAGATGACCCCATTAACTTGCGCCCCCCCGGCCCCCCCCGGATCTCGACCCGCACAGATTTGCGACTAAGCGACACCAAAATCGTGAGATTCTTTGGATTCGATCTGGAGGATCTTCGTATCTTCATCCAATCTTTGGATTATCGTGAGATATGTGAAGATGTATATTTGAAGTGTACAGCTTGTTCATAAATAGTCACTCATTCGTACGAGGTGTGGTTCCGTTGCTCCAAACCCGTCTTCGTGTTGCCTTTTTCATTTACCGGCTGATTCCAGAGAGGAAATTGCAAAGTTCTCATTTTCTATGACTGATCTAGCTAGCAGCAACGGATCTGACTTTTCTTCTTCTTTTTTGAAATCCGCTTCGAATTCTTTTGGACGCAGAGCCTGAGCGATTGTCGGTGCGCTCCGGGGGGGGAGAGGGACCTCTGTGTTTGTACCCGCCACCGGGTTTGGCTGTTTGGTAAAGTCGTGTTTCTGAAGGCAGGGGATCAAAAGCTTCTGGAGTAGTCACAAGTCAACCGAGGATTTCTCTTCAGGTCGACGGCTGACTGCGTGATTGGAATTTTTCCCCGCGAGTCACACGAGAACCCGTAATTCTTCTTCATTCCTGGTTGGAAGATGAAAACCTTCATCCAGAAAGAATGCCTTCTTTGATCCGCATATATCCGATATTCTTACTACTTCCAATTGTCCCTTAACTGCTTTGAAGCCGAGTTAGAAATCATTAAATGTGGTTTTGTAAGTGTTTAACAATGAAGGCCAAAGCCGAAGGCCCTAAACTTAATCTCTGTCCGAAGTGACTTTACAAGATGCATCAATACTGAAACTATGAAGCCATAAATACAGATAAATGACAGTTTCGATGTCTTTCAGACAATAATCGCACCGTATTTTAGCACAGGTTTCTCCAAAGTCTCCATTTAGAGCCTCGTCTGGCCACCGGCGGACAACAATCACGAAGAGTGACCAGTTAGAGTTCATCTCATTGGCTGAAACGAGGCAAAAGCGGGCCCCATTCCGACATTCTGTTGAGCGACTAGTGCCTCCGAACGACATCATCTGGTGGGCAGCGTTACGGTTTCTGCGTGTCAGGGCCCCCGTGCTCGGCCCTCCTCCCACCGGTGCCGAGCAAACAACAAAACAACTCGTTCAAATCGAGATTCACCTCCGATTAAGGACGCAGGACAAAACCGAATACGCGGTACATTTGATGGGCAGCCCTACACGACCGGTCTCGTCGAATATCCTCGTCACATTGAGCGGCGGGGCTTCGTTAAGACGGTCTCCTCCGAAGCGGCGGACGACGAATCTTCTCCTCCGTGTTCTTCTTTTTACAATAACTTCGGTTTGACTCTTCCTCTGCGCCGCTCCGTTTGAAAACGATCTCCGACGCAACGGAGGAGAAGCGCGCCGGTTCCCTCCCGGGCCGCCCGCCGTCTTGGCGCTTTCAGAAAGGACCACCTGTCAGGCGTCACGCACACGCCACCGCTGTCATTCCCTACTGGCTCGGCTGCCGAAAATACCGGGATCAGCATGACACATCATCCAAATGTGACAACTCACCCTGTTTTCACCCTTCCCCAATTCTGTTATCCAGTCCTATTTTCAGACACACGAGCTGATAACTCTGGTACAAATTTGAAATAACAAGTTTCTGGCATTCTGCTTTTAGATTCTTGGCTACGGGGCAAAGCGCCGAAGCTCTGCTGGCTCTGGAATATCGGCGATAAATGGACTGATGTGTCTTTTCATTGCTAACAAGTAGAGATGAGTTAAAAAAACTACTAAATGAAGGCGGTGTGATGTGGAGTTTAAAGAATATCATTATGCTAAAACAACCTGACATTGGCTTAAAAAAAAAAAAAGGACAAAAAAGTGGAAAGGATGAAGTGAAAAAGAGCCTGAGAAATAACTGGAACGTTCAGTGAAACAGCTAAGATATTTGTAGGAAAGTGGAAATTCAATTCTTTGTACACCTTCAAGAACTAACAAGAAAAGTGTGATGTTAAAAAGCGGGGAAAACAAATGTTGGCCGTTTGGCGTTACTGTCAAATTTAATACATGAATGTGCGAGAATAAAATTAGCTTTCCACTTTTTTTGAATCGACTAAAACACTTAAAATGATTAGAAAAGTGTCAAGGGCCAAAAAAAAGGAGAACCTTTGTAGATGTTTATGTAGATTTCTGATGAAGCGTTCAAGACTGCTGCTCTCATGGGGTTCCCACAGCCAATCATCTTAACCCTCCTCTCCGATCTTCCTCCAAACCTCCCGCCAGGCAGCATCCTTCTACCCACATCTTCTCCATCCCTCATCCGTCCACGTCCAAACCATCTCATTCTGCTTTTACCTCCAGAGCATCTAACATATGTTGTCTCTCTAATGGACTCATTCCTGATCCTCTCCATCCTCCTCTCTCCCAAAGAAAACCTCCTGATCTTCCGCTCTAGTCTTCTCCTCGGTGTCTCCACCCTCCCTTTCATGCTCTTCGTTCACCCCCGACACTTTTCTCCGACCTTCTCCTCTCATCCACACACATGTATTCTGTCATGCTGCTGCTGCTGACCTTCCTCCCTCTCTTTTCCACAGGTCAGACCTCCACCTCTCTAGATGTCCCTCCACCTGCTCCCGCTGCAGATCGCCATGTCATCTGCAAACATGCCGGTCCGTGTGCTGCATTCAGAATGAAGCAGAATGACAGAGCCGGCAGCGGTGGGAGCCCTTCCAGTCCCGGCTGGGAAAAATAACCGTCCCCGGTAAGTGAACGTATCCTGCTATTATATAACAGGTTCCTCTGAGACCACAGCAGAGACGCAGTTAGTATTTCAATTAAGCATAAAACACTGTTCACTCTTTCACTGACTTCTCAAAGGAAAATTAAGGGGGGGGGTTAAGTGGTACGTTCATGTCCAGCCCTCCGAGGGAACGGCGTTGGCGAAGTATCCCCTCTGCAGTCGTGCAGAGGCGTTACGATTACTCATCGGTGTGCTTTGGACATCGTGGCAATCCTATTTAAAGGCATTAAAAAAACAAAACAAACAAGGCTATTGGCAGCTTTGGTGTACTTGGTAGTATTTTCAGCAAAGATCTGAGATGTTGGAATTTTTGGATCCGTCGGTGAAACCGGCTAAAAGGTCCAACGTCTCCAACGGATGGATCAGCTCCTGAATCTGACCCCCATCTCAGGCTTCGTTAGGCGTCGTCCCGGAGCAACGTCGCACGCGAGAAACCGCTTCTTCACACCTCAGCGTCGGGATAGAGATAGAAATCGCTCTTTCGGGAAGCTCTGCGTAAACAACGAGGTGGATCCAGAGTGTAATTGCTCCCACACTTGGCTGGGTTGGGGGGGGGAGAGAGGCGGCTCCCGGCGGGGCGCCAGAGGTGTCAGACGGAACAAAGCGACCACATTCACACGGTGTAATGATTTTGTAAATTGTGTAATAATACCAGAGAAGATGACGTCGGCGCCGTGGTTTTTGAAGTACGCGCAACGTGGAGATGGCGGTATTTCTGGGCTTCGCCCTCCACCACAGCTCTTTGGGTGGACGTCCCGTTTTGCTTGTAGGTAACGACAAACCCCACGATTTGTCCCGAGGTGTTTACTCCGGGGTTTATGCGGGTATCGGCTGATCTAATTTAATGCCACTTTCAACAAATCTATCTATAAACTGCAGACGCGTTTATTTATAATAATGTCAATCATGTGCATCTGCAATAGATTTCCCACTAACAGCTTTGTACATATGACCTACTGAGTGACAATGGAGCTGAAGAATGCCAGGGATTTAACTTTGTGTCTGATTATTAGTGCATATTTCTCAGTTTCCATTTCGCTCCAACTCTGGGGTTGTAACTTCGACCACCGTCATATCTCCGGCCATAAACAACAGCCAATTAAAGGCTTCGGCCTGTCAATCATCGCCGACCATCACCGTATAAAACTGTAAAATTTTTATAAAGCCTAATCAAAATAGATTGCAAATAATGTGTTTTCCAATCAGGTGTATTTCCATTTTTAATGCCTCTAAACAATGAATTGAATGTTTAAAGCTATTAAAGGTCTTCAATTATGCAAAATCTATCTAATGACTCTTAATGCTTTTTAATGACCCGCGGAAACCTTGTTATTAATCTCAGTGGACACGAGCCACAAACCTCATTATCCCAAGTTACAAAGACAGTTGGTGCAAAATAAAATCTATTAGAGGTGTAGGTCTGACCACTCTGGGTCAGACCATTACAGCTCATGCTGCTGATCGTAGCATTTTCCTGATCAATAATGGCATCAAAAACAGCTGATCATATCGGCAGCAGGCTTCCTGCGGGCACCATCCTCCTTCCGTGGTGCGCGACGATCGATCGGGACGGCGAGGACGGCCGAGGATCGCAACCCTCGCTGTTGGCGATCTCGATGTCTAAATACTTGGCAGCGCCGAAGTCCAGCGCTGGAGCTCATCATCAGCCTGGCCTCTGTCTGCAGTGTGTCAACTCTACTTCCCGGTCTTCTTCTCCTCCATGGGGTTGCCCCCTTTCACGAGTCGCCACAGCCAATCGACTACCTCCATCTGAGCCAGGGGTGGCCAAACATTTTGGCTCAGGGGCCGCATTGACTTTCAAAATTTGACAGACGGACCGGGTCAGCACAAGATACGATAAGTATAGAAAAAATTTTAAAAAAAACATTAGTTAACAGTACATATCAGACTCGTCTGACATTCGCTTTGAAAATAAAACCAGCTTGGTTTCGAAGGCTCTGATGTTTGCCTGGATTTCATGCACAAACCGCTTTTTCCCTTGTAGCTTCACGTCCGGCTCATTTATGTGTGTCAGCATGTCCACAGTAAAGGCTGAATCACAAAGCCAATCTGTGCCATTCAGCTCAGGAAAATTCTCAAGTAGCTCCAAAAATGAAATAATCTCCTGTATGAGCTCCCACATTCATTGACCAAATCATTTAAATCAAGTATGAATTCTGGATTAAAAAGACCAACGGGCCGGATGTGGTTGCAGTTATCCCACCCCTGGTCTAAGCCCATCCTCTGCACGCTATCCTCTCACACCAGCTAGCTTCCTGTCCTCTACCCCTCCATTGATGAACCTCCTCTGGTTTTCCTCCAGACCTCCTGCCAGGCAGCTCCAACCTCAGCATCCTTCTACCCAGATATGCTTCATCCCTCCTCGATCCATGTCCGAACCATCCCAGTCTGCCTTTACCTTCAGAACATCTAACATGTGTTGTCCTTCTGATGGGATTCCTGATGCTCTCCATCCTCCTCCCTCCCAAAGACAAACCTCCACATCTTCATCTCTGCTCCCTCCTGTCTTCTTCCTGTCTCCAAACCAGACAACATGGCTGCTCTCGCCTCCGTCTTCTCCACCTTTCCTGTCAAAGCCTGCTGGGACGTGTCTCTCCACCTCTTCTCCACCCTCTCCATTCCTGACTCCTCCGTTCCACTTGGGTTCCTCTTATTCACGCAACTGTATTCTGCCTTTCTGCGGCTAACCTTCATCCCTCTCGTCCCCTGGTCATACCTCGCACCTGCTCCCACCACAGATCAAAATATCATCTGCAACCATCATGATCTGTGTGGTGGAAATAAACTTGGAAAAAAAAAAAAACATATTCTGAGTAAGGCTAATTTGTTGGCAAAACCATCAACAGCAGTTGATACAGCTGGATTATTCAATTTAAAATCAAGGATATAATAATAAGTTATTCTTTATCGAATAAAACTGATTCATGATCTGAGGAACAGACTCGCCTGTTGATGATATTTTAAATCTGGCTCCAGAAAACCAGCCGATCCGTCACCGTTCGCTTTCTGCTCCGACATTCCACTATTCATTTGACCTTTGACCTCGATGGAGATGAAGGTGGAGGGATGCAAAGTACTTAGGGTCAACAGTCCTTAGCAAATGGAGAGGTTGGAGAAGAGGTGAAGAAATGTGTCCAAGCAGGAGGAAAAGAAAGGAGTACAACTCTGTGATGAGAGCAGAGATGCTTGTGTGGTTCGGAGGAGAAGACAGGAGGCAGAGCTGGAGATGCTGAGGTTCCTCTTTGGGAGTGAGGAGGATGGAGAAGATCAGGAGGGAGTCCATCAGAGGGACAGACCATGGTAGACATTCTGGAGATAAAGTCACACTGAGATGGTTTGGACATGGACAGAGGAGAGATGGAGGAGATCTGGGTAAAAGGATGGTGAGGTTGGGAAGTTGGAACTGCCAGGCAGGAGGCCTGGAGGAAGACCTTACAGAAGATTTAAGGATGTAGTGACAGAGGACATGAAGTCAGTTGGAGTGTGAGAAGAGGACACAGAGAACTGGGTTGGATGGAGGAGGTTGAGGAGAACCCTGAGGGGAGCAGCCCAGAGGAAGAGGATTTGACCTTTGACCCTGACACCCTCAACCCGAGTCAGAACCTGCACGAACATGTTTCCAGAGACCTGCGCTGCAGCCGTAAAGCCCCGGTACCTCCTCACCTTGATCCTCGGCATGGTGACGGTCGGAGGTCTGGCTTTAGCCACGAAACTCAGCGAGGAGCCCCTCTCCACCAGGTGCCTGGTGTGGGGCATGTGCGCGCGGCCGTTGGGTCCGAACACGAAGTCCTCCCGCAGGGCATCCACCAGCATGATGACCAGCCGTCTAAACAGCGGCTGGGGGAGCCGGGAGGAGTTCGGGGAGCCTGCAAAGCAAGGAAACCCAACATGAGCCACAGCAGCCGGGAGAGGACGGCGGGGAGGGGGGCGGGCCGGGGGGACTTGAGGGGCGGGAGGGGGGACCCACCGCTCAGCGGCTCCGCCGGCAGATCCGACAACCTGCTCTTGGACGAGAAGGAGGACTTGACGGGCACCGGGAAAAACCCCCGCAGGAACAGGGCGACGCCCAGTACCTCGAGGATCACGATGAACGAGGCGAACACCGACGAGCGGACTTTCATGTCGGCGGTTGGAGTCCGGGAGCAGCTGTCAATCACCGACGGCTAGCAGCGGACGGCTAACCTCTTACATTGCTTAACGCGCACGAAAAAAAAGGCACATCTAGAGCCGCGTTGTCCCTTTTGTCTGAAGAATACGCTCGCAGTCGTAGGTTTTGATGGACTTTAACGCAGTTAGCGATGAAAACACCTGGCTTCGCAACCGTTTATCGAAATTTCCGGGTTGATAGCGATTAGCTACGGGTGCCGCTTAGGGACAAACATAACCAAGCGCGTTTTTTTTTCTCAATACAATGTAAACATTGACAGGTGTTCGGAGTAGATTATGTTACTTCCGGAATCGAAACACTTAAAAATATGTATTTTGTCTCATTTATGCACCTTTGCAAGAGTTAGAAGTTTAAAAAAAAGGTTTCAACAATCAAAGTGTGCACTTCCTGTTTCTCATGATCATCACTCTTTCATTCATTCATTGTTTAAGCAGAAGTCAGCTTTAGTTTCAATTTCCCCGACTGTACACATACCGAGGCATTGGGAAGACGTTTCTCATTCATGGTGGCATAAAATTAAGGAAATAATAAGAAAACGCACATTAACAGTAAAGTGCACAATAAACAATCTATAAAGTATAAAGTGCACGCAAATACAATTTACTTTCTAGACCACTTATCCTGCACTCAGGCTCGTAAACAGAAAATGTGCTTTACGGTGAAAATTGGCTCATCTGCATTTTCACAAAAGTATTTTCAACAACACGAGAGGGTGAAGGAATACGTGGCCCTTTGCATACATGAATAGATAGATCATGTCTGCTTGAAAAACAAAAACACAAAAAAATCAAAGGTGGTATTTAAATGAGATGCTTAATTATTTTATTCATATTCATTTTGCTCATTAATTCGTGTATAACCGATATGTAAGTGTCAACCACTTCATTTTTTAACATGTTGTAATTTAAATAATGTAAAAATAGATCAAGATGGCATTTACATCTACTTGCTCATATGGTGTACTTGAAATAATGTACCTTTTCTGTTTCTATATATTTATTTCCTGACAGTGTTTTGGATTTAATCTTTATTTACCCTCTGTCAAAGACACGTGCATGTGTGTGTGTCTCTTGCGAGTTCCTCCTATTCGCTGACCATCCACACACAAGGACATGCCTCATAATAACAGAAGAGACGTGACAAGCATGGATGACAAATGACTTTCTACATTACTTTTGAAAAACTAACAAGTGATTTATCTTCCATTAGTTCTTTTTCCTTTTTTCCAAATGACCAGAGCCCGTTTAGGACAGCGCGGCTCGGGCCAAAGTGCCCTTGAGCGCTTACTGAGGCCCGAACTGCTGCTGACACTGCGCCATCTGCGTGTGAATGCATTAGCAGAGCGTAACCCCGCGGTCCAGTGTCTCCCATTATGACTGGAGTGTAAAACCGTGAGGAGTGATCAGTAGAAAGCGGGTCTACAACATGAATGCGGTCTATTTGCCGTTATGCGTGTCTGTCAGCAGGTGTTTGGACCACAGCGTGTTCTTTCCTGCACCCCTGAAGCTTTACCTGATAAAGGTCTGCAGAGATGGACCGTGCACCGCGGCAATAACAACAGATTTGTTCCCATCAAACTGCACTGAAATGAGATTGGCTCGAATTGTCCGAGTGCAGAGGGCGGGAGGCGATGAGATATTGTCATTCCTTCCATGGAGCCTGAAGCAGATGATTCCAGGGGAGAACTTCAGCTGTTGTGGGAATGAGAGAGAGACGTGGCCTGCACATTAAGCTAGTTTTTATCCGTGGAGCTCTCCAGGCCGGGGGTCACTCGACAGCTCCTCACAGCAAGGCTCTGGGAGGTTCTCCACGGGGGTGGTCTGCTGCCGTTCCAGCACCATATGGAAGGCTGTGATTCACCAGGAGACAGGCAGAACCTCCTGCTGGAGGTCCCACTGGTGAATTCTTCTTCAGACCGCTCCCTTACGGGGCTTCAGCCAATCATCTCCCTCCACCTCACCCTCTCACACCAACTACCTCCCTGTTCTCTTCCCCTCCATCCATAAACCACCTATCTGGTCCTCCTGGGAACCTCACCCACCCTCCTGTCCATCTCCAAACCATCTCTGACTTTATCTCCAGAACATCTACCATGTGCTGCCCCTTGCTTGAACCTCCTCATCTCTGCCTCCTATGTTCTCCTCAGTGTACTTAACCAGACCACATGGCTGCAATCGTCTCCATTTCCATCTCCTCTACCCTCTCTATTGCTCTGGACTGCTGACCTTCTTCATCTCCAGCAGGGTTCCTCCCATCCACACACGAATCGTGTCTCAGTATGAACGTGGCTGCCATAGAGATGTATTTGTGCCATATTACGTCTAAAGAAAGCACCTCCCCGTAAGTCCACCGCCAAGTTTATTATGCACGAGGTCCCTTCTTCAAAAGGAAGAAGCTTTATTGAGACGGCCGACCAGATGTTCAGTCAGAGCAGCAATACAGACCAGAAGAAACCAGCGGGTTCTGTGGTTCCAGAGATACGCTCCAGCAGGCGAGGCCTGAAGTCCTGCTGTTTATTTGTCGTTCCTCTTCAGAACCTTGATGAAGGCGTCTTTGGGAACGTCCACATTGCCGATACGTCTCATCTTCTTCTTGCCCTCCGCCTGTTTCTTCAGGAGCTTCATCTTCCGTGTGATGTCTCCTCCATACTGTTGGCAGGGGAGAGAAGACTAACTTTTTCTTTGTCCCCTGTTTTTGTCTTTTTCATTGCAGGTGGAAGTTACTTACACATTTGGCGAGCACATTCTTCCTGTAGGCCTTTATTCTGAAAATGGAGATACATAATAAACAACTCTATTTAAATGACAGCTGCTCAGATATGGGTCTTAGAAAGCATCTTTCCTGAAACAAGGAGAAGTCGTGATTATGATAAAGGTGTAATATCCATTGAAATGTTTGAGCAAAATGATTATATCACAAATAAGTATGCCTACAACACACTTGCACTCACGTCTCTCTGGCGATGATTTTACTGCCGAGGGCCGCCTGGACGGCGATCTCGAACATCTGCCTGGGTATGGACTCCTTCAGCCGCTCGCACATGGCCTTCCCCATGCTGTACGCACGCTCTCTGCAGAGGGAACACCGGCCATCAACACAACGGCACAGACGTTTCACACTCCTCTTGACCTGCCACCATTTCCATCAGGCAGCAGCTCCGGCCGCCGTGCTCCTGGATGGTGGACGGTGCTGATGGTGAATGAAGGTTAGAGAGGAACCAGAGTGAAATGGGATCCAACAGTGACACCTGCTGGGTGAAATTGGGCAGCGCAGCAGCAGAGGGGGACGAGTCAGCGGGGCAGTCTGGCCGGCTGCAGAACCCTGGGAGGAACCATCAGCTTTGAAACACATTTGAAGCTTTAACTTCATCTCAACGATGACTGTCATGCCATGAGATATAATCATCAGGTTCATCCTGGACTCCACAGTTCATCCACAGACACACAACCATTCACCGTCTCATCACAGGCTAGGTCGATTTAGGTTCTCACACGACCCTTCTGCATGTTTGTGGACCGTGGGGGGAACCTGGAGAACATGGAGACATCACAAAGAAAGCCCTGCTGTGGGAATCCAAACAGGGAAGAGGAGGAGGTGCTAACCTCCTGCATCTCTGTGCCGCCTTTCTGTATCTGTATCATACCTGTGTCAGTGTCAAATCATTCCCATCAGTCGGATGTTAGCACATGCTGGGCTTCTATCAGGAGATCAGGAGGATACGATACACTCTTTTGATCAATCGGTATGAAAGCGTGGTGAGACGTCCTGCTCAGAGGCTCCAGGCAGAAATTGTCAGAGAGACGCCGCCGACAGGAGTCTAGAAGCACCAGAGCCTGCAGTGTCTTAACGCGAATCCATAAAGCACAGATCTGCTGCGCTCCACCATGGTTTATGGTCTCCTGGCCCTGCTGTCCTTGACACTAAGCGTCTTCTCAGCGCATAAATTCAGTTAATTAACGGATAATAACCTTCTCTGCCGGGAGGCAAACACACTCCCCGCTCCCTGCCTGGATCCTCCGCCAATAAAGACCCGCTCGACCTTCAGCTGACCCCCCCCCCCCCCGTCAAACGTCTAAGCGTTCAATCAGAACAGCTGACGCCACCCTCACGGAAGTTCTACCTGTGGACGATGGTGGTGAGCTCCTCCACGGGGCGCCCGTTCAGCAGGATGTCCATCTTTATCAGGTCTGCGGCTTGGAAACCTGCGTTCTCGTAGTCGAAGCTGCGCAGGGACCAAGCGTGAATGAGTGACGAATGAATGCATCCAGGCTGAAGTCACCCTGGTTCTCCAACAAGGCCTACGATCTGCTCTACCTGGCGTATCCAGAAGACAGCGATTTGAGGAGGTCGTAGAAATCCACCACGATCTCATTCAACGGGAACAGATACTTCATCATGACGCGCTGGTCGTCGATGTACACCATGTTCTTCTGGATGCCGCGCCGATTCTGCAACAGCACAGCAGGTGATGACAGCACGGTGTTTCAACTCATGCAGAAGGATGACAGCGTCAAACATCTGATTCTTTGAGGAGCATTTCAGCAGAAGATCAGGACCAGGAGGTTTGAGGTATCATGGAGTTAGCAAAGATGCTAACACAGTTCCTGCCCATGATAGACGAACTCCCGGGATCGTTTTTCCAAATCAGGTATGGAGATGATCAGCGTTCACGGCCCTCAAACCCCGGAAGGAGAAGCAGCCTTTCTCCCCTCTGCTGCAAATCCAGGAAACATCTCTCACCTGGCAGAGAGACATGATCTTCCCGGTGAAGGTGTCCGGGGCCAGGATGGTTCCCAGCACCATGGGCTCCAGGTACTCCAGCACCTGCGACCGGTCCGGGAACTGGGCCGGGTTCACGATGGTGATCTCCTCGCCGCCGTGCTCCTGCAGGGATAGCAGCAAGTTACTTTTAACCTGTTTTCATCCCAAACCCAAACCATAAGCAGAACATTCGTCATTGCAAACTGCACTACTTTGTATTTTAAGCATAATAATAATGATAATAGTAATAATAAGCGGCGCTAACTACTACCGCCCAGCTGAATCGGAAAATGTCGCGGGGGAATCAGAAGATGTGTAACATCCAACATGGAGACGAATTCTCTGGACTGTCCCATATGGTTTATAGGGAATTGTGTAAAGGGCACCCGAACCTCTCACCTGCATCCTCTGAGGCTATCGGAAATTTTAAGTCAAGTCCTGCTGCTACGGTGCCAGCGGGGTGACGTCTCCTACCTTGATGAGTTTGGCCGAGGAGAGGACGGCCTTGTAGGGCACCGTGGGAGCCGTCACGATCACCGTGGCGTTGTACTCCTGCTCCAGCCTCTGGTTGAACACCTCCATGTGGAGGAGGCCCAGGAAGCCCAGCCTGCAGGGGGGACAACAGAGTTCACAGGGCTCAGCCAGGATTCAGAACAACACATTGTGCTTCTTTAATTCCAGAGTGGCTGTTTGGACGGTGTTCGCTGCCAAGTGCAGCAGTTCCTTCCTTTGGCTTTGCATCTTGGTGTCACGGAGATTGCTTGCTGCCCCGTAAAACACGCAACGCGAACGGTGTAAAACAAAAGCGAGAGGTGAGATGGCTGCCCGGCTCCTGGTGAGGGCCCTATTCGCTGCAGATCCTTTTCCTAGCTACCTCTGGTTTCCATCCCTTGACGGAGCACGCTTTCCAGACCCAGCTCCAGGGTTGCTCTGCAAATCTTACCACGTGCAACGGATCATTTCAGAAAAGAAATACCTTTATTCGACAAGAATAAATCATCAAGTTAAAATTGCATGTGAAGGCAATTGATTTGGAGCCGTGGTGTAAAGTCAGAATTAGCATGGATGCTATTTTCCTGTTCCTGTTTTGGGTCTAATTGTTATAAATGTCCCTGCCTCCCGATACTTCTGATATGCGTATGTGTGGTGACGTGCTGTAAAGCAGCGATACGGCGTGCCTGAGGCGTAGCGGCAACGGAAGAATCCGGAAACAAAGCAACAGAGACCGCTTTGAATGTGTGGAGCTCTTTGCTGACCTCCAGCCGGCGCCCAGGGCCAGGCTGCTGTCTCTCTGCACCGTGACGCTCGAGTCGTTCAGGGTCAGCCTCTCAATGGCGCTGCGTAGGCCTGGGTACTCCGACTGGTCCATGGGATACATGCCTGGGGAGCAGAACACAAACACCAGGGGAAGACAAAGTGCACATCCAGGAGATTTCTTTTCGCCCGGAGCACCGCCTGCACGGTGCATGAGCAGATCCATCAAGGGGCGTTTATCTTCAGAGAGCTGCTGATTTTGCATGCTGAGTAAGAACCACGTCACTGTTCCAGAAGCGGTTTCTCTCAATTTCAACTCAGCAATGTCACATATACATGGCAGACATCGGAGCTCCCACCTGCAAACACCATTGCTTTTGCCGGCTTGAACCCCGGGAGGGCCTCCACCGGCTGCCCCTGGAGGTGGAGGGTGTCGCCGATCTGCGCCTCCTTCACATCTTTCATCCCTGAGATGAGGAAGCCCACCTGGCCCGCAAAGCTGCGACACAGGCACAACTCGTCATGTAACAGAGTGGGACACGCAAATACTTCATGTCACTGAGTTTAAGTAATGAAGGGAAACAAACTCGAGGAGTTGGACACCATGAAGCTTCATAAAAGAGCATGCTCATACTTGAGGGGTGAGAATTCTCATGCGACTGTTACATTTAGCTTGAAGAGGCCAGCGTACAGTATCTGTGTCGGGTGCTCGTCCGGCCGAAGAAGCCCCAGCTCGTGGACCTCGTAGGTTTTGCCCAAATGCGCGGACACGATCCTGTCGCCCTTTCTGACCCGACCTCCGAGCACGGCGATGTTGGCCACCACCCCTCTGTAGTGGTCGAAGGTGGAGTCAAACACCAGCGCCCGGAAAGGATCCTCGACGCTCGCCGACGGCCTGAGAACACAGAGGTGAAGGAGAACTTCAGGATTAGTGGGGAAACGCTTCCTCGGCAGGAAAGTGACAGATCCTCTGTCTCCTCACGGCGGAATCCTGTCCACGACCGCCTGCAGGACGTCTTCGACATTTGTTCCGTGTTTGGCTGAAATCTGAAGAAGAAAATAAAATATTTATTCTGAAAACAAGACACATTCTATTGAGGAACTCAAGACGGGACCGGAATGTCCCCCTAACTCACCCGAATGCATTCCTCACGCGGAATATCGAACACTTTCTCGATCTGCGACTCCACCCTCTCTGGGTCGGCGTTCTTCAAGTCGATCTGGTGGGGGTGCAGAGACAGCCGCTGCGTCACAGCCAAGTTGTTTGTATGGAAACAAAGCCCGGCAGCTCTGGAGGCACCTTGTTGATGACAGGGATGATGGTCAGCTGGGCTTCAAATGCCAGGTAGAAGTTGGCCACCGTCTGCGCTTGAATCCCCTTGGAGACGACAAGAACTCAGCGATAAGCGCAAGGCAGGAGCAACATTGCCATCCACCACGGCAGTCATCGGTGGCATTTCCTACCTGGTTGGCGTCAACGATCAACAGGACACCCTGGCAGGCAGAGAGGGAGCGAGACACTTCATAGCTGAAGTCCACGTGGCCCTGGGGAGAGGTGGGAGGAGAATCATCGGATGTACCTACGAGTACATACACGTAGGAGGTTTCCGAGAAACGAGCCGTCACAGAGATGTTTTTTGCTTAGTGATACGAGCCCTGATCTCAATTAGGAGCAAGCGGGATGAGCCTCTGGATACAACTTTGAGCCCTGAATCCGGAGGCTGACACCGATGTGGCGTTTAAAGCCAGTGCGATACGCCGCCCACTGCTAGGTCACCCAGAGAAAATCATGGAAAAACCCGAGCGAGATGTGTGTGTCATGGACTTGTCCATGAAGAGATTGATGGAGAGCATCTTCTGTGCGAAGGCAGGAGACATTTACAGGGTTTTGGTGCTGCAGACGGCGGGAACGTGGACGGACAAGGCGTCGAAAGAGTCGTTCAAAGCTTATCCGAGATGGTCTGATGGTTTTAGAAAGAGGATCAATAAATCGATCAATAAATGGAGTTTAGACATAAAGTGGAGTAAAGTTGCATTTAGCAACACATTGTAGCATTAAGTGTGGAGCCAGAAAATTACAAATAGATGAAAATGAAAAATGAAAAACTCCCCAAACCATCTCCTCTGCTGTAACAGCCATCTTCAGCCAATCTACACTGAGTAAGACCACTTAATTTCTTTACATTCTCTATTATTATGTCATTATTTTTACTTTTTATTTTTTTTATTTATAAAGTACAATTTTTTTGGTTTAAAAACACGCAGCAAAACCAGGGGGTCTGGAGCAGATTGATAGCATTTCATTTCAATGGGCAAGTTTAATCTGACAAGCAAAGTGAGTTACGAGCTCGGTCACAGAACTCCTATCTCAGCTCCTAAGTCAAGGTTCCACAGTATGTGTCCCCTCGCGGAACACGCCACTCTGGGGACTCACCGGCGTATCGATGAGGTTCAGGAGGTGCCGGTGGCCGTGGCGGCTGTAGAACAAGGAGGCCGTCTGGGCTTTGACGGTGATCCCTCTCTCTCGCTCCACCTGCAGCTTGTCCAGCACCTGTTTGTTCTTCTCCGTCTTTGCGATGGCTCCTGTTTAAGACATGCACACGGTTTGCTCTGGCCATAACAGTCACGACAGGGGTGAAAATACAATATAATGCAAAAAGCAGAGTGAGGCATTTAGAAAAATACAGTAATTTAAGTATATCTTACGACAAATATAAAATGTCTTTTTCCTTTAAATAGTCTTTTTTCTGTGTCCGTCTGCATCCGTTTTTTCTGTGTGTGAATGTATGAATGCAATCCAGAGCAAAGTGCTACATGACCTGATAATTTCACCATCCAGCAATTTAACCATTTCAGTATTTCTGCTGAAATATCCACCTACAACGCAGACCATGCCGGAGGTACAGGACTGTGAAATTTCATCATGACTGAAGAGCTCATTCTACCCAAATGCCATCAGACTCCTGGACAACTGACAGGAGTCAATAACAACGCTCTACTCAGGACAAGTACATGCGCCCATTTGTCCACTTCTCTGCACTTGAACTCAACTGTTCATCTAACTCACTTTATTTAACTGTCTGCATGCAACCTGCACTTTTTGAATTTGCACTCAAAGCTGCACGCAACTTGTAAACTGTCAATCTGCGCTTTCTCAACCTGCACATACCTTGAACATAACTGTTTATACTTACATTTGCACCCTTTCTTTCAACACATCCTGATGCAATACTATGCATATGACTAAAAACACTTTGAATCTTGAGCATAAACTGCTTTTCTTTTATGGTTTGCGTGTGTGTCACTGAATAAAAGCCCAAAATATCAGCTGTTAATTCAATCACAAAGCTAACATTAGCTTCCATGTGGTTGACCTGTCATCTCCAGCAGCCTGTCTGCCAGGGTGCTTTTCCCATGGTCGATGTGGGCAATGATGCAAAAATTCCTGATTCTCTCCGCAGGAAACTTGGCCAGGTCGACGACTCCCTGCTGGAGACACGAGATTTCAGTGAGGTCTTTTCCACCAGTGGAGCTTCCACCTCCTCTGCTCGCTGCTACCTGGCCGGTCTGGGAGCAGAAGTCCGAGCCCTGGATCCAGAGGCTACCGGAGGAGACGGGCAGCCGGTTGATCCATCGGTGTCTCAGCACAGAGTAACTGGTGTTCCAGCTCGGAGGTCTCCTTCTGAGCGACCTGAGCAGGAACACACGCCTGCACACCGGCGTCTCACACCAGCGGGCAAGCAGGGAGTGAGACATCATCCCGCCGGTGACCCCCACAGTGAGACAGGAGGAAGGCTAATCTCTGCTTGCTAGCTAGCTAGTGTTAGCTTGCTGACCGAGAGCATTGCTAACAACACCATTATTTCAATATTAATGATAAAACTAACAACTCAGGGGGTTGCTGTCACAGTGAGATAGCACCCGTGGACGCCAGGATAGTACAAATAAACACAGTCCCCCAGGAATTGAGTACTTCATCGCGATCCCCGGCACAGCGAGTTACACGCGCGCTGACATTTTGGATGACGCATCACGCGCAAGGACTTCTGGGAGATGTAGTTTTTTTTGCGAAGGGACGCAGAAACACGACCCTTTGGCGAATGATCAAAACTACACGTTTTTAAAGTGACTTCTAAGTACTTTTAAGAAATTGAAAAGCAATCTATCTATCTATCTATCTATCTCGATGATTATCCTTGTGTCAGCTCGAATACAGGGAATTACAACTTGCTCAGATTGAGGGTAAAACGGAATACCAGTTGCCATGACAACGATACCTCCTCCCCCCCGCTCAAGAGCCGCTTCACGTCTCGAAAAACAGGAGCACGTCATTCGCTTGGGTCTCCATCCCTCCTAAGTCTCCCCAACACCATCTCCATCAAGAATTCAACATTTGCACCTCATGTGTACAATGTACAGAAAATGAAATAGAATGAGAGGAAGTTGTTAAGGCCAATTTTGCATTTGTCTTTGATAACATCTCATTAGCAAATCTCGACGCTTGGATGTGAGCTAACAAACATGGTGGTTTATTCATAAGTTGTTGCTGACTAACAAAACAGTAAAAATGACAAAATGAATAATGTGAAATATGTCTTTTTTGAAAGTTTATGTGTGTGATATATACTTGAATTGGAATACTATAAGCTTAGGAAAAAGGTGTAAATATAGTCTTGACAGAAAATAACAATTAGCTAACAACTAGCTAGACGATGTCCGTCGCTTGTCTTTGCAAACAGTATGAAATGATTCATTGACAAATGTCAGACTTAATAGTTTGTTTTGTTTTGTTTTGTTTTCCATCCTGTCTGGACATTCAGAAGGAATTCCCCATTTTAAAAGCATGTGGATCAAGATGTCACCGAATTGGGTTTCACACATCGCAGCTAAGGACTCGTTGAGCTGAGGCTTTGGACAGGTAAACCTGTGCAATATTCAGTGCTTTATCTATATTTTGTTATCAGAAATGACTGGCAATTTCTCTTCATTTCATATTGTCACTTTACGTGGTGAATGTGTTGGCTATGACATGGACGCGAGAGCATGTTTCAATTGACACGCTGGTTATTCGATTACTGTTTGCCACAGCTCATTTTACTAAGCTACCTAGCAGAGGGAGGGTTCCTTTCTCGAGCTATATACACACACACACACAAACACACAAACGCACACACATACACACACACACTTACACACACGCACACATAATAATCACACTCGACTTATCTGATTAAAAGGAGTCACAAAGTTAAACATTTGGCTCAAAATTAGCGAGCTCATTAGCATCCCATCCTGGACATCAGACCAGCTGATGGGCTGTTTCAGTTCCCCTCGTTATTTGTTGTGTTTCGATATTCTCAATGATAGCGGAGCGATTTAAACGAGACGGTGTTGTTCAAGTTTGGAGATAAAGTCACACTAAGATGGTTGGTATGTGGAGGGATGGTGGAGATCTGGGCAGAAGGATGCTATGGTTGGAGCCGCCAGGCAGGACGTCTGGAGGAAGAACAGAAAGGAGGCATGTGAACGGAGAGGAAGAGAACAGGAAGCTGTGGATGGAGGAGATAGAGGAGATGGAGGGGGGGAAACCTTGCACAGCATGGGGTCTGAATGCACAGAGGCTTAGTGGTGCACAGACTTGATGAGAAAACTGAATTTCAGAGAGCTTTGCATCTCCCAGCTCAGTGCCACAGGGCCCTTTGTGGGTTCCCCGCTCACAGTGACAGGTCCTGGCCGATGGTGTTAACGTCCTCCCCCCGTCTTCAGATCTAATTTAAAAGCTGGCCTCTCGCTCGCTGAACCGCTTTCTGCATCAAATACGAGATAAGAATGTCAAAGTAGCTTTTGTCGATCGCTTGTAAACCCCCAATTCAGCCCCAATAATCCCCTATGGTGTGCCAGTGTTAGTGAAAGCATGAGTTTCAAGAGAAGAGCACCACCGCAAATTCCTCTGCTCCAGTTATAACCTTGATATCACGTATTTCGGGGTGGCTGTTGAACGAGCGGGGCGCCCCTCCAATCGAAAGGTCAGTGATTTGCTTACCAACCACAGGCAAAAGACGCTGAACCCCAACTTCCTACTAATGATCTCTGTCTTGCGTGGGTGAATCCAGCATGGGGCGAAAGCAATTCCCATATTTCTGATCTCTATATGTTTTAAGTGAATCCGTAGAATCATTTACAGAAAGGGTGTTTTTTTTATTTTATTTTCATAGGCTTATGATAGAAAAAAATCAACAATAATAATAACAGAACACACGCAATCTCCCAAATATCACTGTCAGCCCTGAATATCCAGTGTCAGCAAGGCACGGGAGACTGGATTTAAAGTACCGAGATGATACGTGTCTTTATTAGGAGATGTGCGATCCAGCATCCACCTCAAGGACAATCATGGTGTCCGGAATGTTTAAGATTTCATCAGGATGCCGGGGAAAATCAGTTCAAATGAATGAATAAATCCTGAAAACCTAATAGGAAAGGAAGATACAATTGTCGTTCATGCAACATCCGTCTAAACAATTGAACCTCTGTATTCGAAATAATCTTAAATAAGCAGTAGGTGATCACATGTGGCTATAGATATGGGGCTCGTTTCAGACCGAGGACTGAGAAAGAAAGGGGAAACCTCAACACCGACCGGTGTGGTTTGGTCGCTGACAGACGTGGATTACATGAGCGCGAGGGAAGTGCAACAATCATTCTGCACGAGAACAAGACGCGTTGGTAACCATCCCATTACGCGTCAGTGATTCAACGCTCGTCGAACCAACCCGGTTTCCTCTATAAGTGAAAACATACAGTTTGCCAGGTAAAGCATGAAGAAAAAAACAACCTGAGTCATGGAAAGTGAATCAGATCGTTCCCACTTTCTTCTTTTTTTTTTCTATTTTAAATAATATCACATGTGTGTGTCTCTCCGAACGCGTAAATGAGTGGGTGAATGGTTGCGTGCGTCTATATTGGTCAGCCTCAGATAAGGTATAGATAATGAACAAATGAATGAGTCACATCTTGGATTTGGGGTTTGCAGCACTCGTCAGTGTTCCGCGCCTTCGAGGAGAAGCTTGGAAAAGGGAAAAGAAGGGAAGCTGTCCGCTACCGAGGAGCGAAACTGGATGCATGGAAGGTCGAGCTAGGATGATGATGTCTGCTGGTACGCTGGCGTAAGGCAATGATCGGTCAGCGCTTCGTGTGAGCGCCGGCCACTTGCGGAGTTTCCCTGCCCCCTGGAGGTAAGACTTTTCAAATACACGTCCGTGCATGTAAACTTGGTTGTTTCAGTTCTAAAAAGCACGGATAGGAAAAACGCCCCCATTCAATCATCGGATTATTCTGTTGTTATTTTAGTTAAATTAAAAATCAAAAGTAAAAATGCACTTCTATATCATTCCTTCTCAGTGTTACGTGTTGACGCCCCATAGCAATAGTCACACACGAGAAAAAATGAGAATAATACCGTCCTCGCTGTAAATATATAATACAACGGAGTTTTTGCATTGGCTTGGACGTAAAAGAAAGTCAGGCCACTGTTAGAGGGCAAAGAAAAGAAGATGAAATTAGTCCCTTTCGCTCAAATGAAAAAAAAAAAAAAAAGAGAATATGCTGAAATACCAAGAGTGGACTTAACCGGCAGAAATTCAAAACATTTACTTAATCTTGAGTCAGATGTTCATGTCAGTGTTTTTACACGCACCTCCCTCCCTCCCCCTTCCTGGATCGTATGTACAGTGGTCACATGGTTCAAATAAAGTATGCACTCTAACTAAAATACTCACACGATAATACCACCATGGAACTATGGATAGAAATAGACGTACACATTTACAAAAAGCCAGGGTTCCTCAAAAGTGCTGCGGACGGTGTAAAAAACAGGCGGAGAGTCGAGGGTCACGCTGCAGTCCAAAGGTTTGAGTACACAGTCGTTGGAGGTATTTGGTTTGTCCCGTAGTCCCCGGACCGGAGCCGGAGAACGGGGACCTCTAATTGGACGGGACCATGTCCTTTATAACGGGTTCTCTGTTTAAGTAGGTGGCCCAGTAGACCAGGTTGAAGGAGCCAAACAGCACCGGGAACAAAATCCTCGACATCCTGTCGATTTTGCTGACGCTGTTGAACGTCTTCTTGCTCTCCTGGGCTTTGCCGTCCGCCTTGGGCTTGTTGGGGTCGGACGCTCCCCCTTTGGCGATGGTGGGAAGCGTGCCCGTGTCCTTGGTGATGTTGGGTGCATAGTTGGCCACCGCCACGGCGTAGGCGTTATTCTTCTTGACCACAGATGCCCTCTCTTTTTTCTGCCGACACACCAAAAAGGAGAGAGGCACAAATCAAACATCTGCTTGGTAAATACTTGAAGTCATGAAGACATGCAACCGGAGTCTACATGAATGCAAATCTAGCACTCGTGATTCTTCCCTTAAACTACATTGGGATGGACCTCACGTAACTCCACGACCCTTTTGTGCACACAAACCATCATATTAGACCTGGGCATTTTATGGCCCTTGGGTCACATCCGGCCCTTTGGGCATCCCTTTCCGGCCCACTGGAGGTTAATCAGAACATGAATGAAAAAACATTTATTCCATTCATGTTATACAAGTGTTGCTTTAATTTAATTTTGTTTTTTTATGTTAGGAAGCACGCATCTACATCTATGACATGGGCATGTGAACTGAGATGCTAGCCAGTTCACCCTTCGAAATGTCAGTTCATGCCAAAAAAAGCTGATACCGAACGCCATGTCTCTAACAAGACATGGGCCGCAAAATATTTATTTACAGAAGCCAAAGGTAAAGCGGTGTATAAGGATTAAAATTTGAAGGAATTTAAAGAAGGATACAAAGACTTCCTCTGATGAAGGTAATCAGATGTCTTGCTAGCAAAACCACAAAACCAGCAAGGGTATTTTTTATCAATTTTTATCAACAAACCAAGAAATGCAGCTTTCAAAAGCAATTTACACCATATCCCACAAAAGTGGCGGGAAATGTAAGCTGTTTTCAGACAGACAGTTTACTAAGGAGTGTTTGTCGAACTCTGCAGCAGTAATATGCTATCAAAAAACACTTTTTGCTTTTTCCATAAAGTTGATCAATTTTATATCTTTGGCATAACGCTAAACACTTTTTTTAGTGTTTGCGAAGGTCAACAGATTAGACATTCTAAGAAGGTCTAAATCACTGATGTAATTATTGATTTTCTTTGCAATGTTTATTATTTCATTATTATGATAAGCAGTAGCAGCTAATCAGGATATATATGTAAATTACTGCCTTTTTACAATGTAGCATGATTAATCGTGAGCAGATATAAGTTTACGTTATCATCTGTTCGATCATCCAACACCATTCAGGTTTCTCATATGGCCCCTTGTAAAAATGTATTGCCCACCCCTGAATTATATTGTGTCTAACACACCCAAACTTCAACATTCAAGGGACAGTAAAAGGAACCAGAGTTACCCAAAAAGTGCAGGACAAGAACTCAAGACACAACAATCTGTTCAAATGGGGCATTTTAGAGATCATTACTTTCGACTGATGGTTCATTCATTCATCAGGACAGAACTTATCCTGCAGTAAAGGTCACGGGTTGGGGAGGGTGGAGATCGCCGGCCGATCACAGAGCCACATATGGAGACGTATCCATATCCAGCATGTTTTTGGACTCTGGGAGGAACCCAGAGAGCCCAGAAGAACCCAATCAGGGAGGAAGTTCTAACCACTGCTCCACTGAGGCACCACCTACTGATCATGTAATATGGTGTGACCGGCGTTCCATTCGTAATTTAATGATCTTTCAGTAAAATAAATACTTCCCCAGATACAACTTTTGTGGAGTGGTGAAGCGTCCCCCAGCGACCTTCTGAAAATCATCTGACCATTAGAAACCATCAAAGTGGGCTCTTCCCCTCGTCACCTTGTCCGTCACGACACTCTTTCCGTCCCACGCCCAGCCGCGCTTGGTGAAATAGTTGACGGTGGCGAACTCGATCAGGGCGGAGAAGACGAAGGCATAGCAGACGGCGATGAACCAGTCCATGGCCGTGGCGTAGGCCACCTTGGGGAGAGAATTCCGTGCGCTGATGCTCAGAGTTGTCATGGTGAGAACGGTGGTGACGCCTGGCAACACATGGGTTCACAACACATTTGACATCTTTAGAAACAAACCCAGGGGAAGCTACCTCGTCCAGTTTTTTCTTGGGACGATACGCTACATTAGCATGAGTGCGTGTTGTTACATAACAAAAGGAGGATGCGGTCAGGCTGGTCAAGACGTTATGTAACGCCGTTATTCATCTTTACCACTTTTAATAATGTCCGACATCTCCGGCTACAATCGCAACGTCCACTGACCTTCGGTAATGCTTTAACTGTTTGCCTAAAGGACGATTGCCTCCTCCTCCTCCGTGAATTAACCACTCCAGAGTCGCTAGCATTAGTTCCACTTGGGTAGCAAACAAGTCCGACTTTTCTGAGAAGGCAGTGAAGCGTCTCCAGATGCATCCCCTTTCTCCTCCGATGTCCATTTGTCACCGGCTTGCGGCCATTTACCGAGATCTCGTCTAAGATCTGGAACCGGTGGCTTACAGGGACTCGAGCCTCTATTTAGGGAGGAGGATGACAAAGGTATAAACTTACCGAATACGGTCCTGGCCGGCACGGACTCCCTGTTCAGCCAGAAAGACACTTGGGACAGAATGACGGTCATGATGCACGGCAGGTATGTCTGGATGACGAAGTAGCCGATCTTCCTCTTCAGATGGAAATGGGCCGTCATCACCGTGTATTCACCTGCGCGGACGAGAGGCCGGTCAAGAGGTCGCAACCCTCGGATCACGTGCTGGTGACGTCGTCCAAAATTTCAAATATCTGCAGACTCACATTGAGAATTCCGCTGGATAAAAGTCCAACCGACAGTTTGATTTGAATGAAGAGGCGATTTAAAAGGGATGCAATCTCACAGTTGTAACCAGACGAGTTTGGCTAACGAAGACTGCGCGTCCCGAGTCCCGCTGGGATCGGGAGTTATCTTTCACGAGACGGGTACGCATCTCTTTGCTCTGGATTCACGAAGGCAGCCAGTCGCGGCTAATCTCCTCAGGCACTTAATTACCCCGGATAAGTCTCATTTGTTAAAGTAAACACATCGATTGTCGGTTAAGCAGTGTACTCCTGCCGTTCTGCCAACGTCAGATCCCGGCCATGTAAAGAGCAGAAAAATCGGAATCGGTTGTCTCTAATATTTGTGCAGAAGGGTTTGCCTTTTGGAAAATACCCCTTCTAGCACAACTGTGCGAATACGCGACACAATGACATCAAGCAAGAAACAAAGAGACAATAAGGACCGACCAACTTGATGTCACCAACACCTTTCAGTTGTGTTAGCAGCCCCACTGTGGTGCTTGGTTTGTTCGTGCAGAACCACCTAAGGTCCGTCCCTATGGACCTGGTGCTGCGATGATCTGCCACCCCTGGCGAAGCCACACAGCCCGATATCCCTGACTAGGTCTTACTTTGACCGGGACGCTTTCCGCAGCTAGACTCGTGCGGTATCCGACACCTCGAGGAGAAACTCACTGACACTTCCAGAGAACCTGGAAGAGAAATTCTTGGTCGAAAAATGAAGAATTCACCATAACCCGGATGACCGAGTACCTCCACAGACTTGAGGAGACAGAAGAAATTTGATTGTGTGAATTAAAACCCGATACTTATTCATTCATTAATTATCTAAAGCCTTTATCCCGCATTCGGGGTCAGCTGTCATTGGACGACACATTCTGTTCACCCCGGAATGATCACAGGATCACATGTGGAGACACACAACCTTCACCCTCTCATGCAGTCACCTCCGTGCACATCCGTGGATGGTAACTGTCTCTCAACCATAACCGGTCTCTTGGATACCCCATCCCTCGGACCGGGTGGCCTGATTTCCTCCGTGTGGTCGGAGACAGGATCTTAATCAGACCATCATCACAGCATGTTGTTGTTAACAGTCATCACTGAGGTACTGTGTGTGTGTGTGTGTGTGTGTGTGTGTGTGTGTGTGAGTGAGCGTGTCTCATTAGAAGGGGGCTCTATGAGCCCCTGAACTACCAGCAGGCCTTCCACATGGAAGACGTTGCAAAGAGAAGCCAAGATTAGACATGAGAAGAAGGAAAAAAAAAGCTTGTGTTACCCATGGCAACGGAACAGAGAAACATAGCTCATTTGCTGCGATGCTGAAACGAAGGCCTTGATACACACCACCGACACTTGGCAGGAGGAAAGTCCTTTTTCAGCAGCGTGGAGAGGAGGAGGAGGAGAAGGGGGGCCATTTTGATCACTAATCCCAGATTTTTTTTTTCATTCTCTCTCTTTCACGGTGAAGCCGGAGCTTCACCGCTTGTATTTAAAGATATTAATTGTCCCTCTCTCGCACTCATTTGGGAAGGCGAAGGAAGGAATCCATCAGCTGTGGTGGAATCTCCTCCAGGAAAGCCTTCGTGAAGGAGGTGGGGCGTGAAGATAAGGATCATCTCATGGAGGCGAGGAGCGGATGTAAACGGCGCCTTTGCAGAAGACGAGGCTGCAAGAGGGGCCTTCGCCTCCGAGGGCCGGGTATCCAACATCTCACGGTCTCTGACGCCGATTCACACAACGCCGCTTCGACCGACGCTTTCTGAAGGCCAGTTTGGTTTGCAGATCGCACCAGATGCTTCGCTCCTCGTCCGTTCTCCAGCATATTTATTCAATAATTTCGTTGTTATCATTACAGTCATGTAATCGAGTCGCGGGGTGAATCGGGGGGAAAAAAAAACTACATCTCCAAGGGATCGGGGCGCCCGGTCGGGTCAAAGCCGCAACTACGCTTCGAAGACACGCCGCGGTGATGAATTATGAACAAGTGCAACAGGACGGCGGCGTAAAACGGTGAAGAACGCGAACGTATGGCTCCATGGCGGCACAGGAGAGGGGGGGGTTAGTCCCGGCGTGATGCGTTCGCCGGCTTACGCAAGATGTCCGTCCCCGCGAAGCCCGAGAGCGCTCCCGTTCGTGCCAAATGACCTACTTTGCGAGTACGCCACATCAAACACTGACACACTGGCGATGAATGATTCATTTAAAGCCAGCCAATCAGATAACGCGGAGCGACTAGTTAAACAAGAGGAACAGTCACAGGCAGGCATTCGCCTCCTATGAAGCATCGCACACCACTTAACCTAGATAGGACCATTTAGTGCATGAAAGGATGTTCTTACTCAATGAGAGCGAGGCAGGGATTCCCCGGAGTGGAGCAACCACCGGGGAGAAGCTCCATCCTGGGAACTGATACCTGAACCAGGGAGGCCCGTTGTCATGTGCGAGCCAAACGAAAGACTAGATGCTGCTCTAGAAAACCCCAGCCAAGAGAAGACTTCAGAATCGGAGCATGAAGGAGGAGCACCAACTGCTTGATTCACCAACCAGAGTCCGCAGGCCCTGGATCCATACCTTCTCCAAGAAGCTCCTCAGAACTCTCTCTCCAACATCTCTTGAACCCGATTCATTAAGGTTTTAGAAAACACATGAGCGGCATCCCTTTCATCATCCTCACCATACAGTACGATTGGATGTGCAGTTCCAGCAATGGCCTCTAGGGGGCCTGCTGAGCCGCTGGGGATGGAAGACGCATTACATGCAGGAGGTTCGCTTGTGTGGATGACAAGGTGAAAGGTCGTATGCCTATACTGAGATCGACCAGACCAGGGTGAATCCCATCTCTCGGGCAGCTCCGCCGCTGCCACCCTGAAAGCAGGCTAGGCGATGAAGATGATGACTGAATGGATGACAACCAGCAGGCTAAACTATGTCATACTGGTGGGCGTCCTGGGGCAGGCAGATCTTTTAGAAGTATCGTGTCGTCGCACGGTAACATCCCTAGTTTGCGAGATCCCCCTCACCCCTGCTCTTCACCGGTAAAACGTAATAACAATAATTTATCAGCAGCATGGACAATGTTCATCACCCCCTGCATGCCACACTGACGCCCTGTCAGAGCTCTTTAAGCTGTAGACTGATACCAGCGAGGAGCTCCACTGAACGCCACAGGAGGTCTTTCCTACCTGAGGCTATCAGACTTTTTATTTCCTCTCCCTTCAACCGCAGGGAATCTTAAAAAAAAAAAAAAAAAAAAAAATCTCACCCATTTACTGTAAACTGTAATAATTTATCTGTATATATGTTAATAACTGTGCAATATTTCATAACAGCTACATGTACAATATTTTTTCATACTCTTGTGCACTCCTTATCTTTCACTTGGTACTTAAGACCTTAAGACACTTTATAGTTTTCACTTGTTACTTAAGACACTTTATAGTTTTCACTTGTTATTAGAGACACTTTATAGTTTATTTGTATTTCTTATTCTCCCCCCTTTTTTTTTTACTGTTTATATAATTATCTACTATTATTTATTATTGCTATGTTTTTCTTGTAAGTCTTGCACAACAATTTCCTTCGGGATAAATAACGTTGTTCTTATTCTTATTCTTCTGCTTTATTAATCCCTGGTGGGGAAATTCGTTTTCTGCAATGAACCCATCATGGGATGAATCAGGAGCAGTAGGCTGCCGTCCACCAGCCCACTCGGAGCAGCCAGGAATCGAACCAGGAATGTTCAGTTCCAAGGACGATAAGTTTGGGTTGCATTGGCCAGGAATCCGAGCCGGGCCTCCAGCGCGGCAGGCGAGAATTCTTCCGCTCAACCACTAATGCCTGACACTTGTTTCCGTCCTCTGCCGCTAAAATTAGATCAGCGCCGCCGCTCCGACACACAGATCTCTCCAGTCTCGGCAAACAGCCTCCGCACTCGACAAACACCGGGGGGATGGAGACAATCACCACCGCCGGTGATGGGCGGACCCGCGACCAGAACCACCGATCACTTTGCTATCCACTCCTGGAGTCCGCTGATTCTTCTCCGTGGCGGCGACGCAGGCCTTCCAGCGCATTCCCTCGCATCGAGGATTACTATCTCTTTTTACTGGAAAGGGGCTTGACCCGCGTCTGGATTTGTAGAAACCTTTGAGAGCGTGCTATTCAGCGTTGTATCACTGTCACCGCCGAGTCGCTAATCAGGCCATAAATGATAAATCATCTGGACGGACGCCCCCCCCCAGCGAGGTCAGAGGTCAAGTGGTCCATTTGTCCGTTTGATGGATCTGCCTCGTGAACCATGCAGACGCTCTGCTTTCAGACCCTGCAATGAGACTCTGAAGCAGTGTATGAAATATGCATGTTTCAAAATCCACCCTAAAAGAGCTCTTCGTTCTGCAAATAATCTGGATTATTTTGTGTAAATAAACAAAAGGCTCCAGTCCCCGATCATCTCGCGACCCCCCCCAGACCGATCTTCTGACTCCGTATCTCCACGCTTCTATTTAAAGCCCGCTAACCTATATAAGTACTCTATGATCGGTTTTGTAGCTACGTTTCCGTGGCAACATGCGGCGCTGCCATGGAAACAAATTGTGTGTTAAATTTGGCTCAGCTGTCAGGTGTAGGCTGAGGCTTTCTCCCTTTTTGGGACGCGTTCAGCACAACTCTACGGACATTCGCGTGCATGCTAACGATATGGCCGCGTCCTCTGCTCCCGACTCATTGTTCCTCCGTCTCGCAGGGACGACTTGATTGTTTTGTTTGACAGCCAAGCCGAGCGCTCGACTCCCGGCCCTCCTTCTGAACACCGATGCTGCTTCGGCATCGCCGGTCGGGGCGTCAATCTCCGAGTTATTGATCAGCGGGTAATTATTCCCTGGTTAGCGTAACCCTTCCTTCATGGATACGTCTTTCCTCTGGCCGAGGCCTGATTTTCATAAAATGGCTGCAGAGGCTTGTCGCTTCTGTGCCGAGGAGACAGAAGGTATGAGAAGCGCTGAGTCTTCTCTCTCTCCTCCCCCACAGCGCCTCCGTGTCACCCGGCCCATAAGAAACAGGAAAAAATCGAGTTGCTGTCATTCTGCGGCCCGGTCAAACCCGGGCCGCTCAGAACAGAGATATACCACCATTCACTCATTCGTTCACGAGTCACATAGAGGAAAACTGCATTCATCCGCTCATTCACATGTCATTTACAGACATACAACCATTCATTCACTCATTCACACTTCCTACAGAGACATAAAGCCATTTATCTTCCATATATGGAGAAAAACTACATTCGCCCTCTCATCCACACCCGATACAGACACATTCACTCCCGTCAACGTGAGATTTAGAGACATGCAACAATTCACCCTCTCATTCATAGTGAAATCACATTCACCCTCACAATCACACATTTTAGAAAAACACACAATCATTCACCTTGTCATCCATATGTCATTTAGAGACGTACAACCATTGACCCAAAGGGGAACTCGATCTGAGCCTGAAGGTCGAGGAGCTGCACCTCCCAGCTACATAAAGACATACTGGGGTTTTCCTTTTGGTCGTCATGACGATGGGATGATGTCCATTCACCGAGGTTTCGGCGCACTGACGGTGTTTCTTTCTCCGTCTGCCGATCCTTCCGCTATCAAATCACTGTTTGTGCAAATATTTGGGGGGACCCATTTCTCCCCGTGACGCCGGTAAACGTCGGCCTTTCCTCTCCGCGGGTCTCCACGGCAACAGCAGACTCTCATCACCGATTCCAAATGTATTCCACGTCGGCCGCGACCGAGACTCGCCTCCTGTCACTTTATAACCTCCAGTCACCGGATGTCAGCGTGCCTGTCAGTCCCCGGCGAGTATAAACGAGAAGAAAAATAAATAAAAGAAATAAACAAATAAATCAAACGTCTGTCAGCCCTCTCCCGCCCCGCTGTCGGCCTCAGAAGGGCTTCCGCATTCAGATCCACCCTCAGGAAGCCGTTTCTCCTATGCAGCTCGTTTCGGATGCCGAACTCCGTCTCGGAACACGATCGCGTCGCTCGTTCACCCTCTCACAACCGTTCTCTGTGTCACCCCTGTTGCGGGATGACATTAAATGTTTCCACATTTAGCCGCCGTGTGAGTTTTTGTCTTTCGACAACCGGTGAACATCCCCAGGTTTCACCTCTCACAGAAAAACTTATTGTCTCGCAACAAATGGAGGCATGACGAGATGGCCTCAGCATTAGACAATATGATCACATTCATTCATTCATTCATTCATTCATTCATTCATACATTATCCATCCTTCTTTTCCGTCACTGGAGCCTATTTCAGTTACTGGGCGAGAGGTGGGATTCACCCTGGATCCATCATAGGGCCACTCATTGAGACAAACCAGCATTCACCCTCTGCTTCACACATTCTAATCTTATTTGATAATAATAAATAATAATACATTTTATTTAAGGCACCTTATTCGACCTTACTGAAGGACACCGTGCAGACAAAAACAAATTTAAAAGAAACAATACACAATAACAAAAACAAGAAAAAAACGAAGTAGAAATAAATAAATTCAAAACAATAGTGACAATGTGGAAAAAATATATAAATACACACACACATATATAGATATATATAAATATAAACATGCACATACATACACATAAATAAGTAAACAAACCAAATAAGTCGACTGCACTCTGAATCTAGCTCTACCTTTCTAATACCCAGCATACACTTTGGTACATTTCCACCAACACCACCCATCGTCACCATTGCTATCGCTAATGACGACCAGAGCGCCGGACGGCGTCTGAGTTCGACTCCAGAGAAGCAAAGAACAGCGAGAAGAGGAGGAAATCCAGCGGCGCATGTGATGACACAGTGTTTCCCGATAAAATAATAATAATTGGGATCAGAAACGGTCGGCCGCCGATTCCTGAACGCCTCTGACCGACGGCGTCACGGCTATTTCTGCACCCGTGGGGAAGCTGCACTATGTGAGCAACATCGCCGATCACAACGCGTGCAATTTCGGTAAATCACACCAGAGGACTGTCTTTACGCGACAGCTGTGTGTTCTGTTGATCCTTTGAGCAAATGCAAAGTGACGTACAAACAAAGGCGCCGCTGTTTGCTCGCGTTCGCTCGGAGTCTGTGAAAACACCAACCTGAAGTCCTTTGTGGGATTATCGTTGGAAACATTCCCATCATGTATACGTAGATAAGACATCTACAGGGAGTACTGCGGATGGATACGCTACAAATACAGTCATTCATCCATTATCCATATCGCTTATCCCGCACTCAGGGAAGCGGGGGAGCCGATCCCAGCTGTGATTGGGCGAGAGACGGGGTTCACCTTGGACCGCTTCATCACAGGGCCTCATATGGAGACTCACAACCATTCACCTTCTCGCTCACACGTCACACAGAGGCCTACAGCCATTCAAGGATGCGTTTGCATCATTAATCACACTACTGACTTTACATTGCCACATTGCCACTTTGCAAAACCTTTTATTTTATTTTTTTCCTGCTGCCTATATCTCTGGCCGGAGATGCATCTGTGCTACCACAACCTTACAACCTCTCTCATTCGCACATGTCATGCCCTAATTCTGTTGTCTATTTTTTTTTTTTTTTAAACCCTTGTTCGTGTCACTCCGTTCGCATCGTGTTTATTTTTATCATCGTTATTGTCACTGTTTCCGTTCTTATCCTTGTTGTTATCGTTTTGGTTGTCTATTCTCACCCTTGCTGTTTTTTTTCTTTCATTCTCTTGTCTATTCTTATCCTTGTTGTTGTTCACTCTGCTGTCTATTTATTTGTGGATGTCTTTTGCTATCTTTTAATTGTCTCTTTTACTTATATTTAAACTCATACTTATTGATATTGTCATTGCTGCCCTGTTGTGACAAAAGAATTTCCCCTATGGGAATCAATAAAGTATATCCTATCTCATCTTAATTAAGCATAGACGCTTTTAGATAGACCTTTTTAAACCCCCAGATTTTGATTCATTTTATTTTATTATTTTTTTATTGTCTGTTCTTGTATGTTAACCTAATCCAGGGATCAATATGGTACATCTCGTCTCATCTCATTCACCTTCTCACCATAGAAAGCATGTAGAGCTGCGTCCCTGAAGCGCTTCTGCATATAAACATGCACAAATCATGTTTCTGCAAATATGTACCGTGTTTTTTGTATTTTGTATTGTTTTTAGATTTTACTTATACTTGCTACCACATGTGTCACGCCCTACCTTTGTTATCTATTTTATCCTCGTTCAGCCCATTCACACCCTGTTTTTTCTTGGTTTATTTACGTCATTGCTATTGTCGCTCTGTTTATGTTCCTATCCCTGTTGTTGTTGTTGTTTTGCTTGTCTATTTTCACCCTTACTGCCCTTTTTTTTTTCCTTTTCTCCATCCTGTTGTCCATTCTTATCCTTTATGTTGTTGTTGTTCTCTCTGCTGTCTATTTTTGGTGGATATCTTATGCTATTTGTCTTTTAATTGTCTCTCTATTTATATTTATATTCATATTTATTGACACTATAACTTACGCTGCTGTGGCAAAAGAATCTTATTTTTACACTTCAGAGTTTATTCATTTGATTTATTTTTCACTCGTATTTTTAGCTTGTCACTGTCTTGTCCTTGCATATCTTGCTGCTGCTAAACAATTTCCCGATCATGGGATCTTTCAAGCACATCTCCTCATCATCTTAAAATGTGACAACAAGTCCAAAACTAAAACACCTCCGCTCCCTTTGCATTTTATCTGGAAAGCTAACCGCTATCTGAGCCTTATCTTGTAAAACAGGCTTCAACATCATGTCCGCTAATGAGCTCACCGCTGTTGGATTCACTCGCTAATGCCTCTCTCAGCCCCCACCCTCCTCCGCCCCGCCACCGTTTAAGTGAAATGCCCCATTTCTCCACGCACGCCAAGTTATTCACATCCCGGGCCGGGAACGCGTCACGCATGACTGCCTCGCTGCACTTTTGTCAGACATCCCCGTGTCTTTGGGCGCCGAGTTAAAATCACTGAAGTACACGGCAGCCACTCCATCCGCCCAGAACTCTCCCACATCCACAGCAGACAGATGCGCTCCCTCCCGACCCTCGCATCCATCAAAATGTCTGCTCCGAGGGGAGCGCCGGGAAAGTGGAAAGGCTTGTCGCGACGGCGGAGGCGGCGGCGGGCTCACCTATCTTGCTGTTTCTGGGTCTCTGGGACACGACCAAACGCAGATGAACAAAACAAGGAACAAAGCGGGGGTGGGAGAGGGGGGCAGGCGATGCACTTTGCTCAGCGCTCCTGCGGCTCGGTACGGCGAGAGGAGCTCGGCGTCGGCAGCAGAGCGCTCTCAGCCGAAATCACAATATTGCTGCTAGACTGAAGCCGTGCAGCCAAAAGTTAGAGGTAACCGACGTGATGGAGGCGAACTGTTCACTGCTCGTTTTTTCCCACCGAGCTCAAATGCATCAGACAGGAAGTCACAATCATGGACAGTCGGCTGCACGCCACTGTTTGCATCTCGGCTTGCACGTTTAATGTGCACACTCACTGCTGCCAGCGCGCGGACTTCAGAGTTCGTTTGTTCGATCATTCATTCATTCATTATCTACACTGCTTATCCTGCAGTCACTGGCCAAGAGGCAACCATTCACCCTCTCATTCACATCACATACGGACCGTCACCTTCTCACTCAGGTCACGCAGAGGTCTGCCACCCTTCTCGTACCGGTGCCGGTGGAATCAACTGAATCAACTTGTCGTCATCGATGCACTTTGACGACGTTCCGGATCGGAATAACGCTTAACGTCAAGTCGTGAAAGTGCCATTATTTTCATTTTCTTTAACCCTGCAGGAGATTCACCTGTGCTGGATTTGATGGTCTCCTGTCCCACGGTTTGTCCCAGCAGGTCGTACTGGTTGAGGCGGGAGCTCTCCCCCTCCACCACCACCGAGTCGGAGGCGTTGCGAGTCCAGGCGTACGTGACTTCGGAAATGGTGTAGGCGTCTAAAACGGAAAAAAAAAAAAAACAGATCCAGTGGGGGATAGATGTGGAGCGGCAACCTCTGTAGATGATAATGAAGTCATTACTTTGGGGAGACAAATGAAAACCCCCCTCTGTTTGCCGGAAAGAAAGAAAAACCCTCTTGAAGATGTCGTTTGTAAATGTTTGACGGCTGATCGATGCCGAGTGATATTTGCCCTTTTCAATCTGTCAGAGCGCCATCGACTGCTGGACGCCCCGGCTTGTTTCGGCCGACCCCCTGAGATAGAATCCATTTTTCTTTTTAATTAAATATTTATTTTTCCGACAGTTCTCGCCTCCGAGCGTGAATGATTTAAAAAGGGAAAACGCGCGTCCGACGTTGATGTTCAAAGCTGCCACAAGGAAACTTCAAGGCGCCGCTCCGGTCGAAAGCCACGGACGGACGCAGTACTCAGGTAGTACCTGTGGAAATACTACCTCTGATAGTACTTTTTAGTAACATTTCTCACATGGGGTAAATAGATTACGCCTGCTGTGACTTTAACCAAGGTTTCAGCGTATTGCATTGGAATATGTCGTCGTGTATTGTAGCAGAGCCCGACCATTTTCGCGGCATGGACCGGTTTAATATTTTCACAGTCCAGCCTTTTAGGTGTGGCAGAAAAATACATATTGATACTAATATAGAAATACTCCCGCTTTTTTTCTTTCAAAATACTCCAAAGGCTTGTTTTTAATGCAGGGTGCTTGGTCTCCAGTTTTGAAGCACATAATGCAGAGCGGGCTTGGTGTGTGTGAATCACCTGTTGTGATGAATCCATATTTTAGGTATATCTCCTGGTATTGTCTGTTAAATGTAGCTTTCTTTTTCTTCGTGGTTACAGACTCTTCTTCTATCTCCTCACTAGGCCTTTTCCCCTTTGCAAAGAGACTTTCCAAAGACTTCTGTTATTTACTCATTTTGCTAGTTTGTAGGTTAAATACTAGCGTTAATGACAAGCATCTTGTCATGCGTCAAGAACGAGTCATAGATGGATGTAGCGGAGAGAATTTGGTCATTTTTAAAAAAAAAAACAAGCATTGTTCGGACTCGGACAGTAAATAAACTGGAAATAATGTAAGTTATTTATTCTTTCTGTTCAGCCCGGCACCAAACCACCCACAGACCGTTACTGGTCCGCAGCCCGGGGTTTGGGGACCGCTGGTGTGTTGCATTGGAATACGCCCATCTCCTGCCGTGGCAAGAAACTGGCGGGTCGAAAAACAAGCATTTGACCGTGATCTTGGTTACTCACAGCTGCCGAATTTCAGCGGGCAGGAATGAAAGTCCATGGGGAAATCCTCCAGGTGCATCGGGCACTCGGCGTGCACAGTTAACCTGCAGCCAATTCACAAGGGAATTAGAAAAGACCTCCGGGATGCATTGCGAGCAAACAGCGGCGGTTCAAGATGCGGTATTCAAGATGTGTCGTGATGTTTTTCTTCATCTTCACCGCAACAAAGTAAAAACGGGGCTGCAGGGGACCAGCGGGAAACAAAAGGCTACAACTGGAGTCTTTCTTTGCAGAGAAAATGAGTCGTATGCACCTGTGCTGGGTGTATTACAGCTGGCCAATGTGAGAGGAACTTGCTATATTTTATCATTTCTGTTGAATTTCCTGAAATGCAAGGTAACAAAAAATAACGCCGAATTGTAAAAAAGCAGATGCACGAGAAAAAGAGGTGTCATGTGGAATCGACGCAAGCCATTGATTGGTTGACTATGGGTCCCCAGGTTAGCAATAAGCTACCCTTGAGATGTTTCTGCTACCAGAGCATACGTCCACTAATCAGATATAAAACTGTGACCTCCAGTCCCTTGCTGTCCCCCTCCTACCATCTAAACTGACCCTGCCCTTTCAAGGCACAGAATTTTCTAGACCTCCAGCTGTTGTGTTTTGGCATTTGGCAGAAAAAACCTCCACGTCAGATCCCGGAGGCTGCGAGTCTCCAAGGATCAGACTAGCTTGTCAAGCAACATCCCACGAGTGACCAAGGCAACGCATTGGACTGGTCGTCCTTGAAGCGTTCCTGGGACATATCTTGCAGTGCAGCAGGGCACATTGTCCTGCTGAAAGAGGCTGCTGACATTGGGGAGTGCTGTTTCCATGACGGCATGCTCATGGTCCGTTTCCCAATCATGGGATCATTCAAGTGCATTGGTCCACTAATCAAGTAGGTGGTACAGGTCCAAAGGACATCCAAATAATGGCATGTCCTGAGGATTCCCCGCAGAACAGGGTCCAGAGTATCGCCCTGCTTCCACCGACCTGGCCTCTTCCCATAGAACACCCTGGTGGCACGTTTTCCCCCGCCAATGAGCGGACACACAAAACAAATACACAAACACACCCAGCCATCTGCACATTAGCCCCTTTTCCACCGCAGCACCTTTTCCCAAGATTCTAAGTTACCTGGAATTCTGAGAAGCTCCGGTGGGCCCCGAAGGGCATTACCCAGGTAAAGCAACGTTCCCTCGATCCCAAACAAAAAGGACCTGATAGGACTTTCCAAATACCCAGGATTATCTGAGGGGCAGGGAAACACCTCAAGTGTGTTCCACCAATCAGTGCACTTCAACAAACCGTGGACATTGATTGGTGGAAAACACTTTCTGGCTGCAACCTTTGTTCGAGTTCCAGGCTCTTCTGAGTAGGCGATACGAAGGGTCCGAGTGTATGCTCGAGATGTAGTGCCATGACCACTTCCCCATGTATCTTCTGCCTGATTTGAATAACTCCCCCTGAACTTTGAGGCTCAGTGGAAATGCAGACCACGGAAATGACCAAGAGCTCTATTCCCAGGGTGCATGAGTTCCTGGTAATAAAGGTTCTTGGCATTTCGATAGAGAAGGGCGCTAATGTAACAGGAAACATGATTCATCAGACCAGGTGACCATCTTCTACCGTTCTCTGGTCCACGTCATGTTCCCCCTCATAAGTCTTTTGGCACAGACCATCTGACCAGTATGCAGCTGATTCTCAGTGGACTCAGACCCTTTTCAAAACAAACCAACCCGTTCTGGAATTCAACATAAAGCAGATCTTTTGTTGGACCACACAAGCCTGCCTCCAGTGCACCGGTGAGCTTCGGCCACCAGTCCACCACTTTTCCATCCTTCCATCATCTGCATCGGGCACCAGGCCACTCCAGATTTGGAAGAACCCATATGAGCGTCTCGCCATCACAATTTGGACTTTTCCAAGTCACTCATGTGCGTCCAACATACCAACTCTGATGAGACAAATCACTTGCTGCCCGACATGTCCCATCTAGAGATGGTAGCCACGGTAACCTGATCGTCAGTGATCTTCCCTTGATCTGTTGGGTAGTCACTGCCATCGGCAGTGAGAGGCATTGGAATAGTCAAATTTTTCAGTTCTGCTTTGCCCCTTTTATGGTGATGTCATGTTTGAGTAACTTTGCTTTGTATATACATGCAACATACAACAAGCAATAACACAATGAAGAAGGTCTGTCCATAGTGTCATAGTTGGAGTACTGACTTTAAAACAATTCCTTCATTAACCTCTGCCAGTCAGCAAGTCAGTGTCATTCAAAAATGGCTGATCTACTTGCGCTAACCGAATTACCTCATGGTGTACAGGAGCGTGCCGTCATCCTGGATCCTCAACAGTTTGTTGGGCATGGTCATGTTGTGAGCCACGGACTTCTTCCCGTTGTGGAAGAAGGTGTCCGGCGTCCAGATTTTACTTGCCATCAGGTTGTTGAGCGGCAAAATATTCATCGGCCCGTGAAACTTCAACCTCTCGTCCTTCCAGGTTTGGCGGAAGAACACGTCTATGGTGTACTCCTGAGGGCAGAGGAGATGGATGGGCGGGTCAGTCGCACCCTGAAGTCAAACTTGGACCAGAATCAGTGTCCACAGTGTGCGAGGCTCACTCCCATTCCCGAGTAAATCCGTCAAATAAAGGAGTGCACTCCGCACTGCCATGTTTTATCAAGCCAAACAAGCCGATCCTCACAAATGACTTCCCCTGCCACCTCGGCCCTGAATGACTCCCCCTATTAGCCAGTGCTCCATCAAGGTGAGGCCGTGGCCCTGTGTCTGTTTGTGTGTGTGTGTGTGTGTGTGTGTGTGTGTGTGTGTGTGTGTGTGTGCGAGTGCTCCTTGCAGCCGTGCACCAATGTTTCTCTAGGCTGGCTCTCAGGCCAGGACAACCCCTTGACCGACTATCCTCCGTTGTCAAAAGAAACCACACATACACACAAAGGGATTTAGCTCAGAAAGCACTGCACTGTGGAAAATATATGTGAGCGTGTGTGTGTGTGTGTGTGTGTGTGTGTGTGATTCAGTTGCTGGGAGTAAGGGGGAGAGATAAACTCTTGCCGGGTTTTCTTTTTTTTCCCTCTTTACAGCTGAAAAGCCCTTGGCGTGGAGATACTGGGACACTGAAAATTGCCCAGTGAATCCTAGACTCGTGGAAGCCCGGGAGGACCAAGTCGCTCCTTAAAAGAGAACTCCGGACAAAATCGTGTTCTGGTTTGACGTGCTGCTCAACATTTCCAATGGCGACCATTGAGATTCCTGAAATCTGGAGTGCTGCGGTGTCGCCTGTGTTTACGACACAATTGTTAAGTAAAACTGGGCCTATTTTAAAATCAGCTAAACACCCCAAGTTAATATCGGCCGCTTCAGCTATCTTCTATCTGAGGTCTGCCCTGAGAAATTTAATAATTCACAAATGAGTCCATGAGTTTGTTTTTCCAAAGCTCATAGCACCAGTTATGAGCACATTTGAGCAGTAATGGCAACTTCAAACTGGCTGTTTGCAGCTGAAGCCTCATTTATGCTTAATGTAAAATCTGGGCTGAGCCTTCTGTCCGTCCTATGCGTTTATTTCCTGCATACTCCTTTACATTCTCCAGGAGCTCACGGACGCCTAGCCAAATGCAGCAAACAGAGAGTTATCGCTGTAAGTTGCAGTGGGGCGGTGTTGCACGGTATGCTCGGGGAACAGAGAAGAAGGCTACATGGAGTCAGTATAACCGGGTACAGGAATTCTACGTCCACATGAGACCGCCACCCTCTATGGCGCTGCCTCATTCTTGGAATGCACATTATCTTGCCATCCCCATCTTTGTTATGGCCGGAAACGGAACGTGGTACTCGGAAGTCGACTCTATGAATGACCCTTAGCTACCCGAATAATGCTAACCATTGGTTTGGAGTACAAGAAGCTGCAGAAGATCTAAGGGTTGCCAGCACTGCTGTGCCATAGCTGTGCCATCTGTGCACGTCAGCGGGTGCCACGTGCATCAGGACTGATGTTGATGGGTCGATGAAAAAAGTCGCCGCTGATGGTCGGAAGGATGAAACATCATCCAAGAGCATTAGCAGCAGCGTCTAATTGCAGCTATGACTATGAAATGCAGACAGGCTAGTTTTTAATCATCTGCTGTGCTGAAGAGCAGAGGTGGACGCTACGATGGGATGGAAGTTAAAGATTAAATTAAAATGATTCATTTCAAGTTGGAGCGCCACTAAAAAGCACATTTAGCTGACTAGCCACTGACTAACTTTTAGCATCAGTGGCATCTATAAATCGTTCACAGCAGCCGTCTCAGCAATCTGATGGATTGCCAGATAAATCACGTCGGGCGGCGGAAACCACTTTACAGCTGCTGCTCCTTTTTATGAGACGGTTTTCTTTTCGGGTTAACGCGGTTCTCAGATTTAAGATCTTTGGTCACCTCTGGAGTTTTAGTCCCGCCCAGTCGTTCTTCTCTGGCTGAAAATGGGTCGCATAAGGAAAAAGTCGGGCAAAGCCGAAACGAACAGATCGTTTTTCTTTTTCCCCCTTTTTAGCTGTCGCATTTTCCGATCCCGTCTGGGAGACCTGTTCCTCGTCTTTCCGCTCTCACGGATTTACATATCAGTCGGAGGCCACGGCATTGAACTCCAGCCCGATAACCGTCCTATCAATGGATCAATTGCTTGGAAAATGAGCCTTCTGAACGGGGACGTGGTGCTGACGGTGTGATGGGCTGGCGTCTGTGCGTGTCTCAGATTGATAAGCAGGGGGGAGCCCGGGATAAACAAAAGGGCTGACTTGAATAACAAGAGAACTTTCAATAATTTATAAGCTGGAAATTGTCAGATGAACAGCCGTGACGCTGGAGCGGGGAAGAGTCGCCCCACTTCGGCGCCGTGTTCTACATGCGCGCATGCAAATAAATGGAGTTGTTGTTTCCAAACTGGAGGAGGGGGAGAAAGAAACAACAACCCGTTTCCTTCTCACTGAAGCAGTCGGTGATAACACCAATATTAGCTTAGAAATCCAAAAGTAAGAACAAGGCAGTTAGCTAAAATCATCCAGGAGATGGTCAACAGATGTTTGTTTTTGGCTCATACCAGTACTGAGATGTGGGACCATCAAAATGTCAACATAATCCCAAATGGAAAATCCATTTCAACACTGACACATGACTAATGTATGCTTTTCCGTACCATAGCAGATATTCAGATAAAAAAATATATATGTATCATCTAAAGAGTAAAAGTGCAAATCTTTCCTTACCATGTCTGTGTCTGAGACGGGTCCGAAACTGGTCACGTAGATGTTTGTCTTGACTTCAGTGACTCTGTCTGGAGAGAAGACAACACAGGGTGAGCCTGGAGTGATACAAAAGATAGCAGGACATCTTGGAACCGAGAACTTCATTCGTGATCTGCATCGCTCATCCTGCACTCGGGGTCACAGAGGGCCCGAAAGCCCATCCCGGCTACTATTAGCCGAGAGGCGGGGTTCACCCATGGGGCCACATATGGAGCTTCCAACCATTCACCCTCTCATTCACACGAACCTCCTGCATGTTTGGAGGAACCCAGAGAACCCTGGGGAACCCCTCGCAGATAAAGGGAGAACATGGAGACTCCACACAGAAAGCAACCTCTTTGAGAATCCAACCAAAGACGTGAGTAGAAGATGCTAACCACCGTCCCAGTGTGCCGCTAGCGAAGCAGCTAGCAGGTCTAACACATAAAACACAGGTTTTACCGAACGTTGTGTAGCCGAGTTTCACCGGGAGCTTGAAATGTTTGCCGTGCCGCCGCCGCTTTCAAGCGTTTCACCCGCACTTGACCCCCCGCGAACCCGTCCGAACGCGACTCCAGCGGGGGGGCAAAGTTAGCGAGCGTCAGTGACGCGGCGGTCGTGATTTTAAACGCATGAAATCTGTCCTAAATGTTCACGCTGATGTGACAGATAGGGAGCGCGGGGCCTCATATGCTTCCCCGCTCACGTGATAATGTGCAACCGCATCAGTGCCGCCGCCGCCGCTGCGCTTTAGGTCCATTTGCTTCCTCCACACTCCGTCTCTTTCAATAATTACTGAAGCCGGATCGCTCATGCTCGGTCAATTTAAAAAAGAAAAAAGCTTTTCACTTTTACTCGTCGCTCTGGAGTACACGGCGAAAACGACGGCGCTAGGTACAGTCCAAAGAGATGGTTACTCCGAGGGGTTGGTCCTCGGCCTCGGCCTCCTAACAAGATATATACTGCTCAAAAAAATAAAGGGAACACTTGAATAACACAATGTAACTCCAAGTCAATCACACTTCTGTGAAATCATAGTGTCCGCTCAGGAAGCAACACAGATTCATTTTGACTTGTTTTAAGGACATTACATCAAAGTTGGATCAGCCTGGAGTTTGTTTTTACACTTTAATTTTGAGTGTGATTCCTAATCCAGACCTCCATGGGTTGATACAATTGATTTCCATTGATCATTTTTGTGTGATTTTGTTGTCAGCACATTCAACTGTGTAAAGAGCAAAGTATTTCATAAGAATATTTCATTCATTTAGATCTAGGATGTGTTTTTTAAGTGTTCCCTTTATTTTTTTGAGCAGTGTATTAATGGTCAGGAAAGTGATGCAGATCAAGGGAAAGTGGAGGTGTCCATTTAGGAGGACATAAGTGCATCTTCATCAAAATCGGATCGATGTTTTTCCTCCACCATGATGGAGAACCTCATCCAAACAGGCATCTTCTGCCTCTCATCCAGGTTGGGGTCTCCTAAGCAGACAGAGTTGACCTTCCTTTCCCCATCCCAGCGCTTCCAGAGGCGAACTCTCGAGGAGTTCCCAGGCACGTCCCGGATCTTCTCCGGGTTCCCCTCCCGGCGGGACGCGCCCCGGAGGCATCCGGGAGGCACCCCGAGCTCGTCTGGATGCTGGAGGAGCAGTGGCTCTACTCTGAGCCCCTCCTGGATGGCCGAGCTCCTCACCCCATCCCTGATCCGGTTCTTTCCGTTCCCCATCCGCAGCTCCTGAGCAGACGTGAGGGAGGGAACGAAGATACGATTCCGATAGGGTTTGGAAAATCCAAATGAACACGGGGCTGAAGTATTCGGGCTGCCAGCTGTGATCAGCGGCGGCGCTCCGTTGCCCGAGAGCCTAATTGAATGTGCGCTAGGAAGGCATTGACTCCATCGTTAATTTAATTTATATATGTTCATTTAGAAAATAACGTTTTGGGCCCCGTGTCAGACGCTAATGGATCACGCTGCGGAGGTCCGGTTCCCTCTGGAGTGAATTACACGACGGACAAGATGTTTAGCGATCCCAGAACTCTGGTCTTAATCTTTTAGAGTGTCGGCGTCTCCGCTCACCTCGTGCTTTCCGATAGGCCTCTCCGGAGGAGACCAGAAGGCTTCATTTGCAATAAAAGAGTTGTAAAATATCCAAATTGATGACATTTAGTTTTCAAACTTCAATATATTTTATGTGTTCGGCTAATCCGCTATGTCGTTATCCATATCCAGAAAGATATCAAGCTATATATTGTATATTTTTCAGGAGGGATCTTGTGAGCATCTGAACATTCGTGTCCATTAGACACAAACTATACTGCTTTTGTGTCCTCGCTACTTGGCTGAATTTTTTTTTCTAATTTGGTTCTCGCGATTTATCGTTCTATCTATCGTTTGAACATTTCTTTTGTGATTAAATAGCCATGATGAAGTCTGGCAGAAAGAGAAGCGACAAGAAGAGGAAAAACTTGAAGAGACCGGTCTCTTGCAGCTTTGACAAACGCCGCGAAAGCCCCTGCAAAATATGTCTCAAGACTGGGACGACGATACGGTTCGGTTCGGTCCACTTTTGTAACTTGATCGACGGGGCCATGGCGGTGTAGAAAACCATTTTCAACCAGAAAAAAAGCAGAGGCAGCAAGTGTCTGTGACAATGTTTCTGAAGCAAAAAAACGCCAGTCAAGCATACGCCTGCGCCTTCAGCAGAAGATCCAAAAGGATTCGAAGATACCGTTCCGACCGACGAACCTGTGCAAGAACGCGGATGATGACGGTGTGTTGATATCAGTTTGCGGGAGGTTCGTAAAGAATTGAGTGTGGGTTAATATATACCTGTAAATACCATCAAAATCACCTCTCTACTTTGCGGAAATTCCCTTTGAAAAGCTGTTTCCCGCACCTTCTAAGGAGGTCCTTATGAAGAGTGGAGCTAATTCTCAGAGAGGCTTCCCTTCTGCAGGAAAACCCAGGAGAGCCCTCAGGGGGAAAGATGAGTTGTTTTGTTTTGTTTGTTTTTTTTTTTTCAAAATACCATCACCATGTGATGATTGTTGTTTTTCGCGCTTGAAGGCAACACCTCACACGGTTTTCCCACAGAGAACGGTCATTATGGTGTGTTTTGCGGATCATCTGAAGGTGGCCTGGACCCGGGCCCGGAGCGGGGAGGCTCACCGAACCGCCAGCTTTGTGACCGGAGCAAGATTTAATTGTATTGATCAAACCACGGCAGCACTTAAATTATAACATTCGGATAAAGTGCCACGGAGCCCCCCCCCCCGCCCCGACGCTGATTATTCCAGCAGGCATTGATCCAGCAGAGCTCATTAGAGCTTTCCACTCTATTGTATTTCAGCAACCGCTTTCCAGCTGGAGCCGGGGTCTAATGCGCGTCCTTCATCATCATCGCGCTGCCCGTTTCGGATGTAACGCTCGTGCTGCTTTAGCTCGCGCGCAAGCGGCTACGGTCACCATGGCGGTGAGATCGCCGGTCACGTCGGAATGACAAACAAGGAAATCAATGCTCATAAATCACCCTGATAGCTAAAGGCTTACCGGTGGAGGCGGTGCAACGATCAGGGGTCTTTGCAAGCAGGTGTTCTTGTAGCTGCTCCAGGTTTGCTGGAGGAAATGCTTTTGGACAGAAAGTTGCTAAGTTGCGTCTGGCTCAGATTCAGCTCCGGGAAGTAGCCTCCTCCTCCTGGGGAACCTTCTAGTCCTGCATTCCCACGGGCAATGAGGTAAGGATCGGTGCGACGTGCACCTTCAGCTCCACGCTCAAAGACAAACCGCCCAAGAAGAAGAAGACAACGTGGACACCATGGAGGTGGAAGCTGCCACAGCGTTCATGGAATAATAACCATGGACTACCAGATGGTTGAAGTGTTTTTATCTTGCACCCTAACGGCTAACCCTGTTAGCTCCACACTTGTTCTGGTCCAAAATGTAGATGTTCCTCTGCAAGCCCTGGAAACCTCTCTGAGGCGAAGCAGGCAAGGAGATCGCGCCATTTTCTCACTGATTCTGACCCTTTTGTCCCAACCAAACATCTGACCAGTGACCAGGAAAGATCCACAGGAAGTCTCTGCTAATAGCTAGTGGCTTGTGAGTCCCACCAATCACAGCATCCATGAGTTCCTACGGAACGATAAGAAAAACCTGCCTGCCATTATTATCATTTTGGACCGTGGTAGGAAAGACGGGAAAGCGTCGGAGAGCCGCCACACACACGCTGGGAGGTGAAAACCCCAAGAAGAAGACACTGCATCGGGGAATCTGCTGCTAATGGAATCACAACTATTGCTCGCTAACTCAGCAGGTCCGTTCGCAGCCACGAGGCTGTGGGTTTGGATTTCTGGTGACGGTGCACATCCCGGCCCAGCACCAGGGAAAAGAACTTTACTCTTCAGCTGTCAGACGTCTGACGTCCTGGACAGCCGGTTTGTCCGGGGTTTGTAGGAACCTTCTGCCCATTAAATGTGTGTGATGAACGCAGTGACATTAAACAGGCAGAAGGTCTTCAAGCGGAAATCAACCGGCAGACGAACAACTCAGACACACTAGATGAACCCTGCAGGAACATTCATTCATTCATCATTTACAACGCCTTTCCTGTACTTGGGAGTTGCTGGAGTAAACCCAGCCGTGATTGGCTGAGAGGTGGGATTCACCCCAAACCCGTCAATCACATATAGCCACATATAGACGCATGCAAACCAATTACTCTCTCATCCAGACGTCTGGACCATGCAGGGTCTCCAGTGAACCCCCTGCAAGTGTGGAAGAACCCGGAAGGAACTCTCACTTCTCCACCCCACAGGGAGAACTTGGAGAATCCAACCAGGGACCTTCTTGTATCCCTATCAATTAGCGCTATAAGCCTACATGCTAACACTTACGAAACTACAACAAAACAACATCAAGATAAGCGAATCAGATTAACCATGGATTACACTTGACCCCACACACACACACACACACACACACACATACATATATATTATAGTGTTTAAGGGAATCTAAATGCACAAAAGAAGCTGTCGCTGCATCGAGGTGATCAATGTCCGTCTGCATTTATCAACCAATCACCCTCTCAGCAGAATCTCCAGTGATGATGAAACAAATGAATAAGTTACACAAGCAAGATATACTGCTCAAAAAAATAAAAGGGAACACTCAAACAACACAATGTAACTCCAAGTCACTCACACTTGTGTGAAATCAAACTGTCCTCTTAGGAAGCAACACTGATTCATTTTGACTTGTTTTAAGGACGTTACGTCAACGTTGGATCAGCCTGTCGTGTGTTTTTCCACTTTAATTTGGAGTCTGACTCCAAATCCAGACCTCCATGGGTTCATAGATTTGATTTCCATTGATAATTTTTCTGATTTTACATTCTTTACACTCAACAATGTAAAGAACGAAATATTTAATAAGAATATTTCATTCATTAAGATCTAGGATGTGTTGTTTTAGTGTTCCCTTAATTTTTTTGAGCAGTGTATATCTAAATATATACACACAGAGGGAAATATATATCTCTATATATGACAGCGACACTGCTCCACCAGCAGATATCTCCTGGCATCCTTTGGTTCTCCCCCACATCCATCTGGAGGCGGTTCCATTGGCGCCGGTCCTGGATCGGTCCTCTGCACTTCCTGTAGTCTCCGCCCGTGGTGGAGCTCACAATCGGCGAGTCCCGGGAGAAGCTGCGGCAGGTGGCTTGTGGGCGTGCGGTGGGAGAGTGTCTGCGGCAGAGGGTGGGCAGGACCAGAGCCAGGGCCGCGTTCCGCACGGCAGAAGCTCAGAGTGGTGTTCTCCACCGGCGCAGACCAGCTCGTCCTCCGGGAGAAGCGTCCTAGAATCACAGAAGATCGCTCCCACCAAGAGGATGATCTCCAATCGGGAGGAACGTCAGACGGGATGTTCTCCACAGCTCTGTTCCTCCTAACGCCAGCAGGAGAGGCGGCCTTCTTCGTTTTGATCCTCCTGAGCTCGTTCCTCGTCTGAAGCATTGTCCGGAGCCAGCTAGGAGAAGGTGTCGTGAGCTTGAGGGATCATTCCCTTCTGAGAGCTTTGGTGATGGTTGAGGTCAGGCTTCATTGGAATTAAAGGTGCGGAGCTTTGCAGCAGTTTCCTGGAAGAAGGACTTGTGTTGAAGGACAAGTTCAGCAAGCAGCCGGAGGGTTGGTTTGGGCCTCACCAGAAATGACTTCCTCAAACAGCCGATCCACCGTCTCCAACCCCTCACCCCGTCCATCTCCCTTCCTCCCCAGAACAACTTCCAGCTGCTGCTTGCTTCAGGACTCAGAAGCTCTGGTGTTCTCCGTCCATGTGCGGGTCTATGGAGGTTCAGTCCTTGTAGGCGCAGCATTTTCCTCACAGAGGTTGACCATCATCCAGTAAGAAGGCTGGATGAACCTCGGCTCGGCATTGGAACTCATTAATTGATTAATTCATTCATTCATTCAGTATCTACTGCAGGAGCCTATTTCCGCATTCACTCATTCATTTGTCATATAGTCATAAAACATTCACTACTTCATTCATTTTTCATATACAGAGGTACAACCACTCATTTACTCATTTGTTATATATAGAGACATACAACCTTTCATTCATTCATTTATTCATTCATTTTTAGAGGAACACAACCATTCGCTCATTAGTTTGTTTTTAGACATAGAACCATTCACTCATTCATTCATCATATGCAGATGCAGGACTGTTCATTCATTCGTTATAGGGACATGCAACCTTTAATTCATTCATTCATTCATTCATTCATTCAGTTTCAGAGAAATACAACCATTCACTCATTTATTTGTTTTTAGAGACATATAACCATTCACTCATATATTCATTTGTTTTTGAGAAATACAACCATTCACCCATTCATTTGTCCTATGCAGATGTACAACCACTCATTCATTCGTTTTAAGAGACATACTGTAGAACCATTCACTCATTTATACATCATATGCAGACGTACAACCGTTCATTCATTCATTTGCTATATAGAGACATACAACTCTTCACTCATTCATTCATTTGTTTTTCAAGAAATACAACCCTTCTCTCATTCGTCACATGCAGATGTAAAACCACTCATTCATTCATTTGTTGTATAGAGACATACAACCTTTCACTCATTCACATATCAAATAGACAAACAAGCATTCACCCATTCATTCATGTCACAGGGACATTCAGCCATTCAAACTCTCATTCTCCAGTCACAGAGACATACAACCATTCACCCCGTCCTTCACAAATCTCAGAGAGACGTGAACATTAGCCCAGACATTTCCAAATCACACCTATTATTCACCCTGTCATTCAGACATCCGGACAATTCAGGGTCTCCGGTGACCCTCTTGGAGGAACCCGGAGAACCCTTGAGAACCCCTGGAGACTCGGGGGGAACATGGAGACTCCACACAGAAAGGCCTCCTGTGGGAATCCAACCAGGGACCTTCTGGCTGTCAGGAGGTGTCGACTGCTGCTCCAGCGCGCCGCCACATCGGGACCGATAACAACCAATCGAGTGAAAATGAAAGTGCAAGCTCAGATCTTTCATCGCTGTGACAACACACACACAGAAGGTCGACTGCATGCCTCCAGCGTGTGGACGGTCATCCAGTCCCACTAAAGTCCCAACCTGGACCTTGTTATCCATCTCTAAACCCACGTGGGAGTTCTTTACCGAGCGATCCCCGGCCGTTAATGGGAAGACAACAACACCGATCAGCGAGTGACATATGAATAAAAACATCGAGGTCAGCGGATCTGCAGCGAGGATCAGACTATCATTCTCACTGTGAGAATCTTTGAATATTTGAATAAAGTCTTTTCAATCAATATTGAATTTAGAAGCTTCTTATTTTTTTTCTTTTTGTTTAATTTTGTTTGGATGATTATATACAAAATTATGTATATGATAATAATTTTAAAGTTAAGATAAAATGCAAAAAAAATTAAATATTTCACTTTTCATTTTGTTCAATTTACATGATTCCTAGTTGGCCCGCGCATAAAAATTAAATAAGATTAGAATAGTAACAAGAAGAATTACAATAAGAATAACAATAAGAATTAAATCAAATTAAATAAATGATAATCATAAAAAAAATAATCCATTTGAGGTTCTACATTTAAATCACCGCACAAATAACTTTGGCTATTTACACTCCAGCAACATCTTGTCTTGTATTGAAAGATGAATGAATGCTTTGTCGACGAAGGAAACCACTGGTGCTTCCAGTCGGCGGTGAACAAGAGACTTGGAGGGTTTTGTTCTTATTAGAAGAGGATAAACGTCTTCCCTGCGTATCCGAGGACGCCGCCAATAAATGATTGATCACCGGATAAATGATTGATGCGGAGCAGCACTATGATAAGGCATGTATGTTTTCTGGAACGCCCTCCACGCCACGTCGCCGCTCCTCACTACCAATTATGGATGTGCTTTGAACGGGAGTCCGGTGGTGCATTTATGTGCTACCCATCTAGCGTGTTTGCGACATGGAAAATTCCATCAAATGTAATTTTTCCTCTCCCCGCTCTATGTCGGGGGCCTTCGGGCTCCCGGGATGGCTGAATCTGATTAAAACTGTATGTCACCCCACGCCATGATGGAAAACTGTGTCTGTGCGAGCTTCGCCCCGTATCTGCGCTGAAAAACACACATTGTCTTGGAGGAAACATCTAATAAGGCGCCGGAGCGTTGAGCGCGGCCCAGCCGGAGGAGGTCCGCCTCCCCATATGGCGGCTCCCGGGGCCGGGGCTGATGGCCCCGGGAATTTGAATTTCAAATGGCGGCGGGTCCCGCGGGAGAGCGCTCGGCTTTTTCGGGGGCGAGGGGGTACCGGCTGGATATGAGATGCCAAAACGCAGAGAGTGATGGGGGAGGTGTGAGGCGCGCCTCGGCCCGCCGGAGGAGTCGTACTTCTTCATCACGTTGGAATATATGTGGCCTCCGCTGCGGATTGGGAGGTGAGAAATATTGAAGGCCGACACGGAGTTGAAGGATCTCGCTTTTTAAACGCCACCTTTCGGCTACCGCGGGGATTCACTTAACGTCTCCGAGGATCTACGTCGGAGCGGTCGTGAGATTAAAATCCAATCTTTAATGAAGAAACAGAAAAATCCCAGGTCTTTATGAGGTGCAGGCATGGGGGGTAAACGAAACACCTTTTTATCTAATGCAGGGGCGGGCAAACTACGGCCCGCGGGCCACATCCGGCCCGTTGGTCTTTTTAATCCGGCCCTTTAAAGATTGGTACAGAATTCATACTTGATGTGAATGATTGGATCGATGAACGTTGGAGCTCAAACGGGATATTATTTCATTTTAGGAGCTACTCGACAACACATGAATGAGCTGGACGTGAAGCTACAAGGGAAAAAACGATTTGTGCGCTGAAATGTGAATGTCCGCGAAGAAGAGGCGTGATCATTTTGATGGTATTTACAGATATATTAACCCTCAACGAACCTCGCTCAACCCTTAACGAACCTCCTGGCAACTGTTATCTGTTATTGTTGGTTTTATCTTTTGAACAACCGTCAGCATCTTCTTGCTAATCTTGGGGTCTATATCAGACTTTTGGGTGGGTGCTCATAGAATCACACGAGTCTGTTATGCACTGTTAACAAATGCGTTTTTTTTTTTTATTTATATGCATCGTAATTTGTGGTGACCCGGCCCGTCTGTCAAATTTTTAAAATCAATGCGGCCCCTGAGCCAAAAAGTTTGCCAACCCCTGATCTAATGTGAATATGATTAGAAACTCTGAAATTCTGAAACTCTGAAATACAAGCTCATACATTCACATTACGTTCCAAAGGACGAGAATGAAAGGGTTCTCCGGTGTTTCAGATCTGTGTATAACCGTTGGCTCCATCCACACGTCTGGACCATGTAAGGTCTCCACTGAACCTCCTGCATGTGTTTGGACCGTGGAAGGAACCAAGACGACCCTGACGCAGACACCGGGAGAACATGGAGAGTCCACACAGAGAGGAACCCTGTGGGAATCCAGCAAGGGACCCTCTTGCACCAAAAATTTGCAAGGAACTTAGAGAAATCCACTACAAATGAGCAATGAATCTTCACAAACCATGAGCTTTATATCAGTAATGTAGTGTAAGGTCTTCCAGGATTGGGGTCCATCACCAGATCCCCGCGCAGCCAAACCCCACCATCCCGTCCCACCGCAGAACCATTGGCCGGTGGCGTCTTACCTCCGAGGCCGGGCCGCAGGCGGTTGTCGTATCCGTCCAGCAGTCGGTCCAGGATCCGCGTGAACAGCGTGATGTTGGTTTTGAAGGCGTCCGACGTGGAATCGGCTTCCACCGACCTGGTGAACGGACACACGAGAACCACGGAAACCGTATTTACCTCCCTTATCTAGGAGAGGAGGTCGCCATCGTCTGGCGGGGAAGCGATACCTGCCTACGCTCGCGCGAACGCCACGCCACATCCACGCAGATGACCCAGTTCAAAGCAGAACATTCCTGAGCCAACTGCTACCAGAGCCAAGACACAAGCGGATATGCAAATGTACGCAGAAGAGCAGGTTCATCATAAATAAAATAATTCATTTGAGGGTTCTACACTTAAATCACCGCCCAAAATGGCGATATCCGATACTTTCTGGACATGCCCTGTTCTCTGTAGCGTTCCTCGAATTGACGCCGCGCGAGCACCAGATTATATAAACTATCTTTTTGAGAAACCCTGTAGTTAGCATTAGCCTAGCCTCTAGCCATGCTACCATAGGCTGACTGCTGAGGGACATCCCATGATGCACCTCTCTCTGCAATCACGTCTCCTCACAAGTGCTTGAAAGCAACCTTGTACCCTCTCTTCCAGGCCCCGGGCTCTCTGATTGGGCGGCTCTGTAGGGGGCGTGGCCTAATCTACTGAAGCATCTCCCCAGGGGGCTACCATTGTTGTTTCCTCTGAATATTTAAGCTACTTTTGGATTGTGTCTGTTATTACCATTTCGCTGTCAACGCTAAAGGTATTAGCAGCGATATGACTCGCAACCCCTCCATCTCTGCCTCGCAACCCCAACCGGTCGAGGCAGAAGACCGCCCCCGTCCAGCTGGGATCTGCCCGAGGTTCCTCCTTGGTAAACGGCGCCGTTTCCTCGCCGTTGTCGCCGAGCGCCAACTTGCACGCCACGAATCATATCAATTACCAAATATGCATCGATGCATTGACACAAAATGGCACAAAATTCATAGCAGACTTTTTGCCATCATGGGTTCAACCGCTAAAAGTTGAAAGCCATCCCAGAATAATCCCCCCAGCAAAATAAAAAGCAGATATTTGAAGCTCGTGTTAAAATCTCTTGAAAACTAGTTTCAGGCGATGACTGCCGAGCTGGTCATGGGGAACGCAGAGTACAGGAAGTAACCCACAAACAGGAAGTGCACATATGCTGCCTGTTCCTGATTGGCTAAGGGCCTCAAGTTGGAATCCCGCCATGGTTTCCATCCCGGTGTTGCCAGGAATCCAAGCGCTGGGTGTATTCTGGGATGGACGCTTTCCTCCACCCGTTGCAAGCTTTGCTCCGAAGCCTGCCCACGCCTCGTTTCCTCGTGGTAACGAGATACCCCCCACCCCCCTTTTATTCCGATTTTTGTTTTAACTTCTCTAAACTTTACATCCACAATGTTGAGGGAACCTTTATCTCGACATCACGGGGTTAAATAACTCGTTACCACGAGAAAACGGATGGCCGTCTCAGGGGTTTATATGATTGATGCATGCAGATTGCGGGTTGCATGCGGGTTCTGAACCCACCCACCCACCCACCAGCATGCCGTGGGGGTCGGGTAACACCCGGGGTCCCTGGAGACCCGAGTGGGCGATCACACACAGAAAAATAAAGCTGGGGTCCGGGAGGTGGTGGTGGGGTGGATGGGGCTCACCTGGTCTTCCAGGCGAGCACCAGGCAGGCGAGGACCAGAGGTGCGCTCCCCCCGCTCCACATGGCTGCTCCACCGGCTGCACGCCGCAGGAGCCGCCGCTGCAAAGAACGGTGGCTCCGGTTCACTCACTCGCCGGTTCCGGGGGGGTGTCGGTGGGGTCGGGGATCCCCTCCTCCCCCTCCTCCTCCTCCTCCTCCTCCTCCTGGATTAGTATTCACGGACAGCCTCCACGCGTGAATCGAGGCTCCCCGTCAGTGCGCGGGGGCCACAATTCCGTGCGTAAAAAATGTCAGGTGATGGAATGGAGTGGCCTCACCTCAGGTGCACAGAGAGCCCGCCGGGCCGCGGGGAAAGTTGTGCGCGCCTGGCGCCGCTGTGCGGGGACGCGCGGCTGTCATGGGAACAAAAGCTGCGGACCCCGATCCCGGTCTGCGGGGGAAGAACCGGCACCTCCCTCAGATGAAGCGGTGGAACCAGAGGATGAAGATCAGGAGCGGAGACGGTGCTGCTGCTGCCGCTGCTGCCTTCACGCCTCCCTGCTCGGCGTCCTCCTCTTCCTCCTCCTCCCCTTCTTCTTCTTCTTCCTCCTCCTCCTCCTCCTCCTCCTCGTCCTCCTCCGGCAGCAGCTCGATGCGAATCGTGATAAGCGAGGAGCACATCTCACCCCTCCTCACCCCAACCCCCACCTCCTCAGTCTCCACACAAAAAAACTACAAAGGCTTCAGGAGGAGAAGCACTGGGTCCTAGAGGTAGTTTGGTATCAAGCGGGTCTTCTCCTGCTGCTCCTCCTCCAACTCCTCCTGCAGCTCCATCTCCATCTCCTCCAGCATCTCCTCCTCCTGCAGCTCCTCCTCCAGCTCCCTCTGCTATAGATCCTCCTGAAGCTTCTCCTGTAGCCTCCTCCCTCTGCAGCTCCAGCTACTCCTCCAGCATCCTCCTACAGCTCCTCCTGCAGCTTCTCCCACCGACTCCTAGGGTTTCCCCTGCAGCTCCTCCTCCTCTCACTTCACCTCCTGCAGCTTCTCCTCCTTCAGCTTCTCCTGAAGCGTCTCCTGCAGCTTCTTCTCCATCTCCTCCTCCTTCCATCTCCTCTTCCAGCTTCCCCTGCTATAGATCCTCCTGAAGCTTCTCCTGTAGCTTCCTCCCTCTGCAGCTACAGCTCCTCCAACTGCTTCTCCCACAGACTCCTCAGGTTTCTCCTGCAGCTCCTCCTCCTCTCACTTCACCTCCTGAAGCTTCTCCTCGTTCAGCACCTCATCCTCCAGCTCCTCCTCCTTCACCGTCCCCTTCTCCAGCTCCTCCTCCTTCAGCTTCTCCTGCAGCTCCCTCTCCATCTCCTCCAGCATCTCCTCCTCCTTCAGCTCCTCTTCCAGCTCCCCTTGCCACCGATCCTCCTGAAGCTTCTCCTGTAGCCTCCTCCTTCTATAGCTACAGCTACTCCTCCAGCATCCTCCAACAGCTCCTCCTGCAGCCTTCTCCTCCTGCTGCTTCTCCCAGAGACTCCTAAGGTTTCTCCTGAAGCTTCTCCTACAGCTCCTCCTCCTCCCATTTCACCTCCTGAAGCTTCTCCTCCTTCAGCATCTCTTTCTTCAGCTCCTCCTCCAGCAGCTTCTTCTCCTTGACCTTCTCCTGAAGCTTCTCCAGCATCTCCTCCTCCTTCATTTCCTCCTCCAGCTCCCCCTGCTACAGACCCTCCTGAAGCTTCTCCTGTCGCCTCCTGCCTCTGCAGCTACATCTCCTCCTGCAGCTTCTCCTCCTCCTCCGATCAATTAGGAGCAAAGTATTGATTATGCAAAAACAAAGCAGCTCTGTGGAACGATGGAAAAAGGACGTGTCTTCAAAAGGAGCCGTACCAGTTGCTGAACGTCTGGGTGGACGTTCACCAACAGAACATCTGCCTCCACTCCCGGTGGAGCTCTCATACGTTCATCCTCTCATCCGGACCACCAGCCCGTGATCCAGAACATTCCCGACTAATTACAGAAGGGCATCCATTTTCCTGAGCCGGTATCTCCTGCCGAGCCCCCGGGCCTCCTTATCTCACAGGATCCCACTAGACGTAGCTTGATCTTCTGCATCCACGCAGACCTTCTGGGTGAGCTTCCACCTCTGGACACTTTGCATGCCAGACTTAAAAGCGGCGCAGCCCCGGCTCGGCTCCTGCTGCTGCTGCCGCTTTCCCCTGGAAGACCTGGGAGATGTTCTTCCAGCTCCTCGCTCCTCACCGGGCCTTTGCAGGAGGACGGGCGGGGATCTCTGCTGACGTCACGTCTAACTACATCGTAAGGGCGGAGAACTTGTGAGAAGGCCAGAAGGTCCGCGGTCGGGTTCTCCAAACACGTGCAGAAGCTTCACTGGAGACCTGACGTCGTCCAGACGTGTGGAGGAGAGGGTGAACGGTTAATTTGCATGTTTTATCAAAGATATCGGGAAAAAAAAACACAATATTTTGCTGCACTGATCTCATATTCTTTTGATCAACTCGGTCGAAACAGTGTTTCGGTTGCAGATTGTGACCAATCAACACACACACACACACACACACACACACACACCAGGCTTACAAACAAAGGGGAAGCCAGTGATTTATCACCAGGGTTTGATGGAGGCAGATGATTGGCCGTGACCCCCTGAGGGGAGCAGCTCGAAAAAGAAGAACAAGAACATTCCTAAGCTGCTTCTGCATCAGTGATGCTCCACCCGCGAGGACATTTTAGACTCCTACCTGCAAAAGGTCTTATGTTTACTCTTTATTTTTATGCCTTTTTATTTGAATGCCTTGCTGCTGTGGCTAAAAAAAAAAAAAATCCCAATCATGGGATTATTAAAGTATATTTCATTATCTCATCGCATGATCCTGCAGCAGCCGGGTTGTGGAGGAGGAGATCCATCCCAAAGTTCATCCTGGACCATCACAGGGACGCGGATGGAGACATACAACTATTCACGTCTAAAAATTCAAAACATCTGCGGGGGAAAAAAAAAACGTGGGGAACCTCCAGCCCCACAAACAGCCACGCTGTCGTGCACGAACGCACACACCTCCTTTGTTGACACACACACACACACACACACACTGTGGGGCATCCCTACAAATACTCTGCAGAGATGCAGAGCGGCAGGTGATTTTGCAGCGCTGGGACGGACACGCCGATGGCCTGGTGTTGTGATCGCTTGTGAATCGATGCATCACGCACAAATATAACACGCTGATCTTCACGTACATGAAGGTATCTTCATGTCGCTTCTATTTTTGAGGTTTATTTTAAGGCGCGGTGTTTTCCCTGATTCTATTTGAGCTCCTCACCATGTATTTGATTGAAGCCTCCCTGGAGTTGATTCTCCACACTAGAACTCGCCTTCTCGGCAGGGTGCTAATGCTCCACTCCGGCCGAGGTTCTCCATCGAAGTTCTTCGCGAGGCACGGGCAGAAGATGTCTGCAGAAGTATCCAAATGTGTGCACGAGACCTGCCGGAGCGCCGGCGGCAGGTGAGGGGACGATCTGGTGCCTGGAGGAACCTCAGGGCGGGGTCCTGATTGGCGATCGGCCACAGGTGAGTGACACCAGCCGTGATTGGACGAGAGGAGGGGTTCGCCCTGGACCAATCACAGGGCCTCATATAGAGACATGCAACCATTCACTCATTCATGCTATTCAAACATCCAAACACTCACATATCATATTGAAATGATTCACAGGAAATGATGTGTATATGAAGGGGAGGTGTGGTGGATGTAACACACACACACACACACACACACACACACACACACACACACACACACACACACACATCTCTGGACAAAAGGGTTCTCCCTCTAGCCTCACTCCTATAATTCACAGCGGTGACAGGGGACTTATGGTCACCTCGGTGAAGGTGACCCCTGGAAAAGGTGTACCACAGGTCAAAGGTCAACCTCTCGACCAATTACAGTGGGGATAGCCCCCCCCCCACCCCTGCGGAGTGCAGGATAGGATAATGAATGAATGAATAAATGAATGAACGTCTATTTGCTTTTGTTGATAGATGGATTACCTCTAAACAGTGTAGGGAAGCTACACACACACACACACACACACACACACACACACACACACACACACACACACACACACACACACAACACACACAGGGCGACCCCTTCCTGTCAGGGGTGATGATGATGGGGGGTGATGAAGAACATCTCTGGAATTCAACAACAACCACAATGTGAGACATGGGGTGGGGGGGGTGTCGTGCTCGGAAGCATGGCTGACATCCGTGCACGTATTTGCATGTGTTTGCATATGTTCATTTGATATGACACACACACACACACACACACACACACACACACACACACACACACACACACACACACACACACACACAGTGTCCTCTGCTGGTCAGAGACGGTAAAATCCTTCCACAGATATTTGAATGTACAAAGTGGAGCATTTCCATCCCCTACAGTCTGTTTGTCATCACACACACACACACACACACACACACACACACACACACACACACACACACACACACAAGCTCCAGCCACCGCTCACTTTGCCATGGTTGGAGACTTCTGTGACATTTTTTTGGGGGGGTGGAGACAGCGCTCTGCTGTCAGCTGTGTGTCAGCATGAGTTGAAGCTGGAAATGCTAAACTGTTCTCCGGCCTTGTTACCTCGGCAACAAGCCATGCATGGCAGAAGATAGATGTTGTGAGAGAGGGAAAGGAGAGAAGATGAGGAGCCCGTGGAAGGGCGCTGAGACTCTTAAAGTGATAGGTCACCTCACAGAGCCACGCACGATGGAGGTCCAACGTCTTCTTGACGAGGAGGACCTGGACGGTGGGATGTGGTTCTTCCAAGTGTGTGTGGTGGAGGTTGCCTCCAGCTCGGGGGTCTTCAGGGCGTGGACGCTGCAGTGGGAAGGAGGGTGGGAACCTCCATGTGTCCGCCCGGCTTCCAGCAGACGTCTCCTCACAAGTCTGACACGCGCACATACATCTTGTGCCCGAAAAAGAGGAAGCACGACACACACACACACACACCGTCAGAAACCTCCTGCATGCAGATGAAGCATCATGGACACCAGGTACAATGTGGGAATATGGGATGAGGCGAAGATCCTCATGTTGGTGATATTCACATGGGATTAAGAACCAGGAGGAAATAGGCAACGTACCACTGGTGGGTTCCAGAACAGGAGCTTCCAGCTGAGGTGACCAAGGTGACTGCAGGAGTTGAGATCCACCTGGATGGTGGAGGACCGCAATTACCCTATTCGGTGATTCATAAGGCGAATTACAGAGTAACAAATTACCCTGCTCAGGAGTAACCTGATTACATATCAGATTAAAGTTACTATCTTGTCTATTTACTCTTCTGTGTGTGTTCTCACTCATACACACACGTGCACATAGAATGACAGATAGTTAGATAGATGTACCAATGGACAGATAGCTATCCAGCTAGCTAGCAAGCTAGATAGATGGATGGATTGATAGATAGAGCCGTTTGTGCGAGTAGAAGCACCAATCACCCTCTCATTCAGGCACCATCTAGAGCACGTGTGTCAAACTCAAGGCCCACAGGACAAATGTGGCCCGCAAGAACGTCTAAAATGGTCTGACTGTCTTAAAAAACAGAAGTCAAAAGCATGCATTGACCATAAACTACATTTCCCACGATTCATCCAGATCATGCTACAGCATCCCGCCATTAGATTGCACTGTATCTACATTGATGTGATTTTCAACAAGTGGAATTGAGAAATACAAATGATCCCTAAATGTCTAGGAGGAGAAAAGTTGATGCAGATGGAAGGCTGATTCAAGAAAGATGGGAAGGCGAATACGTGTTTGTGCTTCAAGGAGAAGAAACGGCATGTCTTTTGTGTTATGAGGCTGTCGGTTGTCAAAGAGAACGATCTGCGTTGGTGTTTTGACACCAAACACGGAGCTAAGTATGCCGAAATTAGCCTTCCAGAAAAACAACAAACTGTCCAAAAATTAAAAGCCAAACTAGAATGACAGCAGAATGCGTTCATCCAAAAACACTGCGGCAGTGAAAGCTAGCTTTAGTGTGGCTGAAGAAATCGCCTGAGCTCTTTCTGTTATTCTGCCCTTTTAAATGAGACAAAAAGGTTTTCAACAAAAAGAAAATCAGTTATTTAAAATTAAGGAGTACCGTATTTTCATGACCAGAGGGCGCAACGCACTAAAAGGCGCAGTCTCAGTTATGCGTTCCATTACTGTATTTAACACACACATAAGGCGCACCTGATTATAGGGCGCGGGTTTTATATACAATCCACGCCCACACTTGCCCCTTTAACGTTCTCATAGTGTCCTCTACTACGTCCGCCTTACAACAACACACACAAGCATACAAGTGTGCTTATTTAAAAATAGACCGGGAGCAAAACTAAGTTTGGTATTCACATTTTTTTACCGGTAATCGTCATCAATCAAACCCATGGAAGTCCCTCATCCTCTGTTTCTGATTTGAACAGCTGCGCTAAATCTCCATCAAGCATGCCAGGTTCACTTTCTTCACTGTCGGAGTTGCTTTCCGCGCCGCGCGGCTCCTCGGAAATGATGCCGGTTTTTGCGAAAGCTCGAACAACAGTGCCAGCAGACACGTTAGCCCGAGCATCTGCAATCCATTCGCAAATTGTGGCGTAACTCGCACAGCGCTGCCTTACACTCTTAGTGAAACTATGGTCTCCAAGAAGACTTTTCGTACCCTGTTGTGCGTACCGCTAGCGTGCTGGTCCTCTTCTTCCCCACAGTGTGACTCACCGGGATGTCGAAAGTGAGCGGCACCTCGTCCATGTTAGTGATGTGGCCGGGCTGGATGTGTTTGTCAGCGATGTTTTCAGGGTTGTTAAAACAACAATGTTCTGCATAACGCACATACCCGTTCTTTTATATACAATCAACGCCCACACTTCCCCCTATAACTTTCTCATGGTGTTCTCTATTACGGACACAGGGCGCATTGCATTATAGGGCGCGCCGCACATTTGAAAAAAATCTAAGACTTTTATGTGCGCCTTATAGTCGTGAAAATACAGTAGTTCCATTTATTTTACATTACATTTGGTCACATATTTACCGTTACATGTGGCCCTTTGAGGGCAACCATGATGCTGATGTGGCCCTCGGTGAAAATGAGTTTGACACCCCTGATCCGGAGACAGACATCCATCCAGGATGGAGGCTCCTCACCGGGAACGTCCAGGCCTGGCGGACAATTCGGACGTGTCCTTCGGCTCGCCGGACGGAGGCGAACGGGTTCAGGTGGAGTTCACGCCGTCGGCTGCGTGATGACATCACATCAGGTGACGCAAGCGAGGCCACGTGCGTGTCATGCTCCTGTAGCTTACATAATTCCAGCCGTGATTCACAGGACAAAAATAAGGGTCACTTTAGTGACCCCGGTAATGTGATTTATGCGGCTGGAGTTCTTCCGCGCTGCAAAATCCCACCCCCGCCCCCTCAGGTTACCACGGAAACCAAAGCCAGGTTGTACCGAGTCTGCCATCTTTTTCACAATAACACCTTTTTTTTTTTTTTTTTCTTTCTTCCAACCAGAGCTAAAATTAACCGCTGAGCTTGTGTGCAAGGGGCTGGGAAATAAACTCACACACACCCGGTGCCAGCATCTTGCTGGTGGGAGAGGCAGCTCCTGAAGGTCCTGCAACACTTTGGAAATCCGAAAAATAGAGATAAATTTCACGGGAGCGAGGATTTGGAGGTGGAGCAAAGACACACGTGTTGCGCTGATGATCCTCCAAGCCGTATCACCCACGGCCACTAGAGGGCACCAAAAGCAGGGGAAGCTTCCCATTTCGATGATCTCAGAGGGGTTCGTTGGGCGAACGCCTGTCTCCAGTGGGTGGAAGACGATCTTGGACGCGTTCCCTCTTTTGAACGCAGTTTGTATATCCTCTGCTTTTTCGGGACAGATTTTGCGCCGACACGTCGATGACGACGAACCAAGACGGCTAAAACGTACATCGTACCAGGGTGTCAGGACGGAAGCCCACACAACCGGAGAAGGAAAACAGAGAAGATCCTTGTTTACATAAATATCCATTGGTGTCAATCATCTGCTGAAGAGCACCCACCTCCCGACAAGTGTTTCCCGGCTTCATAGCTTCTACTCTAATGCTAATACCATTTAAATCAGGCAATCAGGATTTTTCTTCCCTTTTGTCCTAATGTTATTTCCTGCCAGTGAACATCTGCACTCTCCGATCTGCACACGCCAGCTTATCAGATTAGCCTTCTATCTAGCCGCCGCACTTTTACCTAATGCGGCGGCATCTTATCCGACGGCTTTTCCATCCGGTAAAGAGGCGTGACGGCTTTTCCATCCGGTAAAGGGGGGGGGGGGGGGGTCCGTCAGCAAAGTAAGGAGATACATCAGGCCCAGACATCGACCGCCACCCAAAGGCTCCACCCGTGCGTGGTCGTGTTCACTGGAAGTGACCACATAACACCGCTTCTGCTGCATTTATAGAGAATTTCTGCATTTTTAGGTTGAAATTCCGTGATTTTCCTTCCTGATCCACTCGTATTGATCTTGGAGCAACACACACACATGCACGCACACACACTCAAACACACACACACATCTCACACTCTGGTAGGCCATCTCTTCCAACAAATTCACGGGGTTTCCTGCCAAAATGTATCAATAGTATCAATAGATAAGAGCAGATTTCTAATTAATTATGTATGAACACACGTGTGTGTGTGTGTGTGTGTGTGTGTGTGTGTGTGCGCACATGCATGTCTGGGCATATATGTACGTATTTATGTGCTTGTATGTTTATGTCCGTGTAGACGTATATGTGTCTATTTGTGTGCATGTGTGTTGTGTATGTGTGTGCAGGCATCTGCATGTGTATACAGTACATGTGTTTGTGTGTTAGTATGTGTATATGTTGTGTGCATGTGTCTGTGTGTATGTGCATATTTGTATTTGTATGTGTGTGCATCTGTATGTGTGTATGGGCTTGTATTTGTATGTATGAGTGTGTATGTGTTTGTGTGTACGTGCATCCTTAGTGGGTAAAGGCATGTATTTGTGTGTGTGAGTATGTGTATGGTTCAGCATGTCTATTTGTGTGTGTATGTGTACGTGTGTGTATGTGAGTGTGTGTGTGTGTGTACATGAGTATATTTGCATTAGTGTACTTGTGTACGTGTCTATATAGGTATGTGTATGTGTGTGTTCAGTGTGTCTAAGAGTGTGTTTGTGTGCATGTGTGTGCGTTTATGTGTGTGTCTTTCTGTACATAGTGTATGGTTTTACATATATATATATATATATATGCTTGTTAATCCTTCCTGGCCGTGCACAGAAAGCTTCCCTCTCCTTGTCATTTCCATTTACAGTTGGTCCACATGATTCAGTTGCTCCACATAAGCACCGTCATTATTGGACTAATTCACTGCGAGATCAATACTATGCCTCCGCCCTTATTAGATTGATCAGGGTTATCGATCACGGCCGTGACAAATAGAATGCCCCGCAGCCTCTGGATTTGAAATCATAAAGCGGCATCAATAACTGAAGGACCATCAGGAAAGTCATCGATAAACTGTAATCTGGTCCCTCAGACCTGAGGGGCTGTGCCACGTCACACACCTATGTATTGATCCGTGGAGCTGATCAATTAGGGTGATAAATGACATGGTTAAATACTGACTTAAAATTTTCCTCCAACTCTGTGTGTGTCAGCTCTGAATCCTCATATGTTTGTCTCACTGCATACGTGTGTGTATGCATGGGTGTGGGTGTATGTGCTTGTTTGTGTGTGTGCATGAATGTGCATGTGTTTGTGTCCACATGTGTGTGTGTGTGTGTGTATGTGTATCTGTATATGTATGTGTGTGCATGTGTCAATGTGTGTACCTGTGTCTATGCATTTGCACAGTATTTAGTGTTTGTGTATGTACCCATCCCTGTCCGTGTGTGTGTGTGCCTGTATGTGTATGTATCCATGTTTGATATGTGTGTGTGTTTGTGCATGTGTTTATATGCTTGTGTATATGGGTGTGTATACGCGTATAAGTGTATGTACTTGTTTATGTGTGTGTGTGTACATGTACATATATGTTCCTACTTATACGTGTGTTTGTGTGTGTGTTTCCACATGTGTGCATGTGTCCTTGTGTAGCCTGGATGTGTGCATGTGCACAGTGTCGGTGCATTTGTGAATGTGTGCGGGTGTGTACGAGTGTGTTTACATATGTGTGTTTGTGGAAGTGTACGTGTATGTGTGTATAGTATGTATGCACATGAGTTCATGAATGTGTGTGTGTTTGTATGTGTGTCCACGTGTGTGTATGTGTACATGTTTATGTATATGTGAGCATGTGCACAGTATGTGTGTTGTATGTGTGTGTATGTGTGTGTGTGTGTACCTGCTTATATGTGTTTGTCTATGTCTTTGCCTGTATGTCTGTATGAGCACAGTACGTGTGTATATGAGTAGCATGTGTGTACATGTGTCTGTTTTCGTATGTGCATATTTGTAAGTCAATGTGTATCTGTGCACAGATTTTATGAGTGCATGTGTATATGTGTATTTATAAGAGTGTATCAGTATGTGCATATGTATGTGCGTGTGTGTGTGTGCACGTGCATGGCTGTATATGCTTGTTTATGGGTATGTGTATGTGCGTGTGTATATGCTTTATCGTGTGCGTGTGTGTGTGTGTGTGTGTATCTGCTGATAGGTGTTTGTCTATGTGTATGCTTGTATGTGTGCACAGTGTGTACATATGTGCGTGTGAGATGATCTGAAATGATTTGTGTGCAATCAAAGATCTTGAATGTGTGTGTGTGTGTGTGTGTGTGTAATTAGCCCCCCTTGTCAGTCATTTTTCCAGACGCTAGGAGTCCAAGGACCTGGACGTCAGTCCCTCCATCACACATCTGCAGAAGAGCATCTTCACCCACACCCAACTTCTCCATCAACGCCATTGGTTTATCACAGATCTATTGACCTATTCGGGAAGAAAAAAAAAACGATTAGGATTCAGTGTGTGTTTGCTCACAGCTTAAACCCCTGCAGTTCACCTCTGGCCCGGTGACCCCTCTGTGACCTCCAGCCCTCTGACCCTCATCTGTCACGGTGTGAAGCCTCGTGGTTCTGGATCCCGCAGAGGAAGCCGGTGCGATCCTTCCTGTCCCGCCACAAGGACCAGGATTCTCTGCGCTGAGCCACTAGAGGGAGCTTCATACCTTGTTTTCAATGCTTTTCCAGGAGCTCCGTCTCAGACACCCCTGCTGGTCGGAGGTCATTTATACATAATCATGATTTGTTTGTGGGAGGGGGCGTAGGAGCTGTTATATAGACGGAAATGTTACTGATGAACAGATGGTTCCCTGCTGGAGCTCAACATACAACCTGCCTACAGTTCAGAGGGAGCAGAAAACACTGGGAGGCACCGGTGCAACCACCAGTGACATCCATCCATCCATCCATCCATCCATCCATTCATTCATTCATTCATTCATTCCTATCCCAGCTCCCATGGACGACAGGCAGGGTTCAATCTCCATCAACCACAGGGCCACAGTATGGAGACACTAACTATTCACCCATTCATTCACACATCATTTAGGCAAAATATTATTCACCCTCTTATTCATACATAATATAGACACGAGCGTTCCCTAACTCATTCATGTGTCAGATCCCAATCATTCTCTCATTCATCTAAACTTCAAATTGACAACCATTCACCCTTTCATCCACACATTGTATAGAGAAATACAACCATTCACTCATTCGCTCACACTTTATCTAGACCATATTCACCCTCTGATTCACACATCATACAGAGACATTCAACCAGTCACTCATTCATTCACACTTCAATGAGATAAACAACTTTTCACCCATGTGTTTGGACTGTGGGAGGAACCCGGAGAACCCTGAGGAACCCCCAGAACATGGAGACTCCCCACAGGAAGGAAACCGGGGACTTTCTGGCTGTGAGGAGGAGGCGCAAACCCTCGCGAGCCACCTGTTAGAGGGGCACAAAAAGGCAGGCCGCTGTGTCCGGGGCGGATCCATCCATGGTGCAGACGTCTGGAGCAGCAAAGCCGCCCTGAGCATCAGTCTTCTGCTGACGGGGTCCTCATTAGTGCAGGTCCCGTGTTCTGGAGTTGAGCTATGGCTTGTAGGCCCTTGTGAGAGTGGCGGGGCGAAGCGCCAGGAACAACAGCCCGGCAATAACGGCAAAACAATTTCACACTCGAGCGGCTTCATGAGCGGTGCGATCGGCGAGCGGCGCCATTCGTCCATCAGTGCGCCGCCGCCGCCGCCACATCACAACAAGGGATGACTCTGCTGTGGCACCAGGACAGCCTCCACCTTCTGAGTCCACTGGACCTCCCGGGGGGCGGAGCGCGTCCGATGAGGTTCTACAAGTCTTCTCGACCGATCGATTATAGATTGGAAGATACGTCAGATGGGTGGTGTGATCGCATCAGATGTCACAGGCTGTGTGGAGGTGTTGCGAGGGGGAGTTGTAGGCTCACCGCTGGAGGTCATGACCTTGGAAACAGTGAGTCCAGGTGCTCCTGGTCCAGCTCATTACCCTGCTGCATTCAGGGAAAGCACAGATTGTCAGGGCTGTCAAGGCTAATGTGTACATACCGTGTTTATCTTCTTCTTCGCCTTCTGGCTGCTCCCTTCAGGGGTGGCCACCGGTCCTCTCATACCAACTTACTTCCTGTCCTCTTCCCTCCATCCATAAACCTCCTCTCTTGCAGCTCCAACCACAGCATCCTTCAACCCAGATCTTCTCCATCACTCCTCCATCCATGTCAAAACCATCTCAATGTGACTTTATCTCCAGAACATCTACCATGTACTGTCCCTCTGATGGACTCCTTCCCGATCATCTCCCTCCTCCTCCCTCTAAATGAGGAACCTCCAACACCTTCATCTCTGCTGCCTCCCGCTCTGCCTCCTGTCTTCTCCTGTGTCTCCAAACCAGACACCTCTCCTCCGTCTTCTACACCTTTCCTTTCCTTCTGGCTGTTACTCTTCCATCATCCAACCTTCTCTTCTCCACTCTCCATTGCTCTGGACCATTGACCCTAAGTCCTTAAAATCCTCCACCTTCTTGATCTCCACTACCCGTATCCACTTGGGTTCCTCTCATTTCCCACATGTATTCTGTCTTGTTGCTGCTGACCTTCATCATTCTCCTCTCCAGGTCATTCCTCCGCCTCTCTAGATGTCCCACCTGCTCCGTGCTCCTGCTGCGGTTCACGATATTGTCTTCAAACATAGCTTCGTAACTGCTGTCCCAAAGGCATCCTGGAATTTACTGACTAGAGCCAAAAGAAAATAAGCCACTCGCAGAAAGTAGTCCACATGGTCCAGGGACGGCGCTCGCCTTGGCCCCTACATGTATGTGACGAGAGCAGATAGCATAGCGTGATGCCAGGATGACAGGGGGATGGAGGAGGGGTTCACATAGTAGCAGATTTATTTATTGACCATGTTTTTCATTATCACCTCTCGAGGTGTTCTCAACACCTGCTCCCAAGTCGTACATCTTGAAAAAATCATGGTGTTAACACTCATACAACGTGAAACAGGCGGTTTGAAGAGGATATTAGTGGTCTTGTGGTCTAGTTGTCCAATGTAGGACTTGAAGTTATTCGTGATTTATATTTAATGTGAGTCCCAACCAGCGGGAGTGCGAGGTTCCACATGGGCCTATCTCGGGGCTTGGGTAGTCCCGGAAATATAAAGAATGATGACACGCTGTTTATCAAATCTGTTGAGAAGCCGTGGACTGGGCGGGACAGATGGGACGGCAAAAATCCTCCAAAGATGCACCTCCAGCAAGCATTCTGCTCCTTCCACTGGTTGACCAACGATTGGCAGAGATTTCTGAAATTCTAGCTCTTTAGTATTCCCATGTTATCTGGCTTCCTAGCTTGACAAACGGGTTTGTTATCTTGCGTTGAACATCCGCATTAATTGTCTAAACTCTATCGAGAAACATCACACATCCATCGATACGGAATCTTGTCGTGCCAACTGGACTTAGTTATTCCAGGACTAATGCAACCCAACAATCCAACAAAGGAGAGACACTTCTTCAGGTTAGGACTCCACCTGAAGAAGTGTAGGGCCACTCCTATGGAGACAGAGAAGACTTCTGATTTGAGAGAGGAGTCAAAGGAGCCATCTTTGTCAAAGCTAAGAGGCCTTCTCTGAACCAAAGTCTTCAAGTCAACCTTCACCTCCATAGAAATGCCATGCTGAGGTCTACCCGCAGAGTTCAGCAACCCAAATCAGGAACCAGCTACTCACGTAGGAGCCTCTATCCAGGTGAGCTCACAGATTCCTTCTGTTTTTCACATCAGCCTTACTGCTACCTAAGTCCAAGTCCTACCTGAGTCCAATTCAGGTTAGTCCCCAGAGTTCCTCCCTTGGTTACCCAAATGAGGCACACATTAACAAAACAACCCCATTCGACCAAACCGCTGCAAAACAAACCCTCTCAAGCTGGACCAACCCAAGGCCCACATGAGAGAAGGAACGTCTGCAAGATAAAAAAAAGAACAAAACCCTCTTCGAGAATCCAGTTACCGTGACAAGTTTTGACAACAATCACATACTGATAGTTAGCAAAAGCGGACTAAAGGCTCATTACTGCTCAGGTTACGTAATTAAACATGTACGTCCCTTTCAAACGTCACTGTTCATGTACTTGCTACATGCTTGCGTTACATTGCCATAGTTGTCTACATCTACAGGAGGACAGTGCAGAGTTCACTTCTAAGTCCCAAGTTCTGTTTCAGACAATAGAAAATTTGGCGCCAGCGGAGGAGCTGGTGATAATGTACAATCTAAGGAAGAGGCAGCGCAGTACATGGCACACACGTCAGCATGATCCTTCCTTGTTCCTTTGGCTGGTTGCACTTGGGCATACCGTGAAGCACGACTTCCGGTATGCTCCGTTTGCTGGGTTGGGCTACTCCGAGAGCGTACAGGACTACGCAGGAAACGAAAGGCAAGGACAGGCAGAAGGACCCGACTGTATAATCAACACTGAGCGTAAATGAGCCTTTGGTTGCACTTTTTAAAGTTGCTATTAATGCTCTAACACGCACATGGCTGGCGCTCTACGTTCCAATCTGTACAATCCAGTCCAGTTCTGACGGTTCTCTGATCCCCACGGCCCACTTGTCCGATCTACATCTTCCCTCGGTTGCAGATACTGAGTTATGCACGTTATAAAAAGGACAGCGCATGTATTCTTAGTCTCTTTTTCATATTTAGTCCATTTATTATATTCCTTCACAGTATCCGCTGCCGTGAGACTCCCGCCTTCCTTCAGGGATGAATTTAAAAAAAGAAAAGGAAAGCAACTTAGGAAATGCAGCTGGTGTAATCGGGCTGAGTCACACCTCGCAGATGGCTTCCCCCGTCTATCACCATGAAATGCGGTGAACTTATGCGTTCGGTTAAAAAAAATGGAAATGGCGTCGAAACGCCACAAGGAGGTAAAAATTGCTCTGGCGTTTGGATCGCACCGGCCAGCTCCAACCAATATGCAGATATATCCCTGAATAAACAACCATCTCATATTATTGCTCTAGTGATCTACTCGCACGTCTTACAATGACAGAGTTGTAATCTCACATGCAGTCTTTTGTCCACGATCTGGCAACCCGCCATGGCAGAAAAGAAGCTTATATACTTTCGCCGTTCATCAATTTTTTTTTTTATCTCCAGTTTTTCCAGATTTAGTTTAATCCTTTATGAGCGAGATGCTTTTTTTTTTTTTTTTTTTTTTTTAGCAAGTTCTGTAAAAGAGGCTTTTCCATGTTGATCAGTCCTAGTCAACGGGGTATTTAAAAATGAATTACATGAGAGATGTTTTTTTTTTTTTTTAAAGGAAAAGTCCCTGGAAACTCCGATCTGACCTCCTGCTGACCTTCTCCATCAACTCGCCTTCAGATAACCCAGCAGGCACAACTCTAAAAGATCAATATATATGCATATATTTATATATATGCATATATATATATATATATATATATGTTTACATGATACAGTTCATCTCAATGCAACCATGCCAGACATGTCCAAAAGTCTTCCCGAGTCCGAGGTACAAAAGTAGGAAAATGGGGGAAAAAGAAAACGTCTTGAGATTGTCGCCGAAGACGCGAGGAGGTCGATCCAGAATGTGGGACTTCAGTCTTGGACGTTAGTGATTGGGTTAAGTTGTTCCCATGCATGCAAGCTCATGAACTTCAGTATGGCGAATGTGTTGCGAGTGTCTCCTCCGCGCCACCGAAGTACATTCTGCTTTCTTTGTATTGCTCGCGGAACTTGTAATCCTTATTCGCACCCTCTTGTTTCAAAAAAAGCAATGATACTTCAATCTGGTTGCAGGTGCAGAGTCTAGCCACCTTTAGCCACCATCGTGTCCTTGGATAGGTAGACCACCCAGTAGACCATGTTGAACGCCCCGAAGGACACCGGGAACAGGATCCGGGCGTATTTGTCGATCTTGCTGGTCCCGCCCATACCGGCGGTGGTGGGCTGGGAGCACGGCGTCTGCTTCAGCTCCAATTTGTTCCCCATCATCTGGATGCGCTCCAGCTTGGGCGCGAGCAGATGCTGCAGAGAGGAAGAGGGGGCGTTCTGCTTGCGCGGCGTTCCCGCCATCACGTCTGGCGTGGAGGCCGCCGCCTGGGGCGCGCATTTCATGAGCTGCGCGGAGGAGGAGGCTACGCTGAGAAGGCTCTCGGATTTGGGGCTGGAGCGGGAGAGGGTGGAGGAGCTGCCGTTGGCGCCGCTGCCCAAAGGTAGCGGCGGTCTGGCTTTTCCCACGCCTGAGATGTTCGTGGTGGACTGGGCCTTCTGCTGGCTGCTTTGCTCCTGCTGGGGGATATAATTCATCCGCTTCCTCAGGTTCCCATTGGTGTCGGGGTTTTGCTGTGAGGCAGACAGAAAACAATGAGCGTTACGGTGGCGGAAGACCCCAGGGAAAGCGCACCATGACCTAACATCCACCCGCTAATGCGCCGGATGCACCACGATGAGATAAACCTCCATCGGCTGGAATCACCGGAGACGTAAGTTCCAGTGGCAAAGCTGATAACGCGTCGTCAATGTACTACTGAGAAGCATGAAGGCCGGCAGAAGCGACCACTTGTGCTTCATGATCCACCGGAGGGCCCTGACAAGGCCACGCTGGAAATGAAAAACCCCGTGCAGGTCTCTGTGGAGAAGATCTGCATGTAGCTTGCTAATATTCATTTCCTCAACCTGAATCCCATAACAGCAGATCGGAGATTAAGATTGTGATTTCTATCTATTCCATTATAAGTCCAGAATCCCGTACCATATGTTGGTTAATCCACTTCCTGCACGTATGAGGAATAACCTAATGAGAGTTAGGTAACCATTAATCACACACATAGGACGGGAAATTAAAAATATTCACTCATTTCAGAGTTTATTCTCCTGTTATTCTTTTCAATCAATCTGGTTGTGTTTGTTTTTCTGTTGATTCAAACACTAAGTACCAGATCTCTGCAGCTGTTATTAATCAGTCACAGTTCCCGCTGTGAGCCCGCGGTGAAAAGTGAATATGGCCACGTATTGATCTGATTACACCCACGCGACACAGATGGCCTTCATCAGCGGGCGGGCCGAGGGAGTGTGTGCGATACAGATGTCACTTACCAGGGATTTCACTCATTCCGCACGAGCTTAAGACGGAAAGTAGGTACCAGTGCATCTGCGTGGTAATGCAGCGCGCCGTCAAAGGAGCTTATCCTGCCAGGGTTGATGCTTCCGAGCAGGAGCAGAGCCGCGCTGCTGGCGGCGACGCATTTGTGGGAACAAACCACGTCGCGAATAGAATTCTCCGGATTCCGTCGCGTCCGCAGCGACGCCGGACGGCAAACCTCGATGACCCTCGACGTCAAACCCCGAGGGGGCTTCGGCGGGACTCGAGTGTTCGCCACCACCTCCCCGGAGCAAGAGCCTCGCTGAAAGCCGTATAGATAAACTCGGGCCCTGTTGCCGTGGCAACCTACTAATCCACTGAAGTGCCGTTGTCACTGTACTGCATGATTACGCCACGCTGGGATTTGGACCGGAGGGGGCAACTTAAAGCGGTTAGCGTAAAAAGTGACATATGCATGGCCGACGTTATGTCAGCCTCTGGGATCTATCTGCTAAATCTCATATCGCCGTCAGACACGCTCCCCCCGCGCCCAGCAGATCACACCAGCAATAATTAACACAAAGATGTGCCACATCGCAAGGCTACCGTCAAATCCGCATCTCGACTAACGTCCGACGCCGCTGCTTCCCCTCCTTCTGCAACCTGACCAGCCTGTCAGATCACACCTGAATTAATTCATGGATTTATCGGTGGAGCGGCGGAAGGCGTCGCCGTTGGTACAAACCAGGGAGCTCGAGTATTCAAAGCAACTCAGTTCCAGTCCATTGTGGTTGAGCAAGAACCGCTAACTTCTCCTCTGGTGCGGCGAAGCCTACTGCTCATGGGTTCATCTGTCAAGGGGTGAATGCAGCGGTTGACTTTCGCCGATGGTGTACTGCATGTAGAACCGAATGCGACCAAGTTCTTTCTCTCTTCAAAACAAGCATCGACGGATGTCTCAACCAGGACCTCGATGAAGGCGTAAACACCTTGCTCCAGGGGTTTGGGCCTACAGTAAAAGGCCACGCTAGTTCAAACGCAGCCTGGCTGAAACGGTGGTCCGTCGAGCACGAGCAGACATGCAATGAAGATGGGCGGGGAGTGGCTGGAGTGGCACCAACCAGACGGCTATTTACGGCGGTGCGGCCATGAGGTGCGAAGCGACGAAATGTCAGTAGCCGGGAGTTCTCCGTGCCTAAGCCCCAGACGGATGCCGGGCCAGTGGACGGGCCGAGAAGCGATGGTTCGATTGGCCCTCATTGGATCATATATGCTCAGGTGACGCAGGTAAACAAGTATGACTGTGTCACCGACCACATACTTCCTACGCATGCGTTGTGTTTCCATATAACACGTCCACTACAGGACAGGAATCACTTCAAGACGATAACAAATGGAGGAGCTGGTACGAATATATTCTAAGAAAGAGGCATGTGAGTGCATGTGGATGGAGATCTCCTGATCTCCTTCCTCTTCTCTGCTCCTTTCGCACTTGAGCATACTATGCAACACTTTTCCCAAACAACCGCCGACGGTACTTCTCCGTTTGCGGTCATTGGCTCTAAATCTGTGGGCTTCCCGAGAACATACAGGATCCAGGTGGGCTTTGTTTTATGCCCCTCTGATCTTCTAAAAGCAGTGAATGATCCTCAGACAGGCCCACTTCAGGTCTCTCCAACCTCCAGTGGGCACATAATCATGCTGCGTGAGAGCTCCTCGAACCTAAGTGCTATTACGTTGTTTGTCGCGGCTCCACCGGAATCTCACCTGCAGCACTTCCTCGGTGTCCTTGACCTTGACAGGCGTGGTCTGGGGCACTGGGGGACACTTGGCCGGCTTCTTCTTGGCCCGCTCGATCTGCGCGTTGGTGAAGTAGTTGACGGCGGCGAACTCGATGAGGGCGGAGAAGACGAAGGCGAAGCAGACGGCGATGAACCAGTCCATCGCCGTGGCGTAGGAGACCTTCGGGAGGGAGTGGCGAGCGCTGATGCTCAGCGTGGTCATGGTCAGGACGGTGGTGATGCCTTCAAGGGTGGGAACGGGAGACGGTAAAATGAACTTCAATTAAACGTCATGAATTGAAGATGAGAAAACCCTCAGTGCAGCTATCGGATTCAACGCCGTGCGCGGCTCTTCTGTCGGTACAAACGATATGCGTTTCCGTAGCAACACGGTAACCACAGTAATGAACCTGTGAGGATCCCTTTTCACTTCCATTGGATCTGCATCTGCTAGAGCGCTAACTTCAGAGTGTGTCCTCCTGAGAGCTTCCTGTTACTTTGCCCCTTCATCCATGAGAACGGGGGTCGACCACATGTTGGACTGGGAGCTCCAGAAAGAGACACACCACTAGCGAGGTTCTATGTGGGATCACCTTGGCCGTCAGGAAGCACCACAAATGATATTAGCGTAACTAAAAAGTGTGACGGAATGCTTCGTCGTGCCCTCCGGGGTCTCCTCATGACGTACATGGGCGGAGAGAACTCCAGACGTGGACTCCACCGGCCCAGCCAAGGGTAAAATAAGTGTTTATACAACACAGCACTAAAGGACGGCCCGTGATTGGTCCGCCCGCCGTGCAAGGTCGTGTTTGGATCTTACAGCAACACGAGCACGCGGCGTCCGCCTGTAGCTCGCCCTTGCTGTTATTAACCAATAGCAATAATGTGATTTGGAGAAAATCCCCTTTTACGTCGGCTATTCAGAACAAGCTGCGCCTCGAAGTCCTTCCTCAACATAAATCCGCCCTCTGAGCCAGGACGTGACCGCCATATAATTGCTTGTCAATCAAAAACGGCTGGATGACATTGATAGGTGAACCGTAGCTCTGAGCTGCAGGCTGAGGATATCAACCTCCAATATGAAGCAGAAGCAGAAGCACAAAAAAACAGAGGAGGCAAACCGTCTCTCATTTACAGACAGTATGCACTATACGCACGGACCAAAGAACTGTGTTGGACCGGTGCAGAACATGTATGCCCGCTGAGAGACGGTTGGGAGGTGTGAAGGAGGAGTCGAAGGTGGAGGTAGGAGAGCATCACGGAGCAGCTCGGAGCACTTTCTTGTTGGCTATGGTGATGGACAGGATGACAGATGAGGTGAGGCAGGGATCACAACGGATTACGATGTTTGCAGATGACACTGTGATCTGCAGTGGGAGCAGGGAGCAGGTGGAAGGACATTTAGAGAGGTGGAGGTATGACCTGGAGAGGAGATTGATGGAGGTCAGCTGCAACAAGACAGAATATGTGTGTGAATGAGAGGAACCCAAGTAGATACAGGTAGTGGAGATCGAGAAGGTGGAGGATTTTAAGGACTGAGGGTCAACGGTCCAGAGCAATGGAGAGAGGAGAAGAGAAGGTTGGAGAAGGTCCACATATATGGACAAATCACCATGCTTCGATCCTCTGCAGACGGGGCAGAGCAGATGATTGAAATGCCATTTCGAGGTGAAAGTCCCTTCAATCTGTTGACTATCTGACGGGGCTTCTTGCGAGCGCAGGAGTCCGCGGGCTTTTCCAGAACATTCTTAATGACTATTTAGACTCCAAGACACCCGGGGCTCGGGCTCATAAATAATGCCTTCCTGTCAGATGGCAGGCAAACATAGAGGAACGAAAAAAACGAGGGACGGCGGAGAGCGAGCCAGGCTGACGGGGTTTCAACCACCTGGGTTTTTCTGGCAGAGTTGGATTTGCTCGCACCTTGTAATTAACCTCTTCAGACCCCACAGGAGAGACGGTTGGATCGGAGGCGTCATGTCTAAGAGGAAAATATGGAATGGGCTCAGTGCCTTGCTCATGGACACAAACACTGGGTTTGCAGGCGATACCGCCTCACTTCTTCTCCGATCACCATTCCTTCAGTCGCTGAGCAACTTGAAACGTTGATAAGTAAAGTTTTGTGATGAAGGTTCCTGCTCCTCCTCCGCACACCAAAACAAACCAGTAAGAAAAAGAGGATGTGGACACCATGGGGGTGAAGCTACCACAGCATTCACGGAATAATAACCATCAACTATCAGATGGTTGAGGTGTTTTTATCTTCTCCCGGCACTGTGAAGAACCCTGTTAGCCGTTAGCTAACTCCACACTTATTCTGGTCCAAAATGTAGATGTTCCTCTGCAAAATCCCTCTGAGGCGTGGCAGGACAGAAGAGTTTGGACCGCTTCGTAGCTTCACTTCTTGCTGCTTCTGTCCATTTTGTCCCAAGAATACACTCCGAAGTTTGCAAGAAGTATCAATTATGAGTTCCAGTGGAAGCATAAAGAGGCCCTGGCTTGGAGAAGGAGCTAGGAAGACTCTAGTAGCTGAGGTTCACGGTCCCTTGTTCCCATGGTTTCCCGATTCGCCAGGAAATATTCTCTTTCCAGCAAAAGTTCTAGGACTTGCAGAAATTCCCGGCGTGAAAAAGTGTGAAAGAGGCTATAGATTAAGAACGTGGAATCAGAGTTGTTGCAAGAAACCGTAAACAGGAAGCGTCGTGACCTTTCCACACCCGCGCTGTCGTCTCAAACTACCACCTGACAAACCCCCCCCCCCTGCAGAAGACGGCGCCCTCTGGCCGTCATGCTGCCAGCGCTGCTCATTGCTCACAAGCTGCACCAGCTGATTTGCCCGGAGTCCCGTTTGTCCTCCTTACAAACTGCTCCTTCCACACTCATAGCGGGACGCCGAGAGACGACGTTGTCAAAACAGTACGGCGGTGAGGAGGAGGAGGAGGAGGAGGAGGACTCTCCTTCCACACACAGACTCAGACACTCCCAGCACAATAAGTGACAACAGAAAGCTGGATCTTGACACCAGGAGACACCTGACAGGCATGGAGCAGAAAGGAGCATCAGGAAGGGAGCGGAGAAGGTCCAGTATCTTCCAGATCCGTGAGGAGAAGAATAAAAACAAATTCTGGGAGAGGTTCGGCGGCAGTGAAATACTGGATTGCAGACTGTAGATGACCACATGAGGAGAAAGTTCATTCATTCAGTCATCATGCAGCCTGCAGTCAGGGTGGTGGTTGGGGGGGGGGCGGAGCTTATCCCAGCTGTGATTGGGCAAGAGATGGACCAATCACAGGGACGCATACAGAGACATCCAACCATCCACCCTCTCATTCACACGTCTGGACAATGAAGGGTCTCCAGTGAAGGTCCTGCATGTGTTTGGACTGTAGGAGGAAGCTGAGGAACCCCATGCAGAGATATGGAGAACATGGAGGCTCCACACAGGAAGGAACCCAACCAGGAACCGCGAAGAGGAGCTCTAACCCCTCCCGCACCGTGCCGCCCGCATCGTGTAATTGCGATTATTGTTCATTCTCATCAGATTTGGAGGCTTTGCACGGGTCACGTCTGCTCCTCGCGGCCGTCCAAACGTTCCCACACGAACCTCTGGCGGCGTGGTCTGCAGAAAGGTCTACGTACCGAAGACGGTGCGCGCCGGCACGGATTCTTTGTTTATCCAGAAGGACACTTGGGAGAGGATGACTGTCATGATGCAGGGGATGTAGGTCTGGATCATGAAGTAGCCCATTTTGCGCTTCAAGTGGAAGAAGACCGTCATCACCACGTATTCACCTGGAGGTTCAACAGAGAAGACAAAGCTCTTCAAGCTTTGTTTAAAGGCGTCGGGATGTTTCTTTAACTCCACGGGGCTCCGTGTCTCACCTGTGATGGACTTGATGGTCTCGCTCGAGACCGTCTGGCCGATGAGATCGTACTGGACCAGGCTGGAGGACTCGGGGGGGACCTCCACCGAATGCTGAGGGCCTTTGGTCCACGTGTAGATCATCTCGGTTTTGGGATACGCATCTGCGGGTGGAAAGCAGAAAGCGGGCTGATGCCGGGCAGAACATCCACTTGGTCTGCATCTTCTCGACTCCAAAGATCAAGCGTTCTCCCGTCACGTAGGGCTTGGACTGAACTCGGAGTGGACCACCGGAGGAGAAGGAGCGGGGTTTGACTCCACCACTGGGACTTCCACCGGGAACCCGGCGGTGGAGGTCAAACCACATCGCGATGAGTTCCACCTCCATTATGTCCATTCATCACAAACAACAGGCTGAGAAGATAAGATGTCTATGCTCTCGTGGAGGTCATCAGCTCCAGGTGAGAGGAACCTAAGAGGAACGGCGAGGCTACAGCGGGTGGAGATGAAGAAGGTGGAGGAGTTTAAGTACTTCAGCAGCCCAGAGCAATGGAGAGGGTGGAGAAGAGAGTCTCAGCCAGGAGGAAAGGAAAGATGGAGAAGGTGGAAGTGGAAAGAGCTGAGGTGGAGACAGGAGGCAGGAGGAGATGGAGATGTGGAGGTGAGGAGGATGGAGAGGATCAGGAAGGTGTCCATCAGGAGGACAGTACATGTTAGATGTTCTGGAGATAAAGTCACACTGAGATGGTTTGGACGTGGACCGAGGAGGGAGGGATGGAGAAGATCTAGAAGGAGGTCCAGAGGAAGACCAGAGAGGAGGTTTATGGACGGAGGACAGCAAGTAAGCTGGTGTGAAAGGAGAAGGTTAGATGGAGGCAGATGATTGGCTGTAGACCCTGAAGGTAGCAGGAGGAAGGAAAAGAAGATTCACAGGTCCAATTTGCAAATCCTCTCAATCTCCAATCTGCCTGGTATCTCAAGTTCCCGGCCTGTGGTCCACCACGGAGAAGCAGCTCCTCCAGAGGGACCTGCCTCCCGTATGCTGGTGGAAACAACTTCTACTTTCTTCTTCTTCTCTTCTGTTCTCAGCCTCGTAGGGCTTTTGACGTCCTCGGCAGGAGATCGCCAGATCCTCCTGGACCAACGCTTGACGGACGGATTGGGGGGTTCCAGATGGAGAGGCAGAGGGCAGGGCTGATGGAGGAGGAACCAAGGCAGAGCAGACAAAGGGGAAATTAGCACGCACACACACACACACACACACACACACACACCGGTTATGGAAAGTAGCTGCATAGGTCTGCGCTGCCCGGAGGCAGAGGAAGGGATTCTGACCTTTCCTTCGCTCTGGGCCACGGCAGATCCTTCCTCCGGACCGCAAGAGGAGGAGGAGGAGGAGGTGAAGACGGAGGTGGAGATGGAGGGAGGAGGGGCGGAAAGACCACGATAAGTGAGAAACGCGAATTTGTCCTCGACAATGTCACGGCGATGTGAGTGGCAGGAGGAGAAACTCATCCCCCTCCTCCTCTTCCTCTTCTTCTTCCTCCTCCTCCTCCTGATGGAATCTTCACATCGCTGCTTCTCCCGCGATAAGAGCGAGCAGCTCCTTCTGAGGAGTCGCCGTGCTGGAGATAAGGACTTTCTGCTGAGCAGAGGGCCGCTGGAAACATCTCCGTCGGGCCGGGACTTCATTGTTCAGGCTCGGAGACGCACGTCATCCTCCTGGATCGGGCGGACGCCGCAGAACATCGGGAGACCGCGGCCTCCAGGGTCAGAGCGGGTTGGGATGGGACTCGTCTCAACACACACACACACACACACACACCTGATTCGGCTCATGGCCAGAAAATGGTAGATCCAATTCTGGAAGAGATTTGAAGGTTTCCGCCACTCGACCCGCCCTCTTCCTCAGAACATCATTGTCTTCTCCTTTATTGCACAGGTGTGTTTCAACATCACACACACACACACACACACACACACACTTGGAACTTACAGCTCCCGAACTTGAGTGGGCACGCATGTCCGTCCATGGGGAAGTCCACCAGCTTCATGGGACACTCAGCGCTGATGGTCAGTCTGGTGCAGTGGACACACACACACACACACACACACACACACATGTTAGAGCAGATGTGCACATGAGTGAGAAGGTTCCTGCTCTAATGAGGAATCCATGCCAAACCTGGACCCCTCCCTTCCTCTTTGGACAAACAGGTTTCTGCCACAAAAGGTCAAAGGTCAAAGTTCTCCACCTAAAGACTAAAGTCCAGGAGGTCCGGTTCACTGGTTCACATCGTCCTCAGATGTTTGGAGCTAAAGACAGTCACCTCATGGTGTAGAGGATGGTGCCGTTCTTCATGATGCGGAAAAGCTTATTGGGCGCCGTCATGTTGTGAGCCACCGACTTCTTGCCGTTCCTGAAGAAGGTGTCTGGGGTCCAGACCTTGGTCACCATCAGGTTGTTCAGCCTCAGGATCTCCACGGGGCCCTCGTACATCAGCCGGCGGTCCACCCAGGTCTGCCTGAAGAACACGTCCATGGTGTACTCCTGAGGTACGGCGGACACACAGCAGGGACGGTCATCGGGACGGAAACGCGGGCCGGAGGGGGCGGAGACGGGAGAACCTACCATCTCAACATCCGAGACGGGCCCGAAGCTGGTCACGTAGATGTCCGTCTTCACCTCGGTCACGGGTCCTGAGGAGACAACAGAACACAGATCGCACGTTCAAACCTCCGGCGCATTTAAGAAGGAACCGACCCCTGACGTTCTTCCGCGGAACCATCGTCAGATCTCCATCCAGGTGCGTGGACACCCTTTCTTTGATGGAGAACAGCTTCCAAACGCTTATAGTTAGCATTAGCCAAGCCGCTAGCTGGGCTGACTCCACAAAGTGATAGTGACCACTGAGCTCTCATTGGTCAGGTTCCCAGGAGGGGCGGGGCTTGATCTACCCACCAGGCGTCCACCACGGTTGGTAGGAATATTGAAGCTGTTATTGTTATTTAGCATGTAGCTGTTAGCACCACTGCTATTAGCAGCCTGAGCTCTTCGTGCCTCCCAACCCTCGCACCCTCCATATCCTCCTCTGCTCCAGGCAGAAGGCCGCCCGTCCCGAGCCAGGATCTGGCCCGGGTTCCTCCTTTGTGTTTCGCGGGGTCTCTGCAGGTCCTCTCGGAGAGCGCCGTCCAGAAGACCTGCTCTACACGGCCTTTTGGGAGCCGCGGGAATAAAATGCAACTGGACTTTATCCGGCCCTGAGCCCGCCGCGTCCCGGGATAATCCCGTCTGATGGGCTTTCTCCTGGACGTGGAGGGCGGAGGAGGAGGAGGAGGAGGAGGTGGAGGAGGGGGGACGGCGCTGACGCTGGAGAGGAAGAGGAGGACGAAAAGAGGAAATGAAATCCACAGTTTTAGCACTTGCATTGCGCGTTAACCCCTTTTCGTCCCTGCGACCTGGTTACACAACTGCAAGCGAGAAGGTGGAGTCCAGGGCAGGGCTTCCAGAGGAAACACACACACACACAAACACACACGTTCAAGATATTTGGTTGCACACAAATCATCTCGGCGGGTTTGTCACCTCTTCTTCTGCCTTCCAACCCAGTCAAAGTTGTTATTACAGCGTTATAAAGTTGTATTACGGGTCGGAGTTCCACCCAAACCCCGCAATGCCTTTTTTTTTTTTTTCGGTGGAAAAAACAACAAAAAAAAGGAAGAAATTAGAAGTTGCGTGAATCCACGCACCGCCGAATCCGGGGCGCAGCCGGTTGTCGTATCCGTCCAGGAGCCGGTCCAGGATCCGCGTGAAATTCTCCGGGTAGATCCGCTCGTCCTTCCGCGTCTGTGCGGAGATCGTCCTCAACCTGGAGAGCAGAGGAGCGCAAAGTTGAGGAGATGCACCTCCTGCAGCGGACGGGTGACAGAGGAGGAGGGTTGGAGACTCACCAGGTGGCCAACAGGAGAAAGTAGAGGGTCCGAATGCGCGCCGTGCGCGTCGCGGTCACCGTCTCCTTCCTGGCAGCTCCCATCTCTGCATGCCATCCTTCAGGCTGCTTCACATCTCAGCTCCAGCTGCCTTCCAGGGCTGGAGGAGGAGGAGGAGGAGGAGGAGGAGGAGGAGGAGGTCAGAGCGGCGCGGAGAGCTTCGCTCCTGCAGTCATAACGCACACACGCACACACACACGCACACACCTTCATCCCTTCTGGTCACTCCGAGCCGCTGCTGCTGTCACCGCGGGCATCCGGAGGAAGAGTCAGTGCACCCTCTTCCTCACCCGGATTCTCTGCCTCTCCCTCCCTCCCTCTGTTTGCATCTCTCCTCCTCCCCCTCTTCCATCTCTTCCTCCTCCTCCTCCTCTCCCTCTTCCTCCTCTTCCTCCTCTCTCTCTGGTCAAGATGCAGTTCAGATGTATTGCTATTAAAAAGACTTAAACAGGAGGCGGTGGCTGAGTTCACTTTTCACACACGCACACACGCACACACACACACATATGCATGCACACACACATGCACCAACGTCCTCCTTTCTGACTTACTTTCTGGTTTTGAGCCGGCGTGCCCTTTGACCCCGGGGCACCTCCCGACCTTCACGCCGCCACGTCGGACTACTTTCCGAGACCCGTCGTGGAGCGGCGACGTGGAAATTCAAATGGGTCAGTCTTTGTCGCAATACGCAATCAGACACACACACACACACACACACACACACACACACACACACGTGCACACACACAGGTACTGTAAAAGAACTGGGACAAGCCACATGCTGCTTCACAGATTTCTCTGCACCTAGGACAAGCACAAGACCCTCCCCCTCCCCGTGTGTGTGTGTGTGTGTGTGTGTGTGTGTGTGTGTGTGCTGTGACACTGTCTCGGTGTGTGGTGTGTGTGTGTGTAGCTCTGAAGGTGAAGTGCAACTAAGTCTCGCAGGACAAGCAAGATGTCTGGGTTCCACCACAGTGGCTCCCTTGATTAGATTTGAAGTGTATACAGTACACACACACACACACACACACACGCCACACACACACACACACAGGGGCCACCTGGTGTGACTGGACATATGAAGAAACACTAAGCAGGGCCGTTCCATGCACGCCAAAGTCCTGTTGTGTGGAGAACATCTCCGCTCCACCAGCACAGCGGCCCACCGCGGTCCTCCCACAACGCACTGGAGCGAGGCGGCTCTGTGCGGGCTGTGTGTGTGTGTGAGTGTGTGTGTGTGTGTGTGAGTGTAATATACATGTTCTTCGCAGAGGCAGGCTTTAATCCAAGTTTTATTCCCTGCTGTAGCGTTTGATTAGGATCAGTTTCTCCGACCAGGAGACCCTCCGCTCACTCACACTGTTAAAAGCCCTGAAATGTCAGGGAGTCCAGGTTTGGGGGAAAAGTCAGCTGATTATGCAGCGCTGACCTTTCTGTGCCCCCCCCACACACACACGCACACACACGCACAATGTGACAATGTGTATCTGTGCTCACACACACTCTACATGCAGCGCATTCAGCAAGGCTCCCCGATAGCAGCTTCTAATCCACCTTCACTTACTGGACTCGTTTATGGCTTCAGAGTGTGTGTGCGTGTGTGTGTGTGTGTGAGCACAGATACACATTGTGCTCCTGGATATGTGTGTGTGTGTGTGTGTGTGTGTGTGCAAGACGCCGTTTGTCCCGACGTTCCTTGAAACAGGTTTCTTCAGGCTTTACACGCTGTGTGCCCTGCAGCAGGACTGCTAAGATAACCTAGATTTCATGTGTGTGTGATGAGTGTGTGTGAGTGTGTGTGAAGGTGAGGTACAGCGGTAAAGGGCCGTTGCATCTTATTGGAAGCATGTTGGGCCTGTTGATAACCTTTTCCCATGACTTTTTTTGTCACACAACATGATGTTCAGTCAATTCCTGGGTTTTTGAAGTTTTGTGTGTGTGTGTTTGTGTGTTTTGTTGGGGTGCTGTGGCCATTCAGGGTGCTAATGAATCAAGGGAGGAGGGAAGAGTGTGAGGTGGTTGGAGAGGAACACACACCTCATATCAGATCCTCCTCCGACAGTCTGCTTCTCCTCCCGGCTTCCACGTGAACTTAAATCAAGTTCAACCGCCTCCTGACGTCCTTTTGGATCATCGTCGTCATCGACCGGGAACAAACTAATGGAGCGTCTTGGCGGGTCTCAGCAGACCGGCTGACAGGCGTCCGCTTCAAAAGGCAAGGCTCTGACAGGCCGAAGCTCCAGACAAGCAAATATAGCACAGCTTATACATAATTCAAGCCATTCATATATAAATATAACATGTTAGCAAACCGGCTACATTTCAATGCTCTTGATTTCAGCCGAAATGCAGATGCAGATATTCAGACGCTTCCGGCGCCACTGCTTCCAAGTTGGTGGACATAATCTTGATTTTCCTTTTCAAATTAAGAATAAGAATAAGAACAACTTTATTAATCCCGAAGGAAATTGCTGTGCCAGTTACAGAAAATATAACAGTAATAAATAATAAAAGAAAGGCAGAATTAGAAATAAAATAAACTATAAAGTGTCTCAGTGAAACTATAAAGTGTCTTAGTAAGCAGTGATAAAACTATAAGTGTCTTAGTAACAAGTGAGGTAAGGAGTGCACAATAGTATGAAAGAAGGGAACATTGTAGTGTAGCTGTTATGAGATGAAATATTGCACAGTTTCTGAATATTGCACAGAAATGAGATATTGCACATTTTTGTTTGTTTTTAGGTTAAAGTTTTATGGTTGCCGGCGGCTGAATGAAGAGGAATTAAAAAGTCTGATCGCCTCAGGGAGGAAAGACCTCCTGTGGCGTTCAGTGGAGCTCCTCGGTGGTATCAGTCTACGGCTGAAAGAGCTCTGACAGAACGTCAGTGTGGCATGCAGGGGGTGATGGATGTTGTCCATGATGCTGAGGAGCTTCTTCAGCATCCTCCTCTCTGACACCTGCACCACTGACTCCAGCTCCACACCCAGGACAGATCCAGCTCTCCTGATTGAGCTTGTTGAGTCTGTTAGCGTCAGCTGTCTTGAGCCTGCTGCCCCAGCACACAACAGCGTAGAAGATGACGCTGGACACCACCGAGTGGTAGAACATCTGCAGCATGGTCCTGCAGACATTGAAAGATCTGAGCCTCCTGAGGAAGAACAGACGGCTCTGACCCTTCTTGAAGATGGCGTTGGTGTTAATAGTCCGGTCCAGTTTATTGTCCAACTTAAAATTAAAAGCTAATATCGGACTGGTGTTGGATGTTGGCCTTTCTAGCCCCACGTTAGGTTCTCACTTAAAAATAAAGTCTGTAAAAGTCAATTGTGGACCATCAGGACAACTAAAGGGGATTTTTTTTTTTTTTGTAGGAGTCACGTTGCCGGATATAGTTTAGTTTGCGGACTTAGATACTTGTGTTAAATAATTCAAATTTTAAATCCCTACCATTTTGAAGACAATTCCGGTAAATTGTAGATTCAGGTCTGTGACTTTCGCTCTTACCCAAAAGTTCTGTCTTGTCGCTTTTAACTTCCAGCATCATGAAGGGTTGAAGGTCCAAGTGTAAGAGATCACCGTAAGGGAACGGCCGGGGCGTCTGGCAGCTCAAGAGAAACAAAGCTAACGGCGATGACAAGAACAGGGGTGGTTCGCAAGATCCGGAGAGTCCTCGGTGTCTGACGGCAGGTGATCGGCTTCAGGTGGGTCGGTCAGGTGATTGACGGCAGGTGTGACGGCTGACGGAGGAGGAGGACGGAGCGGCGGGAAAGCACAGTCCGGATCATAGACTGACCTGTTTCTAGCTTTATTGTCCCAGCAAACAATGAAAATGAATGCATTTATTTATAGCCTGCTCCTGGATATCACGCAGAACTTTCTGACCCAGTGTAAAGCATCATAAATAAATACAGTACAACCTCGGCTCACCGATTTACCGTCATTTCTGGACTCTTGAGCGGATCTGAATATAAGCCACACCGGCTGAAAATTGGGAAATTAATATATGTGTACATATATAGGCCGCACTTGTCTATAAGCTGCAGGTGTCCATGTTGTGACTTGAGATATTTACACAGAAAAATTGTTTTCACCTTCAAGTAAATACATCCACAAATATGTGCCGGAACAGCCTGATCCACAAGTATGTAATTGAACAGCCTGAGAATTTCACGTTAATATCATTAGTTCAAAGTGACGAGGTTAAATATTTTGGCAGCATGAAGCCCGTTAGCCCCCACAAGAAATGAATAAATTCGCAATAAATCAGCAACTTCATTGTTTAATCTGCAGTGTTCAAAACGTGTGAAAAAAGTCGTGGCCTATAGTCCGGAAATTACGGTAAGTCATTCTCTGACAAAATCAATGTTTCCCCAGTGAAATCGATGTAAATCCAACAGGCACCAAAAACATACTGCATTCATTTTAAAACTATGGATTTATTTGTGGCAAAAATTCAGAAAGGAATAAAAGATAAGCTTTGTTTTTAGTGTTTCCTGTGTTCTGTGCCTTCTTTGTGTCATTTTCAGTGGTTCGATGGCTGGTTGGGCGGCTGCTCCTTGAGTAAGGGAACAATCCAGAGAAATTTGTTCTTTGATGGAGAATTATCCAAAAATGGGACATTCATTTTCTCAATCAAATTTCTCAAACCATCCTTTCCTTCACTAAAGCAGCAAACATAAAGCCTTTTCGCGTATGAGACCCTTGCTAACGCTAATGTTAACACTAATGCTAACGCTATCTCCAGCTAGCCGTCTGTGATTCATCCAAACTAACAATAACTTTTCTATTTCTTCTAAGACTTGAGACCTTTGCTTTGCTAACGTAGTTGCCCTTTTGGCCACATCAGCCTTCTTTTCACACTTCATTGTTCTTCAAGATTGTACAGATGGTTGACTGATCCCTGTCATAGTAACACCAACACCGTTTTCACATTTAGCTATTATTTCCTTCTTCAGATCAACTGTGATTCTTCACTTCATCTTAACTCCACTATCACCAGCACATTTAGCTTTTTTGGGAGTCATAATGAGGCCGGCTTATTTAGAAAAAAATAGGAGAACACAAGAATAACATTCACGACTGCCGCTACGCTAAATCGCCACAACACGGAGAGCCTGCGAGTTTGCTTGCTTGCGTGTTCGTGCACTGAGGCTTGTTCGCAGCTCCATTCAAAATTTGATGGAAATCTCCATTTGTAAGCCAATTATTTTGTGATTCGGGGGGTTCATAACCCCAGGGTCTACTGTAAATATACATATAGCACTCAGGCTAGTAGGTGTACATGAAATTTCCCAGACATGCTTCCCTTGCATCATCACATGACAGAATTGCTTTCCTTGAGTTTTCAAAGTGATTCACACTAGACAGCATTCAGCCATTTACACTCGGAGCGCCAACCAGACCACGGGGAGCAACTTGGGGTTTGGTTCCTTCCCGCCAAAGGACGACCTCAGCATGCAGACAGGAGGAGGCGGGGAATCGAACAGTCGACCCTCTGATTGGAAGGGCGCATCAGCTGAGACTCAGCCGGCCCCTGTCGATTTATACCATTGAAGTCAATTCTTTGTTTTTTGGATTTAGGTCCCGACAATCTGCCAGAATAGGTTATTTTTATCAATTCACGATTTTATAATTTTATTTTGTATACTTGGAAATACGCAAGGGTCCGTTTCATTCATAGTAAACGGCGTAAACAGTGGCCACGCCGTACAGAGAGTGGGTCCTGTAGGAGTACGAGGCGAAGGTATCATTTCTCACGTCCCAGAGGCAGCGGCTGCAGATCTGCATGCTCTGCCCGGCCAGCTGGCCGACGTGGGCCAGCACCACCATCTTGAAACGGGGGATCATGAGCTCCTTAATGCGGCCCTTGACAACCTGAAGACACAATCCGAGAGAACAAGGCCCCGGTTCACACCACAGGAAAACTGGTCCACGTTTTAGAAGTTCTGGAAACACCAGAAACTTGCCAGGCCAGTAGGTGGCGCTGTAATATGTGATGAACTAAACACATGCGTGCTTAGAGGCACTTCCCGTCTCATGGGAATTGAAATGACTGTAAACAACAATGGTGAGACATGGGGCGTTTGAATGGACCGACGATTAGTTGGAGTTACCCTACATGGAGATGTGGGGTTGAGGTACTCGGAGTACTCAGAGTACCCTGGAGTACCCAGAGTACTCCAGGGTATAACTCCAGAGTAGCTGCAGGTGAGATAGCCACAAGGACAATGGTGGACCCAAGTGTTCCCAAGTGTGCTCAAGGATACAACTCCGGAGTACCCTAAAGTAGTGGCCCCCAACCCCCAGGCTGCGGACCGGTACCGGTACGTGGATTAGTTGATACAGGGTCACCCAAGAAATAACGAATTATATCCGTTGGATTCATTATATGAGTCTGAATAATCTTTATTTTGAAAAATGACCGTATTCTCTCAGTTACATCTCGGTCACTTGAGCGCCAAAAATTTAACTCACAAGCTACCAAAATGAGTCAAAAACAGACGTCTTTGGAAAGTTTCTTTTCTAAGGGGAAAATGCCCAGTGAAGAGACAGAAGACAAGCCTACACCTTCCAAGGGAAAGACAGGTTTTAACAGACAATACCAGGAGTACTTAAAATCTGGATTTATCGCAACAGGTGATTCCCTTAGACCAAGCCCGCTCTGCAACATATTTAGCGACCAGCTCACTAATGAGGCAATGAAGTCTTCAATATGCTCATGTTATGTTGTTGACGCAATGTTACGAGGAAGCTGCTGATAAAGTTGCATAAGAGTAAACGGTGGATTCACATTAATTATTATATTTGCAATATAAACGATCTACAATCTACCCCCCAGGTAAAATTGTCAAGTGTTGATCTGTCCACGGTGATAAAAAGGTTGAGGACCACTGCCCTAGAGTACACTTGGGTGCACCATTGTCCTTATGGCCAACTCACCTGTGCATGGCAACTGGCTGCAATCTCGGCAAGCATGCCTGTTTCAAAGTGTTGCCATGTTGAATCACCATTCCCGTCGCTATGGAGACGCAGGCTTTTTCAAATCTTTCCACGCTGGAGCCCATTTCCATATTGTGCTCGCTCGGACAGACGGCCAGAGCGCAACTAGAACTTTGCGTTTTCGCCCAGAACCGTTCTTGTCTAAACCGTGCCAGAGCCTTTAAGCAGATGGTTGGTACCATTCGTTTTTCACCTCAATTTCCACTTCATTTTTACCTCACATATCGTTTTTGCCACTTGTTGAGACCACTGGACTTCGTACTCCTCCCCCTGGATGTGGCTGGTGAGCACCTCCCTCAGTATGTCTGTGACCGCAGTGACGGGGAAGCGTTTGTAAGGTCCTGAGAAGAGAGGTAACAGCAGAAGATCCTTTCCCTGTGACTACTTTGGTGTGAAAACATTGAAATACAGGTGGTAAAACCTGTAAAACCCTTCTCGTGGGTGGTCTACACTCACATATAGGTAGAGATGTAAAAATAAAACACATCTATTTCTGATTGGGAATCATTGGCTGGGTGTGATATCTGCAATTGTGATGAACGTGTTGTTGTTGAGGTTCAATTCACATTTAAAATGTGACGTAACAGTTGCATCGCTCTGCATGTCATCGTGATGTCACCACCTAGCTGAGCTCCAAACTCCTCTGATGACCAATATATGCCTTAAATCCTCATCCAGTCGGACTTTGACTCTTTATTTCCATTTCCCGGGATGTCATCCCAGTGATCGTATGTTTGCAAAAGATGTGTGAGTGAGAAGGTGAATGGTTGTTTGTCTCTATATGTGGCGCCGTGATTGGTCCAGAGTGAACCCCGCCTTCCGCCCGATCACAGCAGGGATCGGCTATATAAGCCATAAGCCATATAGATGATGAATGAATGAGCGAATGTAATGATTCCTCATCGGCTTCCCCGGATCTGATATTTATACTTAGATTTACCCAGCTGGTAGGTGTTCTCTGTTGCCATCGTCAAGTCGTCATGGTGTCCGACGTCGTCCGTGCCCGACACTGTGCTAGCAGAGCTGTAAGAGACGGTGAACGCATCGCGTCACTTCACGAAAACTAATGGGACCTGGATGACTCGGAGGTGGGGGGCTAAACATCACCCTGCACCTACTCCTTGGTCTTGGCAGCTCCGTCTTTGCTTTTGCCCTCTGATGGCCCCTTGCCCGTCTTCTTCTCCCGTCTTTGGGACTTTTCTTTGGACGCCTCGGCCATGGCGGCTCCTCCTGGCGTATCTCGACGTGGCAGTCGGCACGGGGGATATCTCGCGTCAGCACGCGCCCTCCAAGAACGTCAGCTTCCGGATAACTCTTTCTTTTTGGTAGGCTGACTTTGAGGGTTAGCCAGCGCCCGCTGTCTGTGACATCACAGATAGCCTCCTTCCCCCCTTTGTGACATCACAGCACACGGAAGACAGGATTCGCCCGAGGGGGGTTGAGATTCCCGGTAGTCCTCCACAACAAACAGTTTAGTCTGATATGCCTAAGGTGTAGCAGCAGCAGCTGCACTGAATATATTCATTCATTGATTCTCTCTCCTTCTTGTCCTGCATTCAGGCTTGCGGGTCCATGCTGTCATTAGACCAGAGGCGAGGTTCACCTTGGATCCGTCCATCACAGGGCCACATATAGAGACATACAACATTCACTTTCACCTCCTCGCTGCGTACATATTGATCCGTGAAAGTCCTTTTGATATCCCCGGCCTCCACAGTTGTATCACAGGATCCGGAGTCCTGCAACCGTCAAAGCTTCACCCAGAGGCAGCCGTCATGTGGCCCCGTCGCACCACGATCCTCCGTACTCTGGCCCCGATCCAGAACACGGGGCCTCCGGAGCGCGGCTCCACGAGTGAGTTACTAAATATATCGCCTGGATGTTTGTCTTTCCTCAAGGAAAAAGGACGGTTCCTTAATGGGATGAACATCTGCGCTTGTTCTGCGCTTGGGCGAGTCCAATATGAATCCTCTGAGAAGGAGACGTCCTCGGGCTGATAGGTGTGTTCTCCAGAGTGCATGCAGGTGGCGGTGGCGGCGGCGGCGGCGGGGTCACAAAATCTGGCTCCCGTTCAGCGTGGGGGTGCATTTATCCGACACTCAGTTTGATTTGCTCCCGCAGACGTGAGCCGGACGCCTGTCCTTCTACGGAAGATGGCGAGGAAGTGATCTCCCCTTCAAGGTTGTTTTTTTTTTTTTTCTCTGACCCGTGAGTCTTTAAAAATAACAACAAGGTGCATCTGCCGTGTTCATGGGAGGGAGCGTGGCCTCCTTCGCCTCGGGGATCTGCGCCGCCGCTCTCCTTCCTCCCGGCCAGAGGAGGACAAGGCGTCAGACCGGACGCTCGTGTCCCAAAAGTCCTCCAGCAGCGCCGGGCATCTCAATCCGGATCTAAGAGTGATCCCGAGACCAGGAGGACTCCTCCGAGAACGGGTTACCGGAAGGGTTTTAAAAAAAAAAACAACCCCACATTAAGCATTTTTTTTTCCTAATAATGAAAACCAGAGTCATCCACGGAAGACAAAAGAGGCATCATCTGGAACCATTAAACACTTGTGAGTGTGAGTGATTGTGAGAGTGGCCTGTCGTCCTCTCATCCGCCTCCCGAGCCACTTGGTGAGGCTTGAGAGCCCGGCGAGGTGGCAGATGGAAAATTTTCCATTCGGAGATCGGAGAGCTCTTCCGTGAGGTTCGAGAGGGTCTCGGTTGTTGAGCGGGCCGTGGACGAAGGCTGGGAACACACCCAGCGTGCACCGCGGTCGGGTCTGACTCCGGATCGGCTTCCGCCATCATGTTCCCAGAGCAGTACAAGGTCCTGGGGTCTGCAGAATGTTTCAGATTTGAGTCAGAGCGATTTTCAAGATTCAAGAGCGGCCATAACTCAGCTGATAGGGCGGGAGGTTGTCGATTCAAATCCCGGCTCCTCCTGGCTGTATGCTGGAGTGACCTTGGAAAAGACACCAAGTTGCTCCAGATGGTATGGTTGGCACCTTGCATGACCTTCTGTGAGTGTTCGTGAATGGGTGAATTTATTCATCCATTATCTGTACCGCTGGAGTCGACCTCTGCTGTGATTGGGCCAGAAGCAGGGTTCATCATGGGCCTTCTCACAAGGCTTTCTCCTGTCTGCATGCCGAAGTGTCCTTGGGCAAAGACACCGACCCCCCCGGGTCACAGCCTAGCATGGCGGCTCTGCCGCTATTAGCGAACAGGTGAATGCTATCCATTGCAAAAATGCTTTATATCAGCGGACACATCTGTGTCCCGTCTGCTCTGCCGGAACCTATGAATGCATTAAAACCTGCAGAATTTAAAACAATAACCTGTGGGATTTTGTTTTTTGCGGCAGCCATCTGGTGCCGGTGCTTAAAGGGGAACACACACCCACAAAGAGCTCGCCGGCAGCCATCGGAGTGGGCGGCCCGGCCGGCGATGGCAGATAATTTGTACGAACAGAGAGAGATGGTGGATTTTGAAGGAACTCTGTTCGTCTTGTTTCACTGCAGGAGCAATTCAGAAGACATGTTGTGAATTCATGGAGACGCTCAACCATTCACCCTCTCATTTACAATGTAGGGTCTCCAATGAGCCTCCTGCATGTGTTTGGACTGTCGGAGGAACCCGGAGAACCCCGAGGAACCCCACGCAGACACAGGGAGAACATGGAGGCGCAGTCAAATGTATGGATGAATACAGTTCGACCCATGGTAGAGATACATGACCAGTATGTTGAGCACAGCAGCCGTTGGTTTCCTGTGTTTATCAGCAGGTACCTTCAGTGACTGCACCTTCTGGCAATCAGCCTCGAGCCATCTGTCCAGGTGGACGCCGGTGTGTGGGACCCCGGGTCTCCTCATGCCCGGACGCGCTGAGTCCACGCTGGAGACCTCAAACCCACTTTGAAGGCTCTCCCCATGGAACTTGCCCGAAAAGCTGTTAGTACTATTGTGCCAAAAAACTGCCATCTTCTACCTGAACATTGGAGGACATGTTCTGCAGGAGATATCAGTGCATGAGGGAATCTGGACAGGCTTTATCTCCAATGTTTGTCTCCATAAACATCTTTTTCTTCTTTTCCTCCTCTAGGCTGCTCCCTTTACAGACCATCTGCTTCCATTTAACCCTCTCCTCTCACATCAACTCACTTCCTCTTCTCCTCCATCCATAAACCTCCCTGGTCTTCCTCCAGACCTCCTGTCTGGCAGCTCCAACCTCAGCATCCTTCTACCCAAACCTTCTCCATCCCTCCTCTGTCAATGTCCAAACCGTCTCAATGTGACTTTATCTCCAGAATACCATGTGCTGTCCCTCCGATGGACTCCTTCCCTCCTCCTCACTCCCAGAGAGGAACCTCCACATCTCCACCTCTGCTACCTCCTGTCTTCTAACACTTATGACAAACCAAACAACGACGGAGACCCATTTCTCCAAACCTGGAGGCACCTGGTCCCTTCCCATCTTTTCCAACCAGTAAAAATCACCCCTTTGTTACTTTATTTTAATTATTTTTTATTTTTTTCCGAACACACTTGGCAACGACTGACTCACCATGCCGGCTCTGCCGCCTGCAGAGGAGCGCAGCTGCTGTGGGCGGCGGCGGCGTTTCCATTTATTTATCTATTTATTCCTCAAACACGGGCGGAAATGAGGCGTTCACACGTTCATATATGCTTCCCGGTGATGACTCCAAACACGTCTGCGAGAGACATTGCCGCCGGGAGATACAAGACGAGGCATGCAAGTGCCGGTGGGCGAATGTTCGCCCCTCTCCATGGCTAATGGTGCGAGAGTGCATGTGTGAATTTGCGCACACGTGTACTTCTACATGTGTGCTGTTTCACACATGTCTTTGAGTTGGCAAGCAACAGTGAGCAGTTGCAGGTAGAATCTTTGAGAAGCAGGAATTCTACGCAAATTTATGTTCTATCGGCGTCGACGGCAGAGGCAAAAGCCGCTCATTCGTCGGTGTTCGAAAATAGTCCACGGAAATTGGGTCATTGTCTGGCAGAACTCCGGTTTCTCTTCCTGCAATCAGCGCCTTTCCTGTGATGGTTTCAAAACGAAGGAAAAGGAGTCACGTATACTTTCCCTGATAATTATTTAATAAGCCGAAATGATCACAGCATCAACCTGAAGAATGAGCGTCAGCGAGAAGTTCATCTAGTATCTGTGACGCTCATCCTGCAGTGAGGGGTTGCAGGAGCAGCTGGAGACGCTCCCCAGCCGCCATTGGGCAGGAAGTGGGGTTCACCATGGAACCATCACAGGGCCACATTTATTTATACAACCATTCACTCACTCATTCACTCATCATACAGAGACGTGCAACCATTCACCCTCTCACAAGTCCTCTAGACATACAACTTCTGACCCTCTCTTTAACACATCATATGGAGACATACAACTATTGCTCCTCTCTGTAACACATCATATAGACATACAATCACCCCCTTATTCATATGCCATAAAGACAAGCGACTCGTCACCCTTTCATTCATGCGTCAAGACATTTTCATGTCTCCAGTGAACCCCGGAAAACCCTGAGGGGCCTCAATGAGACATGGGGTCGAACATGGAGACTCCAAACTGTGTGAATCCAACCAGGGACCTTCTGGTATTGCTGTACCACTTTGCCGCCATACCAAGAAGTGAAAGCAAGTTAACTGTTATTGGTGTTTTGACATGATGGACCATTTTGGTAAATGATCTCCACTGCTATGGCATTACACCAGCAGGGCCGCCAAGCAAGACGCTAGCCGGACCATCAGGGGGCAACTCGGGGGATTTCAGTACCGAAGGACGCTTCAGAAGGAGCTGGGGATCGAACCGCCAACCTTCTGATTGGAAGGACAGCGAGTCTATCGCTCTAAATGTTAAATTAAAGACTGAAAAAGACATTAAGATATCCATCTTATGTAATTTAGATGTTACTTCCCACAGCAAGGCCAATTGCACATATACAGTACAGCAGAACCTGGGCTTACCAATTAAATTCAGTTTTTGACTGTTTGCAACATGAATCGATGTTTCCCGTTGAGATCAATGTAAACCCTATTGATCTGTTCTGCAGCACCAAAAGCATACTGTGCTCTTTGGAATCCTTTTATAGGTTTAGTTGGGGCAAAGATACAGAGAGAAATTTAAGATAAGCTTAATAATTACTTTATCTCTGGTGTTCTGTCTGTTCTTGCCAGCACTTGAACTCGGCATTTTCTTCACTAACGTAAAAGTAAACCCTTCTCTCATGTGAGACCCTTGCCAACGCTAACGCTAACACTACCTCAAGCTAGCTGTCTGTATTTCATCCAAACAAACAATAGCTTGTCTACTCCTTCTAAGACTTGAGAATTTGTTTTGTTAGCGTAGACGCCCCTTTATCCACATCAGCTGTCTTTAGCACATCTTTGTCCTCCAGGATTGTCCAGACGGTTGACTGAGCCATGTCATAGTAGCACCAACACCGCTCTCACGGTTAGCTATTATTTCTGTCTTCAGTTCGACTGCAATGCTTAACTTCATCTTAACACCACTGTCACCGGCATTTTTAACTTTTTTGGGGCTAACTTTAATGAGGCTAACTTACAGAAAACAGCCTTAAAACTTAAAACACAACGATGAATGGTGGAAATAACACGGAGTAGCACGCACGACTGCCGCTACAACGCCACAACACAGAAAGCAAGTGAGTTTGTTCATGTTCGTCCACGGCTCGCAGCGGCACTCAAAATTTGATGGTTTGTTGGACGATTTGTTTGGGATTAGGGGCGTTGGTAAGCCCAGGGTCTACAGTATGTATGTGAATAAAATTCACCCCGCCCCCCCAAAAGTCCCCCTGTGCTGCACAACCCCCCCCCCCATCCCCCGGCAGCCGGGACCCCCACTGGCAGCAGCAGCTGGAGCCACGCAAACTCCACCGAGTCGTTCTGCTGAGGCATGACAATTGCAACGGAAAGAGTGTGACACTATATAACCTTGGGTGTCACACACACATACACACAGAGCACATAAGGAGTGTTGGCATGTCACCATGGAAACAGTAGCATCTTTTGAATCCCTGCAAGGGGGACAACCAGACAAGTTTTTATGCTACTTTTTATGGGATGGAAAAGTCGCGTGCGTGTTTCAATCACAACTTACACGACTGTCTCAGAAAATTAGAATATTGTGATAAAATTCTTTATCTTCTGTAATGCAATTACAAAAACATAAATGTCATACATTCTGGATTCATTACAAAGCAACTGAAATATTCCAAGCCTTTTGATATTTTAATATTGCTGATTATGGCTTACATCTTAAGAAAAATCCATCTCAAAATATTAGAATATCATGAAAAAGTAATTCTTGTTTTTTAATTGCATTACAGAAGATAAAGAACTTCACCATAATATTCAAATTTTCTGAGACAGTCCTGTATATGATGAATAAACACCTCATGTGAATGGATTTAAAAATATACATTTTAGAGGATTACTTTTGTTCCCCGGCAGATCCCGGGGTATAGAAACGCAAACGTCGACGCACCGTTTGCAGCCGCAGACATAGATTATCCAACCATTAGAGAGAGTTGAAGAAGATTAGGAAAATGAATTCAGCGGCCGCGAAGTCATCCTCCCTCTAATGTGCGGGTTTGCTCTCTAAGCCGGCACCTGTTTCCGTCAAGCGTTCCTTATTAAATAGGGATGAGACCTGCCTTAAATCAAAAGGGCCGCAAAGTGTCACGCGGAAGTATCTCAGCTGCTAAGAGAACGGCCCGGATTCAGTTTGAATTCTCCTGCACACAATATGACTGCACGGGCTTCAGTGGAGGGACAAATGATCTGCTGCGGGAAGGAGAAAGACTTTACATTGAGCTGTACATTTTGTTTTTTTTTTTTCTTTACAGAAAGAGTGATGCAGCTCACAGAGGCTGGAAAACTGGGATGTACATATACATGATGGGTTATGATCCGCTCTAGCAGCGGTCCCCGGCCCCCCCGGGCCACACAGAGAGAATAAATAACTTACTTTATTTCCGTTCTATTTAGGATCCGAGTCTGAACAAGGTTTAATCTTGAAAAATGACTGAATTCTCTCCCTTATGTCACTCTTGACGAATGTCAAGATGCTTGTAAAGACGCTTGTCTCGGTCACACGATACATTAACGCTAATATTAAACCCACAAGCTTGCAAAATGAGTAAAAAAAAATCTTTGGAAAGTTTCTCTGTACAGGGGAAAAGGTCTGGACCAACCGAACAGGAGACCAACCTAAAATATGGATTTATCGTGACGGGTGATTCCCACGCACAGAGTCCGCTCCGCGTAATTTGCAGCGACCGACTCTTCAATGAGGCAATGAAGCCTTCAAAACTTAAAAAAAAATTTTTTGGAGTATTTTGAAAGAAAAAGAGCAGGAATATTTCTATATTGATATTAATTTGTATTTATCCACCACGCCTTAAAGGCTGGTCTGTAAAAATGTTGTATGGCGTTAAACCGGTCCGTGCTGCAAAAAAGGTTGGGGACCTATAAAAACTGACTATAAATTGTGCATGTACACGTTATAATCCCTAAAGCCGTTCATTCATTTATTCATTCATTCATTCACTGTTGGTTGGAGCCTATCCCTGTTGGGATTGAGCCACAGGCAGGGTTCTCTGCAGAACGGTCAATCCCAGCGCCTCTTATTGACGTAAAACCCTCTCATTCACACATCATATCAAGATCATTCACCCTCTTATTCACGTCATATAGACATGAAACTCTTCACCCTTTCATTCACGTCACATAGACATACAACTATTCATTCACAAATCCTATAGAGACAAACAATTCACCCTCTCACTCACATGTCGTAGAGAGACATGCAACCATTCACTCTCTCTCAATCGCATAGCATATAAAGACCATCATTCATCCTCTTATTTACAAATCATAAAGAGACGTACAACCAATCTCTCATTCATTCACGCGTTATCTAAGACATTCAAGCTCTATCTTGGGTGTTTTTGTAAGTGTTGAGGTTTTCAGGGACCCGGCTCTCCCCGGCGGAGGATGAAGCCCGGAGGTGACCTCAGGACGGAGGTCATCACATGGGGTCGCAGACCAACAACCTGCTGGGAAAACATGAATCTCCAACACAGAATCCCGCACACTCAGTGCCTCCTGTTTTATTTTTTTCGGAAAAAACACTGGAATGAGTCCCTGTTGACGGTGAGCCGAACTTCAAGTTAGCGGGATCAATACGTAGCAAGTCACGAATGTTGGGCTTTATGTTGATGCTTGTTTTCTGTGTGATTTTGGGATTGCTGGGAATTTTGTGGGTGTGGTTTGAGGTGCAAGGAATTCTTTTTTTTTTTTTATCCTGGAATTGAGCGGGAGCAGTTAGTTGTATTGAGTCTTGTGTGGCGTGGCTGTGGCCAACAAAACAGCTATTGCTTATAAAACAGACGGTTTACCGTCAACCAGGTGTTTTCCCTGACTCTACAAATGAATAGCATGCCGCTCTCCCTATGACAGTTAACTCATTGTATCAATCCTGTAGAGGCTTTTGGTGGCCGGATAAATTTGTGTAACTGGCGGTGAAAAATGAGATCCTGATCCGTCAAAGCCCTCAGTATCCTGTCCTGATTTGCAGGGAAGCTCTCGCTTCATTTCGCCTCTCTATTGAGGCAGTGCCGTATAAATAGACACACTGGAAATAGCGTCTCGCTCTCAGAGGAGCCACCGGGATGAGGGCCTGGACCGACGGCCAGGTTTCCGACGCCGAGATATAGGCCAGAGCGTTACAGACATCTGGACAGGAGAATCCCGTCGCATCTCCAAAAAGAAGCGCTAACATCTCACAGTTCTCGAGGACGCGCCGGGGTTGTTTCCTCCCGCAGACAGACATTCGATTCGTTCACTCTCCATCTCCTCCAGTGTGCCTCATCGCCCGCGGGCCAACACATCCAAAGCACCGTGCCTCATCTTCATCTCCCTCTCCACCCTTGCTCCTACGCCTCCTGTGGGAATTCCACCTTACACGAGCGGACACGTTTTCCTTCGGTGCCCGAGGTGCTAATGAATCACAATCTCACCATTTGTTTCCATCCTGTTCAGATGTCTGCGCAGCCCCCTGACGGACACACATGACTCCACCTGGGTCCTCAAGTGAGGTGATCATCTTTTGAGATCGACACCGTGCTTCTTTATGCTCATCTTTTTCCTGTTTGCCTTATTCGGGCACGTTTTTGAGCCCGCTGAAGCTAGCGAAGCCGATCGGAACCACTTAGGAGCACGAAAGTACGGCCAAAAGTGAGATGTTTTATATGCATGACAATTAAGCGGCGAGCTGAGAGGAAGCTAATTAGAAAATAGCCGTTTGCAGATTTTCTGACAATATCAACAGCACTCGAGCCCCCGGCTGTTGATGGGGAGCAGCCAAGTGGCAGGAGGGGTCAGGTGACATTAGCTAGATGAATAAATCACCCAGCAACAAAAAACCCTGGTGGCTCGAAGAATGACTGGAATGAAGATTTCTGACTCGGCTGATGAAAAAAACACAAGTCAGGAGAAGAAACGTTCACTCATTTGTTCATTCATTTATTATACCATCTGTATCATCTGTCACTCTGGGGAGCGGCCAATCCCAGCTGTCATTGGCCGAGAGGCCTGTCAATCACAGGGACACCTACGGATACATACAACCGTTCAGCCTGCTCAGATTGAGTACCAATGAAGATGGCGTACGAACACAGGATCCAGGATGAGTTTGGACCTGATGAAGTGCAACCGTCCAAATGTGTGATGGGATGTTGGTTGCCTGAAGGAGGGGCGGGAGAGGGTTTCAGTCCATCGGGGTACTCAAGGTCGCCGCGGGCCTATCAAGCCGAGCAAACTGTGTCGATCGCGTCCCAGGTGTGCCGGCACTGAGATTAGATTCAATACATGCATGACCTTGAGACAAACCCTTCCGGGATGAAACGTCTTTTCCGAATCACCTTCCACGAGGGAGGAGTTGCCGGCAGCCAACCGCTCGTTGGAGCCGGCGTCGGCCCCTGCCGGGCCAGCTAGGGCGGGAAGGAGATGAGCATGAGCTGATTGGACAGTTGGAACGAAGGCGGTCGTGTTGATCGCAACGCCCGTCCAAATGTAGAGACAATGTCATCCAGTGAAGGTCCGGGGTCCACAGTTGGACCCCAGAGGAGCTCCCTCCTAAAATATAATGATTGGTGGTCAGCGCTGACCTCTGAATGGCGTACTTTGGACACTTCTGGAAGTTCATGTCGGCCAAAAAAAAGGGAAGGCGGATCAAAGAGAGGCTATTATTTTCTGATTAAATCCCATAAAATATACATTTTCACACCAGAAACTACAAAGATACTGGCAAGTGGACACATGGACAAACCTAAGTGCCCTTCAACAGAACTCCCATAATGGAAGCTGCAGGACGATTTGCCTGCTGTCCTTTGGCACCCACAGGTACCTGTGGACACCGTGAAGACTGCACTCTGAACAAGGACAAAATGTTCTGGCAGCAAAATAAACTCACCGGGAAAATAAATGAATTCATTCATTCCTTCATTAGCTACAACCCTTATCCTGCACTCAGGGTTCGGAGAGGGGCTGGAGCCCATCCCAGCCGCGATTGGGCCTGGACCGGTCCTTCAAACCGGTCCACATCTAGAGACCTACAGCCTTTCACCCTCTCAGTCACAACATCGTGTAGAGACATATAAGCATGTCCAGGTCTGGATATCATATGATCTCCAGTGCATGTGTTTGGACTGTGGGACCGGAGACCTTCTGGCTGTGAGGAGGAGGCTCTAACCACCACTCCAGCGTGTCTCCGGGGGAAACGATCGAACATCGAAATTTGTGGGTGGCGACCCTCAGGTCGGGGGTGATGACGGGGTTTAAATGGTTTTGAATTGTGGGCCAAGGTGAGAGAAGTCATTGTCCTTTATCGCTAATGGTTTTGTCCAAAAGGTGGATCCCATTATTCTCAGCTGTCTCCACGGCAATTAACTTTCCGGGGTTAGAGAACTAAACCATCCCAGTGCAGCAATCGCATGTTTCTCCTTGCTGAGGGACGGTTTCCGCAGCAGCGCCCGATAAAAAAACGACTGCTCGATGTCTATTTTCACCCCCCCACCCCCCCCAATTAAACCCCCTAAGCCGTCCTTTGGCTGCCAAATTGCCGCCTGCGTCTCCAAATACAGACGCCGCTCTCTCCAGACAGGACTGGGCGTCTGCTCGCTAACGAGTTTTTAATTATATGAGGATTATTTCCCTCTGGGATCAAAGTGCCGGCCGCGGGTGGAATCGCCCAAATGTTCAGCGGTGAATTTCCAGTGACGCGGCAGGACGCTGTTTCACCGGGTCTCCAGTCTGTGAACGGCGAATAAACACTAAGTATGAATTTAAGGGTGAAGTGTTCAGCATTGGATGGATTGTTTTTGAAATTGCAGAAGTTGAGAAGCCTCACGTCGGGCTATCGGAGATTTAAAATGTTCATCACGCAGATCCATACCCATCACCTTCCAATGAGTTGATCAGTGTGTACGCTTGTCCAGACAGCAATGCAAAATTATATGTAAAATATCAGCCAACACAGCAGTTAGCTGCTACGCCTCGCAGCCACAAGGTCCACCGCCTTCCTGTGTGGAGTCTCCAAGTTCACCAAGTGTCTGCGTGGGGTTCCTCATGGTTCTCCAGGTTCCTCCCAGGAGCTTCAGTAGAGACCCTACATTGTCCAGACATGTGCATGAGAGGGTGAACTGTTCTAAATCTCCATATGGCATTTGAAGGAACAGGTGAATGGTTGCACATCTGTTTAAGGTGTGAATGAGTGAGTGAATGATTGGTTTCTATGTGAGGCCCTGTGTGAACCTGCCTCTAGACAATGACGGCCAGTAAAGTCGGGATAAGCGGAACCGATCACGAATTGATGAATGAATGCAAACAAGAAATGCTACACTCCATACAGAAAGCCCCCCTTGTCGGACTCCAACAGAGAACCTTGTTGCTGTGGGGTGAAATCGCTAACCATGCAGCACTAACCAAGTCCACAACAAGAAGATTTCAACAGGAATTCACTGTGACCTGGATGACTGAGAACCTCCACATATGTGGGGTTAAAGCGTTAACCGTGGGATGAAATAGCTAACTGTGGGGTGAAAGTGTGAACTGTGGGTTGAAAACGCTAAGCGTGGGATGAAATTGCTAACTGTGTGGTGAAAACGCTAACCTTTGCGTGAAATTGCTAACCATGGGGTGAAAAATGCTGACCATGAGATGAAATTTGCTAACCCTGAGGTGAAAACACTAACTGTGAGATAAAATTGCTAACCGTTGGGTGAAACCGTTAACCGTGAGGTGAAACCGTTAACTATGGGGTGAAAGCGTTAACTGTAGGGCGAAAATGCTAACCATGGCATGAAATTGCTAATCGTGGGGTGAAAGTACTAACCTTAGAATGAAATTGCTAACCGTTGGATGAAAGGGCTAACCATGGGGTGAAAGTGCGAATCGCCGTGCCGCCTCCTCGTGCTCAGCTCATTTGTCACGGGCCCTTTTGTCATGAAGTTATCATAATAAGCAAAGCATCGTTTGATCATCCGGATCTCAATCGAAGACCGGCGTGGATCCCCAAGGAGTCAGGAACTCCACCAAGCAGCCATTGGCCCGACGCGGATTTGCCACGGTTGCATTTTGAGTTATGTTGGGAGCGAAGGCGCTGTGTCGGGGGCCGCCATGATGTCATACGGAGCAAGGCGGGAAGCTGTGAAAGGCGGGGCTGTGATGTCACTGTGATTCGCCTCAGAGGGCCGTGACATCACTTCACAGCGCCGTCGCTGCTGCCGCGCCGCCCATCCCCGTAGAGGGCCGGGGATGGAGTCCGCGAGCGGTGGGCCGACCTCGACCACGTCCCGGTCAACCGACAAGGTCAAAGACGCCAAACCGAGCACCGCCGCGCCGACGAGGTCCGACAAGCACGAGGAGATCAGGAGGAGCTCGTACGCGCCCGTCAGTCACGTGAACGCCACACTGCGCAGGTACTACGGCGCCAGCGATGAGGTTATGGACATGCTATGGGAGCCGTCTCCTTCCTTTCACACCATGTTGAAGAACTCCGAGAAGCACAAAGAGGAGGGCAAGGCGCCCATTTACGCCGTCAGGGTGGAGGACTTGGAGCGGAGGCCGTTTCCGCCCATCACACACGTGAACGCCACACTCCGTGATTACTACAGCGCGAGCGATGAAGTCATGGACATGATATGGGAGCCGTACCCGGTGTTCCACACGGTGCTAACCGGCTCTGACAAGCATAAAGACAAGGGCAAGAAGGTCACCTTCAAATCCTGACAGGAGCTACTTACCAAGGGGTACAAGTAGGGACTTATCTTCTGCTTCCCTCGTGAGGTTTTAGAGCTGTGGTTATCCGTGAATATCATTACTGTCGCCTCCTGCAACGCTCATTGCTTTCGAGGGGGTCTTCCAGGTCCATGTGTCCATGATCTGTGAAAATCCCCTGTGGAAGAAATACAGTTTTAGAGAGCAGCGAGAACTTTCAGAGATGCACCCTGGCAGGTGGTTGGATGCCGGGCAAAAAGAGGACTTCTTCTCTGTCGAGAGAAGCCATTTCCAGGGAAGAAAACCTCAACGTTTCTAACGTGGTTATTCTATAGCATTGATGCTAATGCCTTCAGGAGCCTGTGGTGTTCCCACAGCTTCCATGGACAGCTGGTGGTTTCACAGTCGGGTGAAGCTTCCACATCGAGAAAGCAAACAAAATAACGGCGTGCTAGATGGGCCGCCGTGTGACCTCTGATCATGGGATCCAGTTGTCTCCTTCCCGAAGATCCTCCAAAGGCGCAGCGTATTTGGTTTCACTAAATTGCGTGTCCTGCAGCACACTAGGACACGCTTGTTAGCGGTTCTCTCTGAGATCCAGGTGAGATCCAAATGTCACCTGGTCAAACTCCACTTGGTGCAGCTCAGATCTCAAGGCCAGCTGCTGCCTGCGTCCACCGCCGACACTCAGTGTTCAGCAGGCTAATCCGACCCGGTTTAGCACTGCCGTCGCCGCCGTCGGGATGCGGCGCTCAGCATTTCGTCCGGAAAGGGTGGGGGTTCGCTGGAATAGAGCGTCAGCAAAGTTCTCAGGGTTTGTTTCCTGACATGGTGAAGCAAAAGCCTCACTGAGCTGAGCAAGGACAAGGAGGAAAGTAGCAGGCAGCTACTTTAATTTAATTTAATTTAATTTAATATAATTTAATAGAATTTTATTTTATTTTATTTTTACTTGTTTTTATTTATTTATGCTATGTGTGGAAAAATATACTGAATTGCAAGTTGTATTTTTTTTCCACTCCTGCACATCATGGTCTTTCTGTCTGGTGCACAAACGCTGCACGTTAAAAGAATCTAACCTCCAGGTCAAGGGCACCTGAAAAGTGATTTCATGTAATAAACAATGCATCATTCACATGAGTACGCCCAATTCCCAGCCTGCTCATTGTCTTACATCATGCTGTGGTGGTGTCCTGTTAGCACCTTCTCCGCACAGTAAACATGCAGGAGGTTCACTGGAGACCCTGCATTGTCCAGATGTGGGAATGAGAGTGTGAATGTTGTACGTCTCAATATGAAACCATGTGATTGGTCCAGGGTGAACCTCGCCCCTCGCCCAATCACAGCTAGGAAAGGCTCCAACCCCCCTGCGACCCTGGTTGCAGGATAGGATAACGGATGAACGAATGAATGAACAGATGCAATGTTCTCATTACTGAGCTTCTTGCACTCTCATTTCCTGTAGCTGTCACGTCCTCGGAGCAGATCTGCAGTTTTACTGCTGAGTAAGGAGCCGCCCTCACGCGTTCCTCCGGGTTTCAGACCTCGATGCCGCGGCACCAAACTCCCTCCAATCTGTCTGCCATCCAGCCAAATCTTGTTTTGCTGCCCCCCCTGCTCTGCTGCAGCACCCTTTTACTCAGATGATTATCTGCACGTCCTCTGAAATTGACCCGGTAATTGGCTACCGATTGATTTTGTTGCAAACCCATTGGCGTTTCACTGACCTTAACTCAAGAGTGCAACGTATACGGCCATTTGTGACGGCTCCTGAGCTCAGGAAGCTGGAAGTCCGAGCTCGGAGATTCACCGCCACGGAGTTTTGATCGTGACAAATCCTTGTTTTCATTTTCCATTACTTCCATTGAATATAAAAGTGTCAGGGTATCACACCTGGGTCCAATTCGTAATCGGCGCCAGCTGCAGCAGCTGCCGCTAATCAAGATCCCTATAAAGGGCAGCGGCACGCTCTGCCTGATGCCGGGGGATTGTTGTTGTCCCAGACCCCTGCCCAGCCATGACCGGACCCCTACCCAGCCATGACCGGACCCCTACCCAGCCATGACCGGACCCCTACCCAGCCATGACCGGACCCCTACCCAGCCATGACCGGACCCCTACCCAGCCTGGACCCTGTCTGAGATCCAGCCCTGTGCAACTCCGTCTTGGGGCCAGGGGCTTACAGCGAGACCCTACCTGCCGTTCTACTCAAATAAAGCGCTTCAACCCAGTTTCCTGCTCCGAGGTGTGGTTCTCTGCCCGAGTCCGCCGTCACGTGACAAAGTGATTTTTTTTTTTTTTGTTTGTTTCCCCTTTAATCTGCAATCAATGCGAAATAGCGTAAGGATGCATCTCAGACATATAATACCAGGACTTAGACTTTATATTCGGTGATTCTATGAATTGAATAATACAGCCATGGGGTGAAAGAGTCTAAAACTACCCTCTGGTAGAAATTCTCCATTCCAAACATATTCCTGTTCCATTTTCATGTCGTGGACCAACACTAAAAGTTATTTATCACACAAAAGTTAATTCATTCATTCCTTTTTTTATTCCGTATATCCCGCACAGCTGCGATTGGCCGTATAGGAACATACAACCGTTCACCCACTCATCCATGAAATTCAACTCCAATGAACCTCCTACTTGTTTTTGGACTGTGGTAGAAGCCCGGAGAATATGGAGACTTCACACCGGAAGTGTCCACACAAGCATCCATTCCTGCAAAATCCCAACCTTTGAGAGTTACGTATCCACGTAGATTTTTGCTTGCTGTAGGTTGTTGTGCACATCTTAGAAGTATATCCATCCATCCAATCCAACCCCATCCTAGCTTGTTGTTATTGTTTACTTTTCTCAAGCTGTTTTGTTTTGATGCACAGTACTTGCAGAATGAAATGGATATAGAAAAATAAATACAGAATGAGATGAATATATAAGTATAATTCCTGGACTATTGAGCGCACCTGAATATATAGCGCATTGGCTAAAAAGTACTAAATAAATATGTGTGTACATAAATAGGCCGCACTTGTGTATAAGCAGCAGGTGTCCATGTTGTAACATGAAATATTTACACAGAAACCCTTTTTTTAAACTTTAAATTGAATACATCCTGGTAACATCCACGAATACTCACTGGAAATGCTTTTTTCCAAACAGCGCCTGTAACACAGCTGATCGAAAAGATGAATAATATATAACACAAGGAAAAGTCCATCCATCCTTCAATTTTCTATCCCTGCTTTGTCCTACTCCAGCTGATTGCTATCTTTGTCTTCCTCCTGCGCACTTAAACCAGTAAAGTCGTCATCTTCGGCGTCGGAATTGAGCAGCCTGAGAATTTCACGGTAATTTCACGGGTCCAATGTGACAATGCTCAATGTTTTGAAGCTTGTTAGCTCTAAAAAATACATAAATTAGCTGCATCATTGTTTAAGCCGCACTGTTCAAAACATGTGAAAAAAGTAGCGGCTTAAAGTCCGGAATTTAGGGTGTAAATGTCGAGAATGGGATGGATATATAAGAACATGTATCTAAAGATGGGATGATATAATACATGCATACAGAATGAGATGGAAAAGGTACAAAGAACAAACCGATGTTGTATATACTGTATATAACGGGAGAAAAGTATATGCGCACAGCCTCTCATGTTGAAAATAGTGCATGTGTCTTTATCAATGCACCCTTCATCAGTTGCATCCCAGGAGGAGGAATGTGGGGGTCCTGCTGTTGATGCTGCAAAGTGGCCTCATTTCAGTTGAATCCTCCAGCCGGTGTGTGTCAGAACAAGCGACGATACCGTGAGTCTATATCGGTTGCCGGTGGTCTTTAAAGAATGCTAATCACAGAAGATAATGAGGATATTTGAAATCCCTTTGATGGGAAGCTATTGACAAAAAGTTCACGCAGAGAGGAATTGTATAATTCCCCCACTTTACGTCAAGCTCCACATTCACCCCTAGTAAATAGCGGTTTGGTGTAAACTGGTATTAGACATGCTTCAGAGGGTCCTAATTTTAGAAAAAAAAAAATGTCTTTTTCAAATTCCCAATTCACAGTGCAATAATTAATTCAATTAAGCAGACCGTGTGTGTGAGCGCCGGGAAGAATAACACCGAGGATAATCGATCGAGTACATTCATTAAGACTCCGCAAACGATGTCCCGGCTTTAAACATCTGAAAAAACATGACTATCGTTTTGACATACTTGAGAAATATAAATAAAAAGGGCGTTTCCATCAATTTGTGACCTGTCACACTGATCTCGAGTAAAGCGTTTTAAATAAAACGTATTGTTATTATCATTATTATTATTATTATTACCCAACCCCCAGTGTTGGCTTACGTTGGGAGGAAGGTGGGGGCAGTTTGCATTGGCTGAGGAGACTCACTGCGCCCCCTAGTGGCCACAACCAGAAGTGCATGTACATATTTTCACGTGTGACGATGACGTGAAACAACATTATTTCCTTCAGCGAACGGAACAGCGACGGGACTGAGAGAGTGAATGCATGAATTAATGAATGAAAGACAAATGCTACACCGGTACAGTCACTAGTAGCACAGTCACTAGCAGCATCCACTTAAAAAGCACCTTCACACCCTGCAGTTCCAAAGTGGTGCACGCAGGATCACATTCACTGGTGAACATGTTCACTCACACACACACACCGCAGGTGGCAGAGCAATTGGGTGGTGGTGGTGGGGGTTCTTGGCCTAGGACACATCCAACTGCAGAGCAAACCACCTGATTGGAGGGACACTTGCTCCACCAGCTAGGCTACATAAGGCCAGGCTACATTAGGCTAGGCTAGGCTAGGTTCGGTAAGGTTAGGCTACACTAGTTAAGGTTAGGCTAGGCTCATGTACCTATATATATATATGTACTGCTCAAAAAACTAAAGGGGACACTGAAAAAACACAATGTAACTCCAAGTCAATCATATTCTGTGAAATCAAAGTGTCCATTTAGGAAGCAACACTGATTCATTTTGACTTGTTTTAAGGACATTACATCAACGTTGCATCAGCGTTTCGTGTGTTTTTCCACTATAATTTGGAGCGGACTCCAAATCCAGACGACCATGGGTTCATAAATTTGATTTCAATTGATCATTTCTGTGTGATTTTGTTGCCAGCACATTCAACTATGTAAAGAACAAAGTATTTAATAAGAAGATTTCATTCATTCAGATCTCAGATGTGTAACTTTAGTGTTCCCTTTATTTTTTGAGTAGTATATATACATATCTTCTTTCTTTCTTTTCCTTTCAGCTTGTCTGTTCAGTGGTCGCCACACTAAATCAACCTTCTCCATCTAATCCTATTCCCACACCCACTAACTTCATATCCTCTCTTACTACATCCATGAATCTTCTCTTTGGTCGTCCTCTACACCTCCTGCCTTGATGCTCCAATTCCAGCATCCATCTACCAATATATTCACTATCCCTCCTCTATGCATGGTCCACCCATTTCAGTCTGGCTTTCCTGACTTTTCCAAAACATCAAGCTTGTGCTGTCCCTCTGGTGAACTCATTCCTGAATTCCTTGGAAAAAACTGGGAAAATTGCCCTGAATGAATGAGTGAGCGAATGGTTGTCAGTCTGTATATGTGGCCCTGCCATTGACTGGTGACTGGTGTGACAGCTGGGATTGGCTAAAGCCTCGCCCTCGACCCTGAGTGCAGGATAAACGGCAGACGGCAGACTATGGATGGATGGATGGATGGATGGATGGATGGATGGATGGATATAAGTCAGTTGCGTTTTAGCAGAAGGCAGTGTACAATATACTCACAGTATACTGAGACCTCACACTGGATTATTTCAAGTTTCCAACTACGGGCTTGGAGTTAGTTTTCCTTCTCACCCCCACAATTATTGGTCTTCAGTGTGAATAAAACACAGCGCAACACCCCCCCCCCCCCCACACACACACACACACACACACACACCTTCGTGTTACTTTAACCCGGCAGCCCGACACCGGGATTTCCTCCGAGCGAGCGTAGTGTGTGGGTTGCTTTGAGCAGCCGAGATGCGCTGGGGTCATGTGTGGATGCGTGGGAGCCAAGGTACAACACTGGCTTCTAAGTGAAATCACACACACACACACACACACACGCACACACACACACACACACACACACACACACACACGCACACACACACACAGGTCTTGGCAATGAAGACAACTTCCCTTCATTACAGAATTAGATCAAACTATATTAGCGAATGCATCTATGTATACATCTCTTTATCTGTGTGTTTGTACATATATATACTTTTAAAATTACATACTATTATGATACATATGATATACATTAATCTATATATATATTGATCATTGATCCGTCTTAGAGTGTGTGTATATGTAGTTTTAAAAATTACAATCGAATTTGATACATGTATCTTTTCAAAAGGACATATGAACATAATATTGTAGTGTTTTAGTCAGGGAAACATCTGGTTGACAGTAAAACGTCTGTTTAATAAGCGATAGTTGTTGTTGGCCACAGCCACGCCACACAAGACTGCAATACAACTGTTCCCGCTAAATTCCAGGTAAAAAAAAACAAAAAAAAACAGAATTCCTTGCACCCCAAACCACACCCACAAAATTCCCAGAAACCCAAAAATCACACGGAAAACAAGCATCAACATAAACCCCAACTTTCGTGATTCGCTACAATTTATATATACTTTTAAAATTACATAAAAAACATGAGTTATCTACATACATATTTATTTATTTATTCACTCATTATCTATAGCACTTATTCTGCACTCAAAGCATATATACATGTATTTGTGTGTGTTTATATTTAGGAATATATATACAAAATCATTGATCTGTCTCAGTCTATAAGTATGGATTTACACATAAAATTCAGATTCATGAATTGTACATGTGTATTTTTTTGGAATACATATATACAGTCTGTGTATGTATGTATACATATTCTAAAAAAATAAATATGTGTTTAGATATACACATAAGTACAATTCATGAATCTGTATTATATGTATAAAATCCATACTCATAGATCATTTTAAAATTACATGCGACCCCTGAAGGAAAAAGACGAAAGGAGGAGAAGAAGAAGAAGAAGAAGAAGAAGAAGAAGAAGAAGAAGAAGAAGAAGAAGAAGACATTGTGCGGTCTCTCGGACTTCGGGCGCCCCCTGGCGGAAGGAACGTGTACGCTCACACACGCACACGCCACATGCACGGAGGGAGTTGCCGTGAAGGCAACAGTTACCATGACAACAGTACACAGAGGGAACTCAACTCGTCCAGAGCTACTCCGACCCGCACCAACGCACGGTAGGACCGTCTTCAGGTTTCTCTGGTTTTGGAGGCCGCACGTAAGTCCTGCAGACAGGACGTGGACATCCTCTGTGTCCAGCGGAGGCTTCACACCAGCAGGGGAGTGAGGCATTGCATCATCTGCTGCAACTCAAGGAGTCCCCGCTGCTCTTTGCAGGCACCAGGGGGTGACCGCCAAACAGCAATAATAATAATAATGATATTTCCTAGGATAGCTCTGAAGTCAAAAGGACTTTAAAAGTACGTGCCGTCGGCGATTTTGGGCCTCATGAGAAAAAACCTCTCTCAAATAAGAAGTAAATAGGTAGGAGAGAAAAAAACAAAGATTGTAAATAAAGTCTATTTGTCATAAGGATAGGTATCTTAGATTGGTGTCATACTGTTTTTTGTCAGTGTGTTAGTTTGACATGTGAATGAGAGGGTGAAGGGTTGCATGTCTCCGTGTGTTCCCTGTGATTGGTCGGTCCAGAGTGAACCCCTCCTCTCGGCCAATCACAGCTGGAATAGTGACTGGACAAATGAATGAATGAATGAATGAGTGAATGAATCATTTTCTGGATGTCTGATGAATAAGACGGTTGAATAAAACATCTGAACTCCACTGATCAGATTGATTAGGTTGTGTTATTCGAAATTGGCCAGGGTGTTAAGTTACACCCGACATGTTGTCATGACAACCAGGAGTCACCAATAACACTCGTGAGAACTTGACAATAACTTTATCAGACGTAGAGACACACCGACCGTGTCCACGGTGTCTGTGTGGCAGACATGAGACGGAGGAGAGGAAGGGCGGAGCCAGCGAGTCCGTTCAAAGTGCCCGACGGTGATGACATATTCCTGCAGAGCAGAGAAGAGAAGGCCCAACAGCAAAAGGTGTGTGTGTGTGTGTGTGTGTGTGTGTGTGCGTGTGCGTAGTTTCTCTAAAAAGTGAAAATGTAACAACCTTTCCTCCAACCCCAAGGAGATGCGAATGTTCCTCCCTCTCCCGATTGCCGAGAAGACGACTCGCACGACGCCGCCGGTGGCCCGGCAGAGAAGGGAGCTCCTGGAGCAGCTCCATGAAGAGGAGAGCGAGGAGGCCAAGGAGAAGATGAAGCATCTCAAGCACACCGAAGCGCCTCTTTGTGAACGAACCTTGCAGAGACACGGGCTGAAGATGGCCATGCTGAGGCGAGGTGGGAAGACACAGCGCTTGTGGAGGAGCGCGGAGATTGCGATTACTCAGAGTCCTCTCTGTTTTATATCCCCAGAAGGTGTGATGAAGGACAGGAAGCACGACCTGATCTCCATGGAGAGGCAGAAGGCAGTGCTGGAGGTAAAGCACCTTCTCATCCGCTTGAAAACACACACTGGAGATACACTATATGGCCAGAAGTATTCACTCACTTGCCTTAACTCATATGAACTTAAATAACCTCCAATTCCTGAGCCATAGGGTTCAGTACAATGTCGGTCCACCCTTGGCAGATATAACAGCTTCAACTCTTGTCCACAAGATTCAGGAGTGTGTTTATGGGAATTTTTGACCATTCTTCCAGAAGCGCATTTGTAAGGTCACACTCTGATGTTGGACGAGAAGGCCTGGCTCTCAGTCTCCGCTCTAATTCATCCCGTCTCTGAGCAGGCCGGTCAAGTTCATCCACACCAGTGCACCTGACTTTGTGCACTGGTGCATAGTCATGTTGGTAAAGGAAAGGTCCAGCTCCAAATTATTCCCACAAAGATGGGAATAAAGGGCCAAAAGCAACCCCACATCATAATACCCCCCTCAACCAAACTTCACACTTGGCACGCTGCAGTCAGACAAGTAGCGTTCTCCTGGCAACCGCCAAACCCAGACTCGTCCATCAGATTGCCAGATGGAGAAGCGCGATTCGTCTCTCCAGAGAACGCGTCCCCACTGCTCAAGAGTCCAGTGGCGGCGTGTTTTACACCGCTGCATCCCACGCTTTGCATTGCACTTAGTGATGTGTGGCCTGGATGCAGCTGTTAGCAGATGCAGATGTTAGCTCCGTTAGTTTACCTGGCCAACCACTTCACATCTGAGTTGCTGTCGTTCCCAAACACTTCCATGTTCTTATTATACAGCCGACAGTTGAGTGTGGCATATTTAGGCGCGAGGAAATTTCACAACTGGATTTGTTGCAAAGGTTGCATCCTATCACAGTTCCACGCTGGAATTCACTGAGTTCCTGAGAGCGACCCATTCTTTCACAAATGTTTGTAAAAAACAGTCTGCAAGCCTAAGTGCTTGATTTTATAAACCTGTTGCCACGGAAGTGATTGAAACAACTGATTCCAATTATTTGGATGGGTGAGCTAATACTTTTGCCCATATAGTGTGTGTCCTCTGTTCTGAAGGACAGGTTATGTCTTCTGGTAAACATTCAAGGTGGAGCAGGGGTTAGCTCCTCCTCCACCTCGGCCAGATGGTCCCTGGTTGGATTCCCACTGTGAGCCTCTGTGTGTGGAGGCTCCATGTCTGCGTGGGGTTCCTAAATTCTCCAGTCTGGTACTTCGTGACTGACCTCCTGACCCCCTCCGCCCCTGGCTCCTCAGATATCGCTGGTGACCACGAGGTCCGAGATAGAGAAGATCGATAAGGCCATCGCAAAGGAGGAGAAACAGCTGAGGCAGCTGGAAAAAGCCATCGAGAGAGACAACCTCAAGTTCGAAGGGTTCCTGAGGGAGAACGAGAAGAAGTCCGTGGAGACCAGGACATTGTGAGGGTTACCCCACGGAGAAGGTGTGGAAAAACACCTCATTGTTTGCTGACCTTCACACACGGCTGTCTCCTTTCACAGCCTGGAACAGGAGGCCAAGACCAAACAAGAGAACAACGCAGTAATCAGGAAGCTGACCTCCCAAATAGGGACCATTAAGAGGTGATCTTCTCACCGAGGTCTACCAGCTGAAGCTCAGATGCATGATCCCACATGAATGCACATTTCTCCTTCTATTATCTGTTTCTGATCCTCCGTCTTTTTCAAACCACCTCTCCTCAGGCTCACTTTCCTCCATTTGTTGCAGTTCTTCTTTCTTCTTCTGATGTTCACGTTCAGCTGTGCCTGCCGGTGTGTCGTGTTTGTCTTTGCAGCGAGATCTTGGTGTTCGAGGAAACCCTCAAGGACTACAAGAGATACAAAGATCTCCTCTTCAACTTGTCCCCTCCCGAGTGGCAGGAGGCCCAGAGGGCAAAGTCATCTCACAAGGTTCATCTGAGAAGACCTGGTGAAGGACAGGCCGCGGCTGAGGAGCAAGCAGGCAAGCCTGCATCCCATAATTTAGATTCCGCTGAATCTTAGGAAATAAAAGGCATTGATGGAAGAATTTGACATGCAGGTCTGCAGGAGGCGGCGTCTGGTCCAGGGCTGGAGCCACCTCTCCTGAGAGACAATGCCAGGTTCTACACACACACACACACACACACACACACACATACTCACACACACACTTGCTCACACAAAAATAACCAATGCTGTGATTTTTCCTCTGCGCCATCAATCCCTGATGTCCAGTGACGACTCTGAATACGAGGTGGGTTTTTGTTGATCTCCCCCTTCCACGGCGTCCCAGCCGCTCACCTCCGTCCGCCCGTCTCACGCAGGATGAGCCGCAGCTGTTCTTCACCGACCCCCAGCAGCTCCTGGATCTGATGACGGAGCTGACGGAGCAGAACCTGTCCCTCATCCAGAACTCCACGCGGGTGGAGGAGAGGCTGGACGAGCTGCGGCAGTCGATGGAGTCGACGCGGAGGAAGATGTAAGCGGCGGTGGAGAGAAGGCTTTATGCCGACAAGTAAACACCTTACTTCAGAGGCTCTCACAGCTAGGAGCGGACGGAAGAGCGATCTAGAAACTTCTCGGCTTACTTTACTTTTAAAATCACTTATCTAAAGTAAAGGATGGCATGTGGAGCAGGGGTTAGCATCTCCTCCTCATGGCGTGGAGGTCCCCAGTTGGATTCCCACAGGAGGCCTTTCTCTGTGGAGTCTCCATGTTCTCTTCCAGGTTCCTCCTGCAGTCCAAGAACATGCAAGAGGTTCATTGGAGACATCGTATTGTCTAGACATGTGAATGAGAGGGTGAATGTTTGGATGCCTCTGACTTCTTCTTCTTTCGGCTTTTCCCTTCAGGGGTCGCCACAGCGAGTCAACTTTCTCCATCTAACCCTATTCTCTGTATCCTCCTCTCTCACACCGACTATCTTCATATCCTCTCTCACTACGTCCATAAATCTTCTCTTTGGTCTTCCTCGAGACCTCTTGCCTGGCAGCTCCAATTCCAGCATCCGTCTACCAATATATTCTCTATCCCTCCTCTGTACGTAACCGAACCATCTCAGTCTGGCTTCTCTGACCTTCTCTCCAAAACATCTAACATGTGCTGTTCCCCTGATAGCCTCATTCCTGATCCTATCCATCCTGGTCCCTCCCGAAAAGAACCTCAACATCCTCATCTCTGCAACTTCTAGTTCTGCCTGCTGTCTTTTGGATGCCTCTGACAAAATTGTGCGAATCGGCAGGATTTTCTACTTTGGAAATATGACATTTACTTCCTGAACCCCACTGCCAGCGCCAAGGATGAAGAGCAGCAAACCTTGCAGATGACTGAGATGAACCAGAGAATCCAGAGAGAGAAGGAGAGAGCAGCTAAGCTGAGGCAGAAGGTTCAGCTCCACCTGTCGTTGAACACGGAGGACCAGGTGAGGGAGGACGCCGCCTGCAGGACTGGATGTGAAGATCTGAGCAGCCCGACATCTGCTCCTTCCTCTCCAACCGCAGGACGGCATGCTGGACGCTCTCGGGGAGAAGGTGGCCGAGGTGCACCGCTGCTGTGTGGATGACAGGGTGAGCGGCCTCAGCACCCTGGAGAAGCTGGCCAGCATCGAGAGCCACTTGTCTTCGCTGCTGCAAAACCTCGAAAAAATCCCTGAGGACCGTCTGGACCTGATGCAGAAGATCAAGGACAGCGAGAGGAGGACCAGGTTTGTCAATAACATTTTTCATGATCTGTGTATTTTGGTTCATTATCTAGAAATCAGAAAGGTGCACAATCTGCACTTCCTCCACCAAACACCCTGAATTAGTCTAGATATGTGAATGAGAGGGTGAATGTTCATTTTTCTCTACATGACTTGTGAATGAGAGGGTGAATGGTTGATGTCGCAGACGCTTGTATCCAAAGCGACTTACAAAAATTGCAATTCAATAGCAACCCCCCATGACCTAGAGTGCAGGAGAAGCGGAGTAGAGAATGAATGAACGAATGAATATCCAGAAATCAAAACAGCGCATAAAAGTTGTCAGTTAATAATAATAAAAATAACAACAACAACAACAGCAATAATAATAATAATGATAATAATAATAATAATAATAATAATGATGACGATGATAATAATAATAATATAAATAATAACAACAACAACATCAACAATAACAATAATAATAATAATAATGATGATGATGATGATGATAACAACAACAACAATAATAATAATAATAATCATCATCATAATAATAATTTATCCTTTATTAATCCCATCATGGAAGACCCATTAGCAGTAAGGTGCCATCCACAGCACCGGGGGGGCAATTAGGAGTTCAGTGTTTTGCTCAACATCATCCACCTAGCGTGTCTCCAGTTTTGTGCAGGTGTTGCTCTCTGGCAGTCAGCCGATGTCCCGAGTGTTCATGCGTGGGTCTGTGTCTGTGCAGGCAGAGGGAGGAGAAGCTGAGGGAGCAGAAGGAGAAGCAGAGGGAGAGGATGAGGCGTTACATGGAGAGATCCATGGACGACACCAAGAGAGCCGTGAGTGCGGCGGTGTGATCTCACAGGGACAACCGATCATCATGGCGCAAAAAAAAACATCTAAGTGGATGTATATATCTATATAATGTATATCTGAGAGGTTAACACCAAACCCACTGTCATGTTCTATTCCAGAGTGGACGGAAGCTCCTCCCCAGGTCCACACCTGCTCCCCAAAAGGTCAAAGTAGAGAAGGTGGAGAGCATTCCCGTGGAGGATGAGCTCCATGCATACCTTTTCACTGCAGATGACACAGATTAAAGATCTGACTAACCATGAGAGGGGAGAACCAGGGGAACCAGGGGAGAAAAGGGGGGGTTAAAAGTTAAGCTTGCAGTCATGCTGTTAATAAAGCTGCTGGATTAAATGGGAGAAGGTGCTGGTGTTATTTTGGGATGATGTTCAGTATTTTGTACCTCCTCCTCACAGCAAGAATGTGTGGGGAGTCTCCATGTTCTCCCCGTGTCTGCGTGGGGTTCCGCCGGATTCTCCGGGTTCCTCTAACAGGCCAAACACACACTCCATCAGGAGTGTCAAACTCATTTTCACAGAGAGCCACATCAGCATAATAGTTGCCCTCAAAGGGCCAAATGTAACATTAACAGTACAAATGTAAGTAAATTCAACCAAATGTAATATCAAATAAATGTAATTACTCCTTAATGTTAAATAACTCTGAATGTATTACTCATTCAAATACAAAATGTTACATATGCATTCCCATCTTTCTTGAAACAACCTTCCATCTGCATCAACTTTCTCCTCCTGGACACTTAGGGATCACTTGTTGAAAATGGCATAGGTGTCACTGCAATCTAATGGCGGGTAACTTCATGGGTAACACCATCGACATGAATTGCGGGAAATGTAGTTTATTGTCAATGTTTGACTTATTTATTTTAAGACAATCAGACCTTTTCACATGTTTTCGCAGGCCACATAATATGAGATGGCGGTCCACATTTTGCCTGTGGGCCTTGAGTTTGAACACATGTGCTCCACATCCATGGTCCCAAACCTTTTTTGTACCAGGGACCGGTTTTATGCATCAAAATGTTGCCGCACACCAGTAACAGGCGCAGGAGTTCCAATGATCAAAACTTTTGTCAGTTCACAGTATTTAATCTGAATACGATTACACTATCGTTTTTCAAAATAAGATCCGGAAGGTCTAATGAAAAAACTATAGTTTGTGCAAAGAAAGATTTTCTTTGCGGGCCGGTACTGAATGATGCACAGACCAGTACCAGTCCAGGGACCGCTGCTCTGCGTGACGTGTGAGTGAGGATGAATGGTTGTGTTCATATGTGATGGAAGGGAATCCTGCCTTTCACCCAATGTCAGCTGGGACAGTCTGCAGCCCCTTTGCGACCCTGAGTGCAGGAAAAGCATTTAGATAATGAATGAATGAATGCAAGAATGCTCATTTTGTCACCACGCCTGATGGGCTTTTCCAGCAAGCACCATACCGGAAGCAGACGGTAGGTGGCGCTGTTGGACCGGGGCGTCTGATCGGTCCTCGGCCGAGTCGACAGAGGAACGAGGAAGTAAGTTTACTGTGGGGGAAGACCACCTGATCAGCGGCAAACCGGACATGTAGAACCCGAACAGCTGTCCGGGGAGTAACTGGCTCGTCAGCTGGATGCCCGTCTACCTGACGATGCCATGGGAAACTGCTGGGCTTACTGTGCCGGGCTCTACAGACGGGAAGCCGACCGGATCCACAGGGGCGGCGGGTGAGTGGAACATGCTACTAGCTTCGGGGAGCTAACTAGCTCCCATTCAGCTTAGCTAGTAGCTGTTTAGCGGGTGTATCGTATCAGTCAGGACGTTTGCTACCGCCTTGCGTTCGCCTCTATAAGTAGCAAAGATGGGGTTATTTTAAGAAACTCTCGACGTCTAAGTTTTTTTTTGTTTTTTTATCTGACAAATTCCGTGGGGTGTAACCCCCCCACAGTCCACCGGTGACAGCTGGGAGTCAGACCCCACCCCTATTGTCATCATCAGTTCGGACAGTAAACTAGCGAGCCTTACAAAACAGATAATGGTTAGCATTAGCCATGCAGATTGGCTAATATTCTTAATATATGAAGCAAAAGTTCCCAGCAGCTCCTCCCAGCCGAATGTGATATATCAGCCAACAGTAAAGTACCTAATTACTGTTTATTTAAGTATTATAAAAACATCAGAGCATGTGTATCCGGAGAGTTTCGTGCCTTGCATCAACCAGTAGGCTGTAATTCACTTTTCATTGACTTCATGAATTGCTGCAGCTCCATTCGTGTCATGGTTTGATGTGTAACAGGTCTTGCGCCATCCTTAATAAAGAGAATTGAAACAAAAATCTTGAGGAACATCTCTGTGAGTTAGTTTTCATACTGTTCAGCGCTGTTTGAAATATATTCAGTGTGTGTGTACAGCCAAAGTCAAGACCAGCATCCCTCTTCTGGTTTTCCTTCCCTAATATTTGATCATATGAGGCCACATCTTAGTAGATTAGGGTTTGCATGAAAACTCTCACTGAGAGGTCGAACGCTTTTTGGAACAATTTATGATAAGCACATTTCATCTGAGTGCAAGCCTCGCATGTATAGACAGTATTATTTTTTACAAGTCCCTTTGCAATATGATTTGTTCCTCTTGAAAGTCAACTTTTGCTGAAAAAGAACGAATTTCTGCAGGGGTGCAGGAACCTGTCTCAGCTGTCATTGTCAGATAGGCGGGGTTCACCCCAGACCGGTTGCCTGTTGATGGCGGTGCTACATAGAGATGTGCAACCATTCACCCTGTCACTCACACATCTGGGTCTCCAATGAACATCCTGCTTGATTTTGTACAGCGGAAGGGGACTGGGGGAACCCACGCAGGCCTGCAGAAATCCTGAATCCTCAGCCTTTGTACCAGCCTCTTCTGGTTGAAAAACATATCAAGATCAATGCCATAGAAGCCTAAATATGATGGAGTGGTCTGCACCCGGCGCTGCTTTGGCTTATCTGTGCTGTATATTAAATGCTATTGTGCATTTTTGCCAAATATCTCCCTTCTTGTAGACAATTTGATTATCGCTTGAAACCTTTTTTTTAATTCCATGTTGCCTGAGGCCTAACTGACCATATAAATGAAGTCATCAACAGCACTGTCGTGTTATTGTAAATATAAACTAGTATGCACAGGTGTGCCTCATGCATGCAATCACTGAAACAGCTTGGACTCCACTCACCTTAAACTCACCCCTGTTGTCATGATCAGCTAACCGAGCCCAAATCTCATTGTTATTTATCGCCCCCATTTGTCTGGGCAGGCTTTGTGGTTCATGGTCGGTATAAATGCAACCCAAAGCTATAGACTGACTGGCTGGTGATCACAGAAACTGGCCAAAGCTGGGCCGTTTCCCCTGGTAGCAAATAGATTTAGTTCTAAAACTACCAGAGTTTGAAATAAGCATCAGCAAACCTTGTCTCGGTTTGTGTTTTCAAACAGTGTGCATCAGCCAAAGCAGGCTAAGACCATGTTCCTCCATCCCATACAGTTAGCGTCACCTTACATGCTGCATGTGGTTGCTCTCCTTGGGAAAAGTCTGTCCCTACCTAGCAGATGGGGGATGTGATTCCCTCTGCATGCAGTAACCATGACCAGCTCCTCAAATCTAGTGGGCCAACACCCTCGATTGTTGGGGTTGTACCACAAAGACTCTTCTCCTCCTGACTTAGTCGCTGGAGCCTTGCCCTCAGTCTCACCATGAGCAAGACCGAGGCAAAGCCAGGATTTCTCCCACAGCTGCTTTCCTGGCAGCAAGTGAATCAGCCTCCGGCACCCTCGGGTGTGATGTCATGGCGACGGCATCTTCCTCTTCACTCACTCCATGTTGTCTAATCCTCCAATCACATATCGAAGAATGAGTCATATCTAACAACGGGGTCAAACCCACCAAGATAGTTATAGTTGAGAATTCCTCTGAGAACCTCACTAGATGGATTCCACGGTGGTGTGCTGAGTAGGAAAATATACAGCCTACGCTTCCACATTATTCCGAGTTCTTATGAATATGCAGCGAGAACACTGGCATTTAGGTCCGATATGGGCTTTTGATCTATTGCTCGCTTTCAAATTAAGTTGACTCTGAGGTAGACGTGGTGCTCCATCTTCCCGCGGCAATCAATTCGGGCTTGAGCTGATGTCAACCTTTGCAGCAGATTAACTAGGACTTTCCTGTCGGGTCTTTCAATTATGTATTTCCTCCGTTATCCACGCAGATCTAAATACTTCCGCAGCAGCACAAGAGGGGAACACTACACAATAGAGGTATTTTTCACAGAATCCTTGTCTCATCTAGATGATGACTATGTTGTTTTAACTGTGCAAATTGTGATTTATTTTGCAGTTTGAGAACCTGGTAGAAAGCGATGAGGTAAGTGATTTTTTATTTTTTATTTTGGTTGTTTAGTTTTAATGATCAAGCTTTCATTTAGAAACAAGGCGTTGCTAAATGACGTGAAAATTTTCCATTTCTTGCCTCATGGGAAGTAGCCAGTAGTCGTCCTCGGTCCCTGGCCGGCATTTATGAAAACAAATAGTGATATTGTTTACCTGTGTGAACAGGCCTGTTGTTTTAGCTTTGGTATTTATCTATATTCTCATAAGCGGGTCCAGCGCGCAGATCCGATAGCAGTCAACAAGGACCTTGTCATGAAACCAATTACAGTGGATCCTTGCTACTTTGCGGTTTGGCTTTCGCGCCCTCACTACTCTGGATTTTTTTTGTAATTCGGTTATCGCGATTTATAGTTCTTTAGCGTTTTTTGCAGTATTTGAAAAATGTTTTCACGATGAAATAGTCTCATTGTAGCCTAAGAAGAAAAAAAACGGTGAAAAACATTGTAGGATTAAACTAAAATTAATTTTATAAAATAAATCATTTTGAGATCTCCTTTGCTGACACGTATTATTGGAGGAGATGGCTTCTCCGACATGACTCCTGGCGACATCAATGGCTTCATAGACTGCCAGTCGGATCCGTTGACAGGCAAAGACCTCACCGAGATGATGAGGTCTGCCAGCGAGGAAGAGAACCGACAAGAAGGGGAAGAAATTGAAGAGGCCGGTCTCACACTCGAATGACTTTGACAAACAGCGCAAATGCACTGCTAAAAAAGGCACAATATCGGGACGACGATATGGTTCCACTTTTGTAACTTGATCGACGGGGCCATTGCAGTGGAAAACCATTTTCAACCAGAAAAAAAAAAGCGGCGGCAGCGAGTGCCTATAACAATGTTTCTGAAGAAAAAAAAACAGCAGTAAAGCAGAAGGCGGAGGTGTATGCGCAGGGAGGTTCGTGAATGGTCGGTTGAGGTTCGTTGAGGGTTAATATGCCTGTAAATACCATCAAAATGATCACGTGCCTACTTCACTTTTGGGGTCCACTGTATTCTCAAAGCGTGAGATGTAACATATGTTAGCATAAAGATCGTGTATAGGTATACAAATAATAAAAGATGAAGCGGCTGCTCAAAGCTCAGCAAGTGGGAGGAGTGACGGCTCCATTTGTTTTCTAGATCCTTGCTCTGTGTCTCTTGGTCTTATTTATCCAGATAGGTTTCTGGCCTCCTTTAGTTTTCATCGTGTAGATAGTTAGTAGATCGAACGGTCTGCCCCCTTTTTAAACTAGTAGCTTGAGGACGCCTTCTGAATGTCGTGTGTCTCGTTGCAGGCTGAAAGCCCACAGCCCTGCCCCAGGTAAGACGCCGCAGACGTCTGAGCAGAAACACCGTGTCGTGTCTAGATCTTCTGCCCGTTCAGCATGTCTGTGCTTTGTCAGGCCCATCAGCGAAGACGAGATCAAGCACCTCAAAGACCATCACTACGCTGCCATCTCAGACAAGCAGGTCCTGATAGACCAGAAGCTCCAAGCGGAGGTAAGGTGGAATTTAAAGACCTCCAAGAGGAATGTGAAGTGAGATTAATATTTCCTCATAAGCTACCAAGCCCCATTACTTTTTTTTGTTCTATGTTTTAGACTTTGCTTGTTTTTTTTTTTTGTTTTTTTTTTTTCATTTTGCCGCATTGTTTTTTCTGTTTCTGTAACTTTTCTGTTCTGTGTTTTGTTGTTTTGTTTTTGTTTCAATGTGTCACATCTGTTCAGTTAGAGGAACAAGAGGAGAAGTTAAGGCTAGAAGAGGAGGCTAGAAACGCTGCCCAGCGTGAGGCCGCCAGGCTGGCACGTGAACGCAAATTGACGGAGGTGAGGCGACACAGAGCGCTCCTCCCTTCTGCCAGTTTACCTTAACAACCTCAGTGCCTCGCCCTCACACAGTGTTTACTTTCTGTCATACCTTTTCTTTTCTTTTTTTTTCTTTTGATTTCCCGTTGTCCTCATTAACCTGGTGTCAGTCACAGCATGCAGTCTTGACTTGCCTGTTACTTCCACATTTTCATGTCAGTGTTTTCCCTCATTCCTCGCCGCAGCCTCAGCGAACGCACAGGACGGTCCGGTGCGTGTGAGCGGGAAATGCAGATTCACTGATTTGCACAAAAACACAAACTGGTCGAAAAAGCTTTAAAAAAATAAAAGCCAAGACTTTCATATTTGAGCTTTTTGATGAAGAAAAGAGCGAATTCCTCCCCGTGGAATTTATCAGGGATTCTTTTTAAATCCAAAAAGAGATTGATTGTTTTATTCCCCAGTCAAAGTTTGGGATTTTGTTCTTTCATTCATTGCTGGAGCTATCCCAGTTGTCGCTGAATGAGAAGCGGGATCACCAGGGCAGCATGTAGAGATATGAGACCGTTCACACTTCATCTCGATGTCTCATTCAATGAAAACTCCTGAACAAAATAAGTCCACAGTTAGAAGAAAAAGACCAGTGGATAGCAAAAGCTAAATTGATGTTGAAGTAAGGCCTCTGAATGTTGTGATGCTCCTGGTTTTATCTTCCATTGAATCCAAATCTAATATGAATGCAGCTTCTTTGACCCAAAGCCGCTTCCATTGGGGAAAAAAAAAAAGGACTGGTTGTGAAGCTCCCATACGTTCGAAGGTCTGAACCAAGGAAATGAAATAAGTCGAGGCATCTTTCGTGTCATCCTACATCCATCCCACCGCCTCTTTGAGTGTTTTTTTTTTGTTTTTTTTGTTTTTTTTTGCAAACCGCACAATTCCCAGACCGCACCAAGCTGCCAGGAAACCCCAGGCTATCTTTGTGCTTGATCTCGTGTTTTCCTTTGCAGCTGTCTGCCCAGAGGAAGCGGGGGAAGGCGGACGGCCCGAGCGGCGAAACCCCTCAAAGCAAGTATGTCACTTCAGGTCATTAAACAACGGAGTAATTGTGGCACGCAGGTCTCGAGACGCGAAAATAACAAGACCATTTATAAAACGTCTTCTAAAAGCCAAACACTCAACTCGCATCTTCCAACATCGAAGGAAGAGAAAGCGGCAGATGACGACAGACATTTACTTTGTTGTCCAAAGGAGAAATTGACCCAAGCCTGGCGAGGGGATGTCTTCTACAGAATTGGCAAAGGGAGTAAAGTAACACCTTTCATCTCTCCCGGAAACCCTTGGCAGCGATTGGCTGCGGGACAAATTAACTCTATATTTGCATGCCCGTCAGGTGCCGTTCTTTTCATTATCCTTTTTGATCCACGCGCCTTTTTTCCAGACAGACCCCCGGCGAAGGCTTCGACGTCTACCTCCAAAATGTCAAAGCCCAGTCAGAGGCTTTCAGGAGCAACAGTGAGTGAAACGCCCACACCCCGTAACCTCTTTAGAAACATGCAGATGCCTTCAAATCTGTCGTCCTCCCCTCTCGTGGACACGTGTCGTCTCAGGGCTCCCCTCGGACACCACCGCGGTGACCCCCAACACGGAGTACAGCTGGGACTTCACCACCAAAACACGCTCCACCAACGACGATGGCACCTCGCTGGATCTGGAGTGGGAGGATGAGGAAGGTATGAGTTCTTTGCCGACCAGCTTTAAATGATTCACGGCCTCCTGAAGGCGTAGGTCCGAGCATGAACGTTCAGAGCGTGAGGGCTGAAGAGCAGAGGTGGTGGGCGCGGGGTTGCTATGTGACTTGGCACTGTGGTCACAGCAAGCGGATTGCCAAGTCAACTCCTCTCTTTGAGGAGTGTCCATGTTCTCCTGGGTTCTCCGTGTTCCTCCTGCAGTCCAAAAACGTGGAGACTGAAGGAGTGAAAGTTCCTATGTCTCTGTATGTGGCTTTGTGATTGGCAGGTGAACAGGTTCATCCCCACCTCTGGCCCATTTTCTCCTGCTCCAAAAAGCCCAGCGTACAGGATGGGGATTATGAATGGCTAAAATCGAACAGATTTGTGAAATATTCAAAGTTGATAAGACACTCAAATACTGATAATGTGAGGCCTATCCCAGCTGTGATTGGCCAGGAGGCGGGGTTCACCCTGGACCAATCACAGGGCCTCATATACAGACAGACAACCATTCACTCCCACAATTCCTTGTTTCCAATGAACTTCCTCCATGTGTTGGGACTGTGGGAGAACATGGAGACTCCACATCTAACCAGGGACCTTCTGGCTGTTAGAAAGAGGAGCTAACCACAGTGCCATCTCCAAATCATTATGAAAGCAAAAAGTAGTCATTACTAAAGGCCTTCATGATGCTTTTATGCTGCTCAACTTTAGGGATACCCAGTCATTTTTGGAAACCCTTGTCCAAGCTGTGAAGGAAAGCAGCGCATCGATAAATGACATAAACAGCATTTTGGTGCAAATCTAACATCTCAAATTGGAGTAGATCTCTGCAATGGGTTCTTGGCTTTTTATGTAGAATCCCACCTCGGTGTTAGATGGGACCGGACGTGTGACCTTCTGCTCTCAGTTTTAAATGATGCATCCACGCCACAGGGATCAATCGAGCCCTCCCCGCCTGGGAGCGGTCCCGGACCGAGGAGGACATCCTGCGCGCAGCCCTGAGGCCCGCAGGCAAGCAGGCGTCCAGCGGCCCGGCCTCAGCCTCCGAGGACTCCACCGCGCTGGAGTGGGAGAATGATTTTGTGAGCACCCACCCGGAGGAAGGCGCGGACGCCGAGTTCGAAGGCTTCGTCAACCCCGTGCTGGACACACCTTCGGAGGACGCCTCGGACTGCGGCCTCAGGCCGGACAGCCAGGACAGATAGTGTCCGGCGCCGAAGGATCGCCGCGCTCTCCTCGCGTCCCAGCTCACCAGCCGTTTGCCTCGTGAAATGCAAATCTTCAGTCTTGCTCCTCACTTTCTGATACATAAAACTCAGATGCTGCAAGAATGTTTCGTCTCTACGCCGACCGTAGGGGTGTTTTAGACAGATCTCTGTTTTTGTTTTTGTTTTCAGTGCCTTCATTTGCTACAACCGGTGACCATCGTGACGCGTTGTGGACTATCCATCACCGCCACTTTCCATTTGATAAATTGTTCATCGATCTCCTTCTTTAAGTACCAAAAGTGGATCCGTTACAACCATGGGTGCCACTCTGTCAATTTGAGGATCCAGTGCGATTCCTCGTATTTTCCACCACTTATGTGTTTTAGCCTGAAAAATAGTAATGTGTACAGAAGTCCCTGAATAGGAATCAGCAGCAATACCGTACTGGTGGGTAGAACCCACTGCATGAGACGCAGGCGGCCAAATGTAATGTGGTAGCACAGAAAATAAACACTGGCCGTCGTAAACCAGCCTATGAAGGCTCAGGCCATGCTGCGTGCAGAGACAGGCGCGTTTCATGTCTGCACACCGGTTCAGGTCAGACTTGGCTCAGGTTGTGGTCAACAAAAAGACCCAGAGGAAGCTCACAGTGCCCAAAAAGCACAGAAAACCTCACCGTCCACGCGTCAGAGCGAGGAGGGTTTATCAACCTTCCCAAGTTATTGATCAGAGCCGTCCTGGGGGCGCTCTGCCACCGTGAGGCCGGCGCCTTCACCCTCCCCTCTCTGTCAGAAAACCCACAAAAAACTGCACCGCAGCAACAAAAACAAAGAAACCATCCCAAACTTTCTGACTAGAAGAATGTAGAATATGCCTGAGCACATGTGTACGACACACATTCCAAAAAAAAAAAAAAAAAAAATCAAAAATAGAGGCTGTTCAAACCATCGGACGCCCGGCACGGGTCAGCGCATGCACTCTGCCCTCTTTGCTGCTACAGGCCAAAGTGTGTGTTTTTGTTTATTTTGTATTTTTAAAGCCCGTTATGAAACCAAACAGCCACAGGATAAATGGAGTCTAACTCTGGTCCATTAAACATCTGAAATGAACCCTTCAACGCTCCAGACTCTTCCATTTATTCTCGCACTCCAACCTGGTGTCATAGTTTTTAACCAATAAGTAGAAAAGGATTATTTTATTGTTTGTTAACTGTCGGGGAGAGCCCGACTCACTCCGCTAGCTGCCGTGTACCACAAAATCAAAACTAATATCCAGTTGAATAGGGCTCAACGATCGATCGAGTCGATGCTCTTGCTGGTTCTTCCGACACTAAGATGTTTAATTTTTTTCAATCATGGACCCGTCACGTGACTGACCCGGGGGTTGTGACGCCAGTTGTTCCACGTGTCAAATAAAAACAAAAAATGTCTTGAACGGAGAGTAACTGATAGCACGACGTCCTTGTCCTGGAGGACGCTCGCTGGGACGTCTCCTCCACGCTGCTGCAGGAGGAGAGCGCTGTTTTTACCTCACACTGTAATCCCCATTTAACAGCATGAGTGTCGGTTACTTTATGCTCATGCATCACTCACTTTCTGTAAATATCTATGTCACAATGAAAACTGCAGAAATCATTTTTGGGAATTTTTTGTGAAGGATTTTGTTGATTTTAAATGGAGCCTTTTTTCTTCTCTCTCAATCAATTTAAATCCAATAAAAATTAAAAAGAATGTGTGAGCTCTAAGCTGACAGCCTTCACAGCAGAGCTTGTCTTAAATTGTTTATCTTCATGCACAAGGACACTGATATGTCACTTAGGGCTGGACAATATAAAGATGTACTGTGGATGCAACATTGTTTGTGATGTACATTTTTCTTTTTTTTTTTCAAAATAACTTAACTCTTCCTCTTCTTTTCCTTTGGGCCAATCCCCTCGCCTTCAGGGGTCACCACAGCCAATCATCTGCCTCCATCTAACCCTCTCCTCTTACGCAGCTAACTTCTTGTCCTCTTTCCCTTCATCCATAAACCTCTCTGGTCTTCCTCCAGACCTCCTGCCTGGCAGCTCCAACCTCAGCATCCTTCTACCCAGACACCATGGCTGCTCTTCACCTTTGTCTTCTCCACCTTTCCTTTTACACTCCTCTCCACCCGTTCCAACCTTCATGCACACGTTCCTCCACCTCTTCTCCACCCTCTCTTAAAATTATCCACCAAATTCTGTGCTGTTTTACTTGGGTCATAATTATGGTTTTGCTTGTTTGATTTTGTGCTTATATATTATACAGACTGTATATAATTTCACAGACTGTGAATAAAATTGTGTCATTTCTTGCTCATTTACCGTTCAAGTTTGTGCAAGTATTCCAAATATAGATGCAAATAAAATAAAAATTAAATTACCAAGGACAAGAAAATGAGAAATATCGGAGACAGAGAAACTGCAACTTTCTTATTATTATTATCATTTCATATCTTTTCAGTATCCTTTCTGTTTAACAGTTATTTATTCCTACTGTTGAGTTACACCACAACTTTTTTGGTTATAATGGAACCAATGATGTTGTGTTATTTGTGTGATATTTCCCATCAAGTTAGTGATATACTGAAAACCTGAACAAAAAAAAACAACATTCTTCCTGTCCTTAAATTGTTCACCCGGCCCTCATCTTATTCACATGATTTTACAAAAAAATTGCTCCACTTTGGGCACATGATTGTCAATCAGCATAAATATATATCACAATATACACGTAGCTATTAAGAAAATAAATCAACTTGGTATGTCCTCCACGTGACGAGAAATAATTAAATTCCTCTCCTGAATGTTCAAATTTAATTTTTTCCCAATTACTTCATTCTTTTTAATATATCTATCTCAGCAACTTGCCCATTTTGCTTATAATAAAAAAATACCCATGTGAATTCACCAAAGAAGTTCACGGCAAATAATTCTAAATGATCCATAGTAGTGTGACAATATAAAAAAAAAAAAAACTAAAATTTTAAAAGCACGTCACAAATTAAGTTTTATTCCCCAGCTAAACATCTGCTGGTTGAGGTTGAAAACACATCCCTCTTTGCATGAAGCCGTCAGAGATAGATAGACAAATAGTTTATTAATCCTCTGCAGGGAATTATTTGTCACAGGATTATGCATTCAACACACTGTTGATGCAAGAACAGAATCTCCACTTATTCCATGCATGCAAACTGTTCACATATCCGTCTTACAACTAAAAATACACACCTTTGGGATATCCTATGCACAAAAATATACACAGATTTAGCAGTTTTCAAAGTCAAAGTCAGCTTTATTGTGAATTTCTCCACTGGAGCCTTGTTCACCTTTCCTTTCATTCTGGCTGATACTCTTATATCACACACCTCTTTTTTCCACCCTCTCCATTGCTCTAATCCAGGGGTCGGCAACCTTTAACACCTAAAGAGCCATTTGGTTTCCACAGAAAAGAAAACACTGGGAGACGCAATTACTTTTTGAAGTCTAAAATAAAGGTTCCATTGTATACATTGCTTTTTATTACCTTTACACTTTGCATAAACAAATGTGTAGTGTGTTGCTTATGAAATCCACGAAGTGCTACAGAGAAAATTAAATATAATTTATGTAATGAACACATTTTGAATATTTTGAGCTTTGGGCTTTCAGAGTGTGTAGCGGAGCCTTGACCTGAATTTTAGAAATAAATTGGGAAAAAATCACTATCAGTAAACAATAAAAAAAAAATTTAAAAAGTGAAATATTTGTAAAATATTTGTAAAATATTTGTAAAATATTTGTAAAATATAAAAAAATATTTGTAAAATATCTTCATAAATATTTATTTTACTTGGTTAAAGAAATTTCTACTCCTGAACTTCTGCGCACAGCATCTGCAAATCGGGGTTATACTGACTGAAGGGTATACCAGCTTCCGCGAGTGTGACGTTTATTTTTGATAAATAATATATTTATAAATAATTTTAAAAAAATTGTTTAATATTTCAAGATCACAACAATCTTCCAATTTAGATCTAAAAATAAAAAAGGACTATCACAAATAAAATACACTTAAATTAAATACTTATAATTTATTTTGTATTTATTTATTTTTGTGTAAGGATGAAAGAGCCGCTGGTTGCGGACCCCTGCTCTGGACTGTTGATACTGCAGGAGTTGACTTGATGACAAGAAATGAGTGAAATCTGCAGCCTGTGCAGAATTTCATGTGTCAGTGGGCATGAACTTTGACTCTCAAATGCATCTGTGTGGTTCTGTTTTTTATATTCTTATTCCCTTTATCCTGTGAGCAGGAACTGCTTCCAACAAAAAGCAACTTCCCCCTTGGAGATCGATAAAATATTCTGATCGTGATATTTATATTTATAGAGCAGGTGTATAAGTTGTAATAATTTATCTGTATATATGTGCATCTGTGCAATATTTCATTCCATAACAGCTTCATGTACAATATTTTTCATTATCCTGTGCACTCCTTATCTTTCACTTGCTACTTAAGACACTTTGTAGTTTATTTGTATTTCTTATTCTCACCCTTTTTTTTACTGTTTATACAATTTTCTACTATTATTTATGATTGTTATGTTTTTTTCTTGTAACTGGCACAACAATTTCCTTTGGGATAAATAAAGTTGTCCTTATTCTTAAAGTGGTCAGTGGCGCCCTCTAGTGGCAGGGCGGAGCTCCTGCACCGCGCTCGGAGCCGATGCCTGTGGAGAATCCGCACTTTGGACGCTATTGTGCCCGGAACCGGGTAGGAGGAGGAGGAGGCGGTGGCCTGAGCCGATCGTCTGCAGACATGCGTGTAGGAGAGAGGCTACTGTTTTGATTAATTGAATTAATTAACGGCGCGGACACTGGTGACGCTCGGGACAACTCAGTACAAAGGCCGACAATACACAACAAACCCGCAGAGCTCCAGACTAAGTGGAGCCAGCAACTTGTGAGGCGTCCCGGAGCCGCAGCACCACCCCGCGGAAGGATTCAAACTTCACTCACGGAAACACTGGCATCGGCCAAAACCACCGCCGAGTATGTTAATTTATCTTGCTATCATAAGCATTTTTTTAATTCTGCTTTTTGAATTGTTTTACAGTTGTGATGATATCGTTGGTTGTTTTCTGTGAAGCGGCGGAGAGTTGCATCGAACTACTTGCAAAATCTCGAACGCATGGCTGTTCAAATTGAATGCATTTAAGTTTGAAATATTATTAAATGTTATATAAATCGGAGGTAGATCCGGCGATGTAGAAGCAACAGGATTTGCAATGTCAAAACGTGCACTATTTTCTCAGTTGGCGGCGGAGGGATATGTACTCCGCCTCTCCAGCCTGCCTGTCTTCGGGATCGGGACAAGAGGACATGGCATGGAGAGAGTGACGGGAGAAGCGCTGGAAAACGGGACGGAATCTTAAAGAAAGTCGGAACTGCCACACTCGGGACGGATAGCGATGAGTCGCGCCTTCGGCTTAAAGGTACGCAAGCTGAAACTGGGTTTGTGAAAATGACGACGCTTCTTGGGGGGGAAAGGGGGAGAAAAGTAGGGTTGTGATTGACCGAACTGAGCGCCTCATCAGCGCGGAGCCACTTTCCCTCAAGAGGGCAGGGCTAGCAGCTAGCCTAGCCTAGCTTCAGTTGTGAAGTTTAAAAAGTTTTTGGAATGGAGGAATAAATGAGGAAAGACGATGAAACTCAAGGCTTTCACCCTAGACGGGAAGAGTATCCATCGATAACGCTATGTTTAAAAGAGATACCTGTCGTTTAAGAGTGTATTTTACATACCCCCCCCCTTAGCTAAATATGTCTGACTGTGTCAGTTAAGCGAGATGTGTTCCGTGAGCGTTAGCTTAGCCACTAGCTAACTTCTCGAAGTTACTTCCATGAGTGTGCATTTTATCGCGGTTCCACAGCCCCGCCGACTCCGTGTCACGGCTCCGTGGATTTCCGTGGCACACTTAGACCGAGGAATAATACAGATTCGCGTTGCAGCTCTGTGTAGAGTTTCTGGTTTTCTTTTTTTCTTTTCTTCTATTCCTCCTCCATCTGGGTGGGGGTGCTGACTAGTCACCGAGTCGCTCTTCCATGTTGTCCGTTCCCTGCGTTTCAGAAAAGATTTCACACATTGCCGCAAAAGTGGTTCCCCTTGTTTCTATTTTATTTCTCCACACTTGGCTTAAGTGTTAAACACAACCCTGTAACAAGAAATTTAATAATTGTGTTTTTCTTACAGTGTGTGTGGAAAATCAGCGCTGTGATTCACTGTTCTCCAATCCATTCTAGTTTCTCTGTTTCGTTTATGCCTTAAAAATAGCACATTGTTTATTTAGCCCAACTTTGCAAGCTTGCACAAGTATTACTACTAATGCTGTAGTTCTACTTCCACTTACTTGTGCATAATTGTGTATTGGGTGCACGATTGAGACTTTGTCATTGTTTTGCTTTTTCTAACCAAATAAATAAACACAGTGGGCATAAATGAATGTTTGCTACCTTTTCTCAGAATGTGTGCTGAGTTTGGAGTTCTGCAAATCCTCTTAAATCATGGCTAATTATCCCATTGATGTCCCCCCTCCTATCTCTCTTCAAAGAGGGAATGTAAATTTAGTGGATATTTGAATGGCACCCTTTGATGGTGGAAACAGAGCAGGCTTCTCAGTGTCTTATCAACTTGTAGAGGCGATCAGCTTTTATCTGGAAGGTTCGCGATCCAGATGAACATTGCTGCATCTGAGGCGTGCTCCTCACTCTGGTGTGCTTCAGCTTGCCCTGGCAGGACTGGAAGTATATCCTCATGATGTGTTGTCATTGTTCACCCTGGACTGGTGAATCATTGCCGGTCACGTCTGGAGGGACGGTTTGCGAGGGGGGCCGGATCCCACTGAAACGATCACGAAAATCTGAAAAGACTCTTGCAACATTTATAGGTGCACAAACAACACCCCGTGCATGCCTACCTGTCCCGCTTTTGGAGGTTTCCGCTCACTTTCTGGAGTAAGTGGAACAATACCCCGTGGAAATGGGTGCAGCGCTGTTGGACAGCTGTGTGCTGGAAGGGAGGGATCAAGCCAGAGATGGGATGAGGCAGGAAGTAGCTCTTTGTGGTCACATCCTTTCCTATCAGGGCTAGTTTCACAAGCCCCCAAACAGCTGCTGCCGCATGTGTTTGTCTGCTATATCACGGTATGCTTAGATTGTCATATGTTATAATTTTGGGGGCCCTGGTGTATTTTCACTGTAATAACTTGGAGTAAATGTAGGGACAGTAATAACTATATGGGTCAAAATGAATTCTCTTGTGCCTTTTTCTTTTAAAAAAAAATCTGCATGTGTGGAAGAAAGTAATGTATTATATTGCTTCTCTGGGTTCTTCATACAGTGATGAATCATGTCCAGCATTCAAGTTTTAGTACACATTTGAATTGAGTGTAATTCACAGGCCTTTCAAAAGGTTAACGTGATAATTCAATATTTGTGACTGTTTAGATGCCACCCTCATGCCTGTATGTGGTTGGTTACGTGTACTTGAGCAGTAAATTATCATTATCGGCAGGTTGATTTTAGAGCTAACATTACCATTAATGCATATATTTAAATATTTCGGTAGTCATTGTATTTTGCCTTTTTAGAATTTTTTTTTTTTTTTTTTTTTCTTGCTGTGTTTCATTTTGCATAGTTATTTACCTGTTAGATTGCATTTAATCAAGGTCTAGCTGCATATCTTGCAGTTATATCAGATCTGTATGCATGCTGGCCAAGTTTATTTTTTCATTACGACAGATATGACTCAATTGTTTAAACTTTTGGCTCAGTCTACAACAGATGGAGAGAAGTAGACAAGATGTGCTTCACAGCTGATCAGCTGCTGTGCCAGCATGATCGAAGCACTGCTTTCTGTCCCTACTATCTATGTAGTGTTTTAAAGTATCTTTTCTGCAATGCACATTTATATTGATGCAATTTACTGTGGTCACTTGGAAGAACACAAGTTGTTGTTTTGGTTTTTTTTTTTGAGTGTGAGGGGGTATGTCGATATTATTAATGGCTTCATTTTCTTGTATCATGCAATTGACTCAAAGGTTTATGGAAGGTCTATTGAAATTAATAGACGAAAAAAGGGGAAGGAGGCCCTTTGCAGTCTATCATTCAAGTATTTAAATAATTAAATTAATTGATAATTTCTTTGTTTGGATTATTCCAAGTTAAAAAAAAATGTTGATGTCATGTCTGCTTTGGTTCGCAGAAAGCTGTGGGATTCAGTCACTGACTTCGGTTCAGGTGAAGAGGATCCTGTCGGACAGAAGTCTTGAACAGTGCTTGTGCAGAGCGCACCCCCCTCCACCCACCCCCTGCTCCATCAGTGACGGTGACCCTACCCCGGACAGCTTGCTGCAGGGCCCTTCCTGAGCAGCAGCAGCTGCGTCCTGCTTGCTGACTCTTCTCCCTCCCCTGCTTCCTGTCCTTGGTCAGACAAGGCTAAAACGTCCTCTCTCCTCCCCTACCCCACATACTCTCATTCTAACACCCTGTAGGCTTCTTCTTTCGGCTGAACGCTCGTCGTTTTCCGTCTGCACACGTTGGTTGGGGATCGTCGTCCACTGGACTTATTTGGAACGACCGTCCAACGAAGCTTTTTAGATAACGCCTCTCAGCATGACCTCCATGTCCAGTCTCTTCTCCTTTACAAGCCCGGCGGTCAAACGGCTGCTTGGCTGGAAGCAAGGGGACGAGGAGGAGAAGTGGGCCGAAAAGGCAGTCGATGCACTGGTGAAAAAGCTTAAGAAGAAGAAGGGTGCTATGGAGGACCTAGAAAAAGCGCTGAGCTGCCCGGGGCAGCCCAGCAAATGCGTTACCATTCCAAGATCGCTGGACGGTCGATTACAAGTCTCCCACCGGAAAGGTTTGCCTCACGTAATCTACTGCCGAGTGTGGCGCTGGCCAGACCTCCAGTCCCACCATGAGCTCAAGCCCCTGGAGGTGTGCGAGTACCCATTTGGCTCCAAACAGAAGGAGGTCTGCATCAACCCCTATCACTACAAACGAGTGGAGAGCCCCGGTAGGTACTCACGGTCTCCGCAAAACACGATACAACTTGTCACTTACTGTTAGCTACCTGATTTTTACTTCCATACAAAACATAGAACTAGTTAGCCATTTTTTAAATTGAAATTATGATTTAGGCTTAATTCTCTCATCAGTGATGGGAAATGAAAATATCGTATTAATCCAGTGGGATGATTTATTCCCAGTAATACTTTGCTTTAATGTAAGCTTCAGGAAATTGGTATGATCTGACCAGCATCTGGAAAAGTTGGGTCTTGTGTAAATATACAGTTACTTTTTCTGCAAGGGGGCTAGCTGCTCGTTACATTACAAGCCGTCAGTCACGGTGTCCCTATCGGTCAGTTAAACGACTTTAGGCAGCCGTTTGTGTAGGAATCGCTTGATTTCCCCGAACTCGATGAATCCTTTTTATAAAACTCACTTCTACTGCAACTAAGTTCTCTGTTGAAGCAAAGAGTTTGTTCAAAGTCTTCTCCTTTTTTGCATTGGTGTTTTCCCTTCAATGCCAAATGGAGTAGATTCCAGTTTCATCAACCCAAAAAAAATATAAAAACATATAAAAACACTAGGATTTTTTTTACCTATGACCTATGTTTTTTACCAAAACATAGCTACATACAGTATGAGCCGTACCGCTGATTGCCATGAAGACGTTTGTTGGTCCAGTGTGCGCACGTGCGATTTGGCAGGAGAATGTCACTCGGATAAAATGTCGAAAATCCAGTCGACGAAGTTCTCAAAGTCAGAATTAATGTGACAAGTGTATTTGTTGTTTATCAAAGGGAAACCCTGTCTTTGATGTTATTTGCAAAAATAAGGGGATTTGCTCCAACCATAGAAGTGATCTGATGGCTCAGCGGAAGGTTAAATCTATCCACGTGGAGACACAAAGGCAGATAAAGTGTTTTGTTTTGAGTCATCCACCCCCCCTCCCCGATCCACAATACACTCCCGGAATTCCACAGGAAAACAGCGTAGCAGCTTCCTCTCAAACATCTGCTGAGAGACTTCAAAGACTTGGAATGTGGCACACCGAACATTATGGTATTTTATTCAAATGGTTTATTTCAATTAAATTATGGTCACAATTCTCCTCAGTTGTTTTTATAGGGAGCAAAGTGATCTGTGTTTATGCATCAGTGCTGGAAAATGCCAACTTGATTTTGGGATTATCTGTGTCCATCCATGCAGATCGGGAGTCGTCTTTCAATGTGTAGATGAGACTAGGTCTATGCGTTGTCCTTATCGGGGAAGCCTTTCATTGACTCGGAGAGGTGATTTAGTATTCACTTCCCCACGTAAATTTCAGATCACAGTGGTATTTATGGTTTGCCTTGGATCAGACAAGAGCTAGAACAGAATGGCGTGGCTGCAGATGGAGACGGGTCTCTCTGTTTGAAAAATGCCTGGAAAAGCCAGTTGCATACAACACTTCACATAGAAAAACATCCGCACGTACAAGCTTTGTGCATCTCACAGCACCACATTTAGGATCAGACCAGGCTAAATATTTACTGCATGTCCCCCCCAGCAGAGAGCGTCGTCTCCAGTCAAGATTATATCAAAACAGAGCAGACAAAGGTGCAGGCGCCTTACGATGGAGGAAAGACAAAACTTGGAAATAAATGCATTACTAAAAGTCAGTGAACAGAACAATACAGTTGTCAAAGCTAGAGAGATTCACATTGAAAAACCGTGACCCCTCTTCCCCGACAAAAAGCCTTTGCTCCAAAGGAAGTAATAGATGGCAGATATAATATAGGAAAGTAGCAAATATAACACCGCAATGGAGCTGTGTTACATCCCTGAGCTGAAGCTCTGAGTAAACCAGAGCTGGAAACCAAATCCACAAAGGTCAGGAGGCTGTCATCACACAGGCCTGCTCTAGCTGCTCCCTCCATTTAACAGAAAATCAATATCAGTAGCTCTTTTGGAGTCTTATTAGATTATGGGCCAGAGGCACTCTTGATGGGGTGTGGCATCAGAGAGGGTTACTAAATGTATAACCAGACCAAACTCCCGAGTGCTTTCTTGCACCACCCTCTCTGTCTTGCTGTATCTGTCACTCACCATCTCCAGGATGACCCTGAGGGGACAGACCCTCTGACACTAGGCTGGCCTGTGACTGTCTGCTCAGTATTGACTTGTACAAAGATATGGATCACATGTCATGTCCGTTAAAAACCACCCACTGAAGGTGGCCGGGCTTCTTGAGTCCATTTAAAGCATGTTGCTGCAGAGGCTAATGGAAGGAGACTGGTTATTTGTGACTCTGGGTTCACTTTGCCACACTCTAATCTTGATTTATCAATTGCAATGCTTGAAACGTTCATTTAGCAGCGTTGCACCGGGCATTAGCTTGACAGGTTATCAAGACAAATATAGGAAGTCTGTAGCTTTTCCCTAAAATGGTTAACAAATACATCACAAATCTTAAAAATTGGTAGTCCCAATGAGCAAGTTTAGCTTGTAAAGTTTTGAACGGGCCACAGTAAATCACTCTTTATTTGACCCTACAAAGGAAGACCGGGGCATCAAATCAAAACACCTAATAGAATATGCTTACATTTCACATCCTCTCACATGCTAATGGAAATAATGGGTTTTTGAATCTTTAAGATATAAATGAACACACTGTGTGTACTAAAATACCAAAATCTCTTTTTTTTTCACGCGCACATGTGTGCGTGTCTATGTTTCAAAGCGCTTTGACATGAAGCCATTTTTTATAGCGTTGGTATGCTTGAGTCTGCTAACGTTACTTTTCTTTCCACTTGTTCACTCAGTGATTATTCAACATTTAGAAGTTCCCTCTTAATGTTGTGCTGTGCATCTGATACTGATAAGTTGTCGCCGTCTTGCCTTGTCTTTCAGTTCTCCCTCCTGTCCTGGTACCGCGGCACAGCGAGTTCAACCCGCAGCACAGCTTGCTAGTACAATTCCGCAACCTGACCCACAATGAGCCACACATGCCCCTGAACGCCACCTTTCCAGAGTCCTTCCAGCAGCCGCACAGTGGGGGCAGCAGCAGTGGTGGTGGTGGTGGAGGTGGTTCTTTTCCTATCTCACCCAACTCTCCTTATCCTCCCTCTCCAGCTAGCAGTGGTACTTACCCAAATTCTCCTGCCAGCTCGGGGCCCTCCAGTCCATTCCAGCTCCCAGGTAGGCCACATGCTCCGATGAACCTCACCCTGGGCAGATATCCAAACTATTGTCTTTCTCTGGCATTCTGACCGTCTCGGAGCTCTGTGTCCAGTCATTTTTCTTCAGAAGTTGTGCAGCTCATGCAAAAAATACTTTTCGGTCCTTTGTGTGAGTCAGGTTATTTGCTAATTTCCTAGCAACTATTTCAGAAGCTAGAGGTCAGGCCACAAATACACAAAATTTTCACAAGAGGATTTATTTTATTTGTCTTTCGAGGTTTTCCCCTTTCATAAATGTGCATTTGAAGAAAAACAAAAATAGAGGTACTTTATTTCCCCATAGTGTTATCAGTATATTTGAAACAAGTCAGATCAATCCTAGAACAGGCTTATCAGGGTTGGTGAGTCGTTCAGAAATATGACTGGAGGGGGCGTTCCTGTTGAAACCTGTGTAACGCAGCATTAGCTTAGCCACCAATATCTGGATTGTACAGAAGAGTCAGGGGAAAGGTAAAGCAGAGTGTAAATATAGAAGAGGGGACTGAGGCATTCATGTCCAATGGGAAGTCTTTCTTTTTTGAAATACCAGACCTCCCCTTGGAGCTGATTTTTCGCTCGCCCCATACTAAAAAGGAGTTTCTCGAAGACAACAAGAACAAGGTGAACTTTTTATAACATGAAGCAGTCCCCTTTTCTCCCCCCGAAAATGCACCAAGCATTCAAAGACAGTCACACTTGTGCTAAAATAGTCATAATTTGTGGTGGCCACAACTGAATTAAAGCCAAATCTGACAATGTTTTTTGAAAATAAGCACAGTCACGCATCTGGCTGAGTGAGTGGAGGTGAGAAAATACCAGTGAACTCTGCTGGCCTATAGGTTACCACGCAAGTTGCTGCTGTTGTGGAGGTGCAGGCGTGCATTCGTTGTGATGTTGTAATGTTTTTTTTGGCTGGCCGAGTTGGTCACCCCTGCCTTAAACCTCCTTAACTGTATCGAAATCAGGTCAAGTTATTAGATCAGTCTGAATCAAGCTACAGCCCTGCACGAGAACAAAGGGAATGCTATGTAAGCGGTGTCTGCCTGAGCTGCTGGCTGCTGTCAAGGCATAAACCCAGTGGAGCAGGCAGTCGTTCCCAATGGCAGACAGAATCGATATATGAATCAGTGGTAATTAACAGAGACATTTCTCCTGCCCTGTTAAAGCATCTACGGTGAAATACCTTTGACCTTGTGGGTTTGACAGGTACTTGCTATTGTCAAGATGTTGGGGGATTTTCACTCTTTCACAGAAAAGCCACTCAGTGGTCATCAAATCAAATTGAATGTCTCCTGCCCTGGTTTTTATTTCCCCTCAGTGTCTCAAAATGCAGAGGAGGTCATATTGCATCTCTGTTGGGAGTAGGTTAGCATGTGGCAGCTCAGCAAGGGAAGAATATGTGAAATCTGAGACCTTTTTCCGGGGTATGTGCTGATTGTTTGTATCTTTATGTGTCTGTGCACGCGCACAGACAGACCGTGGAAGCACATGCTCGCACACTCACACTCAAAAAGCATTTACCAGCAGCAACTGGTCTCATCCTCACTAACTGCTCTTATTGTCTCAGCTGACACACCACCCCCAGCCTACATGCCCCCTGATGAGCAGCTGGGCCAGGAGAGCCAGTCTATGGAAACCAGCAGCAGCCTGGTTCCACAGAGCATGGCCAGAGGAGGTGAGGTGTTAGCTCGATGTCGTCGCACCGGATGAACATGTGTTCCATCTAGATAGTATCGGTGTGGGATATTCACGGCATCCATTGAAGGCCACAACATGGAGGTGGAAACCATCAAAAACGGTGGCTACCTTGACTTTGATTTAATCCAGAAACCAACCCCCTTTGAGATCGTGAATGTTAGCAGAACTCCATCAGCCATTGGCAGATCTGTTGTTGAAAATTTGAAAGAAACAAGATTGTCCTGAAAGTGGTCCTGTTTCTTTTTGTTGTCTCATGTAAACATGATGATCTTCACACCGAAATAAATGTCAAATGATAATTAGTTTATACCAGAGCTATCCAAATGGTTGTATATCTGTGCCAAGCTATTTCTTTTTACCCCAGCAGTGATCAATAGCTTTTTTCCATCAGAAAAAGGATCAGGGAAATAGCAATTTTATGCCAAATAAGATGGCATTGATGCAGATATTTTACTATTTTTACATAAAATAAGTATACAAATTCCAGCACACATTCACTGATTGGGCATTCCTGGTACTTAGACATATTCCTCTAAAGCTTCCAATGTTGTATTGAGAGAGAGGCTGCTTTAGAGTCCAGTTTGGACATAGTCAGTACATAACTTTTATTTTAAGAGCTGTTTGCTTTCAATCTGTTTTCTTGGCAAGTCAGAATAATTTTTTGTGAAGAATGTCGCTTTTCTCCATAATTCCAAACCTTTCTCCAAATAGACTGGAGAAGTAGGCCTTACGTTTTTCACACCAGGTTTCAACGCAAAGCATTTACATTTTCAAACAATGCTTGAAAATTCATAAATCCATCTTTACATCTTGAAAAAAATGTTTTTGGATTGCATTTTCGAGTGTTTGGCTTAGTTTTTTTTTTTTTTTTGGTGGTCCAAACCTCTTCTGTTTGTTTGTGCCATAATGTAGGAGTGAGCAAATATGCCTTAGACTTAGAATATTCAAGGCAAAGTCTGACTCGTCTCTTTTCCTTTGTGGCACTAGACGTGCAACCAGTGGAATACGAGGAGCCGATTCACTGGTGCTCAATCGTCTACTATGAACTCAACAATCGAGTTGGGGAGGCTTATCACGCCTCGTCGACCAGCGTGCTAGTGGACGGCTTCACCGACCCATCAAACAACAAGAACCGCTTTTGCCTCGGCCTGCTGTCCAACGTCAATCGCAACTCGACTATCGAAAATACCCGCCGACACATTGGCAAAGGTAGGATGAACACTGAGCTGTTCCACAGAAAGAGAGCCAATTTAGATGGTCAACGATGGCTGTGCACAGACCCTGACCCGACACTGTCTCATCTATCAGGAGTTCACCTGTACTATGTGGGAGGGGAGGTGTATGCAGAGTGCCTCAGCGACACCAGCATCTTTGTCCAGAGCCGTAACTGTAACTACCACCACGGCTTCCACCCCACCACCGTCTGCAAGATCCCCAGCGGCTGCAGCCTCAAGATCTTCAACAACCAGGAGTTTGCACAGCTTCTGGCCCAGTCGGTCAACCACGGCTTCGAGGCTGTTTATGAGCTCACCAAAATGTGCACCATTAGAATGAGCTTTGTCAAGGTAACCCTTTTTCAGATGTCAAAATCAGGGCTGGGAATAAAGAATAATGTATCATTCAGGAAGCTGGTGTTTTAATATTAAAATTTAGAGCAGTACTGAAGTCAAGAGTGGTACTTAAAACAGTTAAAAATATTGTTCTGCCCAGATAGCTACTGTACAGGCAGTCCTCGGGTTTACGACGTCCTTGACATAGTGTTTCATGGTCATGTCGCCATCTTCCATAAATGTAAGAGTCTTGGTCTGTCCCAAATGTACACCGTTTGCAAAGAAACAAATTTGCGAGCGGAGTGGATGAATACGAGGTCACTCGGCATAATACAAGGAAAATGGCTCCGTTTACATTCGCTTGTTGTATGCCATATTGGATTGGGCTACTTTTGCTTTCTTTTGTTGTTTTTTTTTTTTTTTGTAGTGACCGCACAGTGCTTTTATGTGGTATGATATTACTGTGTTTGTGCAAACGACGCACTTATGTGCAGTATGTAAGTTCCGACTGGTGGCACAGCAGGAACATAATTCCGATGTAAGTAGAGGACCTAACGCCATCCGCTCTGCCTCCTCAGGGCTGGGGAGCCGAGTACCACCGACAGGACGTCACCAGCACCCCCTGCTGGATCGAGGTGCACCTCCACGGGCCTCTCCAGTGGCTGGACAAAGTGCTAACGCAAATGGGTTCGCCTCTAAACCCCATCTCCTCCGTGTCCTAATGGCGGCTGTCAAGGAGCCTGGGAGAGTCCCCCACCCCACTCCGCACACCCACGTCTAATTTGTTTTTTTTGTTTTTCTTTTTACTTTTTTCCACCCCCTCAGTGATTTTATAATTTAAGGTGGTCTTAATGGCTGAACTGTTTACACTTACTTTGGGGAACTCTGGCTGGAAAATGCATCTGTGGCCGTAATCTAGTTGTTGAAACAGTAATGTTACAGGCATATACCTGGCAAAAGACAGGTAAGAGGAATGCCCGAGTAGCAGTAACATGGGACACAGTACAACTTGACAATGTTACTACACCTGCAACAATCAAGGGCTCCATTGTCAAGCTTGAATCTGTCAAATGTTAATTTTTTTTTAAATTTTTTTTTTTTGCATCCAATTTTGTCTAGTCAAATGATTTTATTTCTCTGTGTAGTTTTAAATGAAGCGAATGGTTGACTGCTCCTGCCTTATGTCTGACAGATTGGAATTTTACTGAACTCTATTTTCTGTTTTGTTTTTTTTTGTTTTTTACACCAATTCATCTGTCAGATATTTACATGTAAGATAGACACAGTTATGTTTACCATTAGGCTCAGATATAACAAATGCTTTCTTTTATAGTCTACTTCTAGAAAAGAACACTGAGCTACTGCCTTTTTAAGAAAGTTATGTCTGCCAACCTGATAGTTTTTCATATGGGAGCTCAATCACTGAACAAGTTTATTATGCCATAAGCTAACAAAATTGTGAATGTTACATCTATTGCAATAGAAGTAGTCATGATATAATCGGACAATGGACGTTATTACTGATTCTTGTTTGTTCTCTAGTTCAAATAAGAGTGACTGCATTTTCCATACTCACTGTATTAACAATATTGTGCACTCATGGATTTTGTGGAGGCATATTAAATGTTGCCATGGGTACCAAGGCATTATGTTTAACTGACTTCATTAGCTCAATGAAATAAACAGGTTATTTGGTAACCCATGTGTTTTTATCTGTTTGTCTTTAATCAACACCTGAATGTTGAGAATCTAAAGTGAGACGTATGGAGTTCTGCAGGAACGACCGTCAAAGCAGTTGTTGAGATTGTATCCATTCATTATCTGAGCCACTCCTTCTCTCAGGATTGCAGGGCTGCTGATTCCAGCTGTCATTGGAAAAGGGGTGGGGTTCACCCTGGACCAGTGGATCACAGGATCATGAAAAGAGATGTGCAACCACCCCCCTCTCATTTTAACACTAGATTGAGACATACAAGTATAAACTCACTCATTCACATATATTAGAGGCATGCAGGCATTCACCTTATCATTGACACAGCTGGACAATTTTAACAATTTTTAATTGAGGAACCCCGCACAAACATGGGGAGAATATGGAGACTCCACACAGAAAGCCCCCCTGTGGGAATCCAACAAGGAACCTTCTGGCTGTGAAGCAGAAGCGCTGACCACTGCTGCCCAGGTTTTATTAATATACGGTTGATGATACAACTTCATTCACTGGACTTCAAGCCCTTCTACTAATTTCAAATTGCCATCTAGGATGACATGGGGGGGGGGGGGGGGGGGGTAATGTGCTTGTGCATAAATTCTGTGTCTGCAGAATTTCCACAAACGAGCAGTGTTTGCCTTATTCATGAATTCCAGGGTCCTCCTCGAATATCTTTGCATTTGGAGTTCTCATCAGTTTATATCACACTCTAGTTAGCTTAGTCCTCACATAAGCACGCCTTTTCCTTTGAGTCCGTAGCAAACGCAAATACCCAGTGTAAAATGAGGCCGTGACGGCTGCAGATCCTGACAAGTTACACAAAAAACTATCCCAATCGAATGATGCATGCCGTCATTTTTATGTTTTATGACCATTTGTAATTTGAAAGAAGTGCAGCACTCCATGCATGGCGTGAGTCACCCCCACCCCATCCCGTGGGAGCGGCCGCGGCTGAAATGACAGCAACGTCGGACCAGCAGGGTTTATTTATTTCCAAAAGAAAAAAAATTATAAACAGCTTTAACAATGTGTATCTAAATCAGGTATGGGTTTATATACACTGAAAGAAAAAAAATGTGTTATTTTTAAAAAATGTTTCGTAAATTATTGCACAACTTTAAATCAGCTTTGACACCAACATCGTAACTTCCCATTGGTCCACGTTGTAAAATACCGTAAGTCCAGATAAGCCCGCATTGGTTGATTCGCACCATTGCGCTAATACAGCAAATGCAATGCGTGTACGGCATTCAAATCGCTTCTGTAAAAAATTTGTATTTTTTTCACACCGTGTACAAAATATATGCCTAATCTTGTTTTGAAATGGGCAAAAGACCGGATAAAATGATGTCGCACGCTGGGGGTCGAATTGCGCTTGCGCTCAATTACCGTAACAGCCGGATATGATGTGGCTGCCAAATAGCAAGCCAAAGATAAACACGTAGCGAGACATCCAGGGGCGAAGACAATAAATATCACTGAGAGGTTTGTCATTAACAGTCGAAATGGATTAGCTTGAAGAATATAGATTTGTTAGCAGTCAAGCAAAAAAACGTCTTATCGTGCAAGGTACAAGTCTTCCGCTGAAATCGGTGAGTTGATCAGAGTCCTGACAGCTGCAACGGAATCAGTTAAGCTAGCTAACGTTAGCAAGCAGCAGCTAGCCAACCTAATAAGCTACCTGTCTTGAAGATTGAATTAGACTTTATGGCAAATGAACGCTATTGTTTCAAACAAATATCTTTACCGTTGCATTCAGACGTATAATCCTAGTCTTTTGTCATTTCAAGTTTTTTTTCCCCATCGTGAAAAGCTGTGTCAAGGTTGATCGGATTTCTGAAACTTAAGTGTTCCACAATTAGCCTCATTGCGATCGTGCTACATTAGCTTTTCACTAGCATGAAAGAAACACTGAGGAACAGATGTTGAATTTTAGCAAGAATATGTTTTTATAATTGGTATTTTTAGATGAGAAAAATGTGTTTGACTGGTATATGTGTCTTAGTTGGAGTTTTTCAGTTGACCAAGTAAGATTTAAGTCAATTAGATGATATTTTTATTGTCTGTGAAACAACTGCTAGACCCAGATTTTACTACATCAGATGTTGTGAAGAGACTTATTGCAATGCAATGCTTCATTGGTTTCCTGTCAAAAGTGGAGGTAGTCTTACTCGATTTCTGTGAATTCTAACGTGAACTTCATGATTCTGCACCGTTTACAAGTGTATGGAGAACCTCGCCCTCTTCTTCCAGGAAGCAACTCCTTGTCCTGAGGACTCACCTTTCTTTTGAAGCCTTACCTGGTTAATCCCACCACTCACTAGATGCAGTTTGTGTAAACCCAGTCTTTGTTTATGCAAAATATGAGGTGGCTGTCGTGTCACACATTCTCTGAGAGTGGAGGCTGCGACAACCCTCCCGCTTGAATCTCAGTAAAATCCCATCATGTAATTATGTGAGATGAAGAACTCGGCACAAAGAGGTTAGAATAGTAAATTAAATCAGTGTAATGTATGAGTGTCTTTTTTTTTCTTTGCTTTAGTAGGATATGGAAAAAATCCTTTCAGTTCAAGCTCTGTCATATTTATCGTGAAAGAGGCGAGCACAAAAAAAAACCTCTTAATTTAATGCATGTGACGGTGGCCTACTTACATCCTTATCGCTTTGAATAGCTGCATTTCTGTAATTGTGACCTGATGTCTTAATCCAAAGCTTTGCAACACGCTTTTGACTGAGGCATAAATATTAGCCAGTTCTATGCGAACAAGGACCGTTTTCAAATATTTGCATGTCAGTTTGCTTGACAAGACAGCTATAACACGGCAGTGACCTGCTTCCCCTCCAGTGTCTGGAGCTCAGGCAAACATGGTGCGAGCGGCCTTGGTGACCGCCACCAGTCTGATTCTCACCGGGGTTGTGGTGACCCATGCCTACTTCCTCAAACATCAGTTCTACCCGACTGTTGTCTACCTCACCAAGAGCAGCCCGAGCATGGCGGTAAGAGTGTCGCCAGTGTAACCATCCTGGATTTAGTGAAACTAAGTCGGCATCGTCAAGCAGATAAGTGATCCATCCTGTTTTTACGTCTGTGTTTAGGTGTTGTATATTCAGGCCTTTGTGCTGGTGTTTCTTCTGGGGAAGTTCATGAGGAAGGTCTTTTTCGGGCAGTTAAGAGCTGCAGAAATGGAGGTAGGTTTGAAACTGATGCAGTGTCCCAGCTGCAAATGGGAGCAAGGAGTCTGAATAAGCTCATTTTGTCTTGTATTAATGCGTCTTCCCTCCTGCCGTCAGCATCTCATCGAGCGCTCCTGGTACGCTGTGACCGAGACGTGCCTGGCGTTCACAGTGTTCAGGGATGATTTCTCCCCCCGCTTTGTCGCCCTCTTCACCCTCCTGCTCTTCCTCAAGTGCTTCCACTGGCTTGCGGAGGACCGGGTGGATTTTGTAAGTGGCGTTCATATTCAAGCAAGCAGCCAAGTTAATGTGTCACCGTCTTCTTTGGTAAACAATGAACGAGAATGTGCCAGATGTCGGGCATCTTCTGGTCCAGGTTTCAGCATTTCATCAAGTTTGTCAGTATGAATGAGAACTAGATGTGAGAAACAGATAGTGCAGATGCATTTATTACAGGGAAGCAAAAACCAAACACAGTATTTGAGAGCTGAATTTGTGACACGGTTCCCTGGCTCTGTTCATTCAGACAGCACACGCATAAATCGGCACCCTGTGTTTCTTTTATCAGTTGAATATTTATCTTTGCTTGTGAATCAGATGGAACGAAGCCCCAACATATCCTGGGTTTTCCACCTCAGAGTATTGTGTGAGTATCCTGTCATGCTCTTCCAGTTCCACTTTGCAAATGGGTGTTTGGGATTAGAATTCATGTGTGAAGCTGTTGTTTTTGGTCTCCTCAGCTCTCATGGGTCTGCTTGGCATCCTGGACTTCCTGTTCGTCAACCACGCCTGCTACAGCATCATCACCCGCGGAGCCTCGGTGCAGCTGGTTTTCGGCTTTGAGGTTTGTCACGCTTGCATAAAGTTCGGTCTTTATGTAAATGAAATAAATCCGGGGAATTATTTTAGTCCATTCTGTCCTTGATGGGTTTTAAATGGTATTCTTAGTCAACCTTAAAGTACTGCTTGCATTCCAGTGCTAGAAAAGTGATCCATTTTATGTTTTTCTGACACTGAACATTGTGATCTGGTTGTTCATCAATATTATACATCTATATGTATTTCAAAATCCTAAAAAAAGGTTGCATCAATCAAGTATTCCAGAAGGCCATCCATGACGCTGTCTCCTCTTCATTCTGCGAGTAAATATGAGCTCTTAAAATCCAAAGGCAGCACCGAACATTGGGAAGTTTTAGCTAAAACCTGTCTTAGAGGGGATGATAGTGAACCGCTTCACTGGTCACGGTCAAACATTAGCACTGTTTGCGTGATCTGTGAATAACTGGCGAACACAGACTGCCTCTTCCCGGGCTGTTAGCCAGCAGATCACTCCTCCGGCTCACAGCCCTCCTCCTCCCCTCCCCATGCAGTACGCCATCCTGCTGACCATGGTGCTGACCACCTTCATCAAGTACATCCTGCACACCGTGGACTTGCAGAGCGAGAACCCCTGGGACAACAAGGCCGTCTACATGCTCTACACAGAGCTGTTCACGGGTAAAGGGCCCATCCGCCCAATTGTCATCACATCACATCGCATCCTGAAATACAGAGTTACTCACAGGGTGTTTTCTACTTTTGTTCCAGGTTTCATCAAAGTGCTGCTGTACATCGCGTTTATGACCATCATGATCAAAGTTCACACTTTCCCCCTGTTTGCCATCCGGCCCATGTACCTGGCCATGAGGTGAGCGGGCTAACATCTCAGCTCCTAGCTTTGCAATCAGATGGAATCGGGGCGTGTCTTGAGTTCTCTCTCGCTTCCTTCTCCTCAGGCAGTTTAAGAAAGCCGTCACGGACGCCATCATGTCCCGCCGAGCCATTCGCAACATGAACACGCTGTGAGTAACCGTTCTCTCTAGAACCAATCTGTCCAAAGAGTGCAAATGGAAGTGGGTTTCTGCGGTGCTGGACATGTGATGCGTATCAGTAAATGTTGGAAGGCAGCGTTGTCTTTGACGCAAGAACAGCTTTCATAAAATAAAGGCGTGGGACAAATACAGTGGAACCTTGACTTATCAGTGCGTCAACAGCTCCGAGCCATCGCTCAGTGGAATTGTTTTTTTTTGCTGTGCGATCTGTGCCAAGATCTGAGTTAGGAGTGAGCAGGATGAGTTTTTGACACCAACAGTGTCAAGGTCCCGCCAGACAGTGGGACGTGCCGCCTGCCACTAGGTAGCCCAGAGAAAATCATGGAAATACACAAGCGAGGTGTGCGAGAGATTGAGAAGTTGTTCTCAGTGAGATACAGTGGCGGAGAGCATCCTTTGTGAAAAGGCAGGAGACATTTATGGGGATTTGGTGCAGCGGACGGCGGGGATGTTGACAGAAGAGGCGTCTGAAGAGTTGATAAAGGAAGTTTAGACAAAGTGTAGCAAAGTTACATTTAGCAACACTCAAGTGTGGAATGTAAGTAAAGGATAGAGCCACAAATGAAAAAGTCCTCGGCTGCCGCCTGTATCTTTGTTCCATCCTTCGCGTAAATACACTTAAGACCAGTTTATTTCTTATTCTCTCTTATAATGTATTATTTTTTACACATTACTTGTTATTCATAAAGTACATTTCTCTTATTTAAGAACACGTCATCAAACCGGGGCTCTGGATCGGATTAATAGCGTTTTCCTTCATTTTAAGGGGAAAATTTAATTTGACATATTGAGCTACGACCTCGGTCATGGAAAGCTCAGTTCAGCTCCGAAGTCAAGGTTCTACTATTTTCTTGTATTAATGGACTCCCATTTCCTCCAACCCACGCACAAGAAGACATTTTGTTGTGCTAACGTCATTCTCAGAGGTCAGATCTGAGCTTCTGCAGACGATTCATGCGAGGATAAATGAACTTTCACCCGGTGGAAGCTCTCCGTCCCTAAACTGTGCTCCTCTCCGTCTCCGCTCAGATACCCCGACGCCACTCCGGAGGATCTGCAGTCCTCCGACAACGTGTGCATCATCTGCCGGGAGGAGATGGTCACCGGAGCCAAGAAGCTGCCTTGTAATCACATTTTCCACTCCAGGTCGGTCCTGTTAGAAACATCCAGGATGGGGGGGCTCGGTCCCGGCAGAGGCAGGTCCCGAAAGGTTCGGCTCAGATTTGTCAAGGATCAGCTGCTAAAACGTGTGAGAGGTCTTCTGTTTGATAACTGCTGCTTTTAAGATCAGGGATTGGAGAAAACAGGGCCTTGTCTCGTGTTTTCAGTGGAGTTTCGTGATAGTGGGGGTTTGGAGAGCATTTGGAGTATCAACAACCAACGTGGAACATCGAGGCCTTTCTACATGTCCGTGGGTTCTGCCAGGAGACAGGGTTTCCTCTTTGATGCTCGGACGTGGCGTCACTTCGGCCCCCCTGCAAATCAGAAAAAGATCTGTCTGACATCTGGATTAGATCTCCCATAAAGCAGGACTCTGACGGGTTCGGCCCCTGATGGATTCAGTTGTAACTCAGCCAGACTCTGAAAACGTCAGTGGGACAAACAGATCACACTGAGATGTTCCAATAGCTCATTTCACTCTAGGGGGCTTCTCAGACAGATCCATGGTTACGTGTCTCAGTTGTATTTCACCATGAGATGGTCTGGGTCGAAGAATACTGAGGTTGGAGGAGGTCCAGAGGAAGACCAGAGAGGATATTTATGGATGGAGAGGAAGAATAAGAATAAGAGCAACTTTATTTATCCCGAAGGAAATTGTTGTTCCAGAGTTTCAAGTTAAACATAACAATAATAATAACAATAATAATAAATAATAGTAGGAAAGGAGGACAGGGAGGTAGATGGTGTGAGAGAAGGTGCCAAGCTGGTGGAGGCAGGTGATTGGCTGTGAGTTTGATGGGGGCAGGTGATTGGCTGTGAGTTTGATGGGGGCAGGTGATTGGCTGTGAGTTCGATGGGGGCAGGTGATTGGCTGTGATGATCCATGAAGGGAGCAGGTGAACAGAAAAGGAGAAGTTCACTTTGGAGATTTACATGGACCAGGGGCTCTTCTTGTCCCGCTGTCTGAAAACATCTAGACTTGCATATATCCCCCAAACACACACATACTACTCAAGTGAAGACATTTTCTCTTGATCATTTTCTAAAGGCTTGAAGGCACCAAAATTTGTAGGAAGCAGAAATCCAGGTGGAGCAGCTTCACCACCGATCCAGAGAACCTGTGAAAGTCCTTGTCTGACCCGTGCTGGTGTTCTGTCCCACAGCTGCCTGCGCTCCTGGTTCCAGAGGCAGCAGACCTGTCCCACATGCCGCATGGATGTCCTCCGGGCCACCAACAATAACCAGGCCCCAACTCCGGCGCAGGCCCCGCCCCCTGCTCCCGCAGCCAACGCCAACGCGCCCGCAGCCCCCCCCAACGGTGGGTGGAAGCACCTATTGGAGTTACTCCTCGTCAGGGTTTGTAGCTGGACTGAAGGTGTGTTTGGTGTTCTTTGCTGTCCAGTGGCTCCAGGAATGCTGCCCGGCTTCCCCCCCGGCATCTTCCCCTTCTGGGGTCCCTTCCCCGCCGTGCCCCCCCCTGCCGCCGCCCCCCCGGCTCCTGAGGCGCCGCAGAGCAGCGCCGAGGCCACGCAGGCCAACGGTAAGCGCCTCGCCGTCCGTACATGCAGCCGACCCTTCTCTGCCTGCAGGTCATCAGTGTCCTACCTCCGTCTCCTCCAGGCTCATCCCAGCCCCCCTCGGCCGCTGCGGACACGCCGTCGACGGCGGCTCCCCCCCCCGGGACGTCGGTGCCCGGCTTCCCCTTCTCTCTGCCACCCCCTCCCTTCCCCGCCACGCCCTGGCTGCCCATGCCCCCGCCTCCCCCTTTCGGTAAGTCACAGCAGCGCCTCTGAAAAGCCATTCGTTCATAGTCTGCACGCAGGGCTTCATGATGAAGACGGACCCTGACCCTCTCTCTGTCTCCTAGTGTCGTCCATGCCGCCGCCCCCAGCCTCTCTGTCCCAGCTGTCCGAGGAGGAGCTGAGGGAGATGGAGGCCGATGGCCGGCGGGGGCTGGAGGCTCGGCTCCAGTGCCTGCAGAACATCCACACCCTGCTGGACGCCGCCATGCTCAACATCCACCACTACCTCAGCACCGTGGCCACGCTCACGTGAGTCGGCTGTCCCGGCAGCTAGTCTGACCCGATTCGCAACAAGTCCTCTGACCACCCCCCCCCCTCCCCCACTTCAGACCCCCCCGGGCTGAAGGCAGAACAGGAGAGGCGGGCGAGACAAACTTCTCTGCATCCTCCACCCCAGCCGACGGCAGCACGGAGAGTCCCGGCAGGAGGACGGACCCCCCCAGCTGTGAGTAGAAGGTCGCCCGCAGATTCCCCGACGAGCTGCGGTCCACCTGAGGTGAAGCTGAGAGCCTGACGGGGTTCCCCTTGTGTTCCAGCCGGCGCCGCGAGTGGAGCCACGGCCGTCCCTCAGCCCGCCGACTCCACGTCCCCTCCCTCAGATGCAGAACAGAAAGACGGCCTAGAAGACGTAGCGGAGCCGGAGGACGGAGAGCCAAACGCTGCCGAGCTGAGGCGCCGCCGCCTTCGCAAGCTGGAGACGTCGGCGTCCGCCCCTCCACCCGAAGACTGATCCCAGATTGGACGCGCCGCCGTGGACCAACACGAACCCCGAACACGGATCTCGTGCGAGAGGCTCCGGCTCTCCGCCGCTCCTCTTCCGCCGAGCTTCTGCCTTCTGCCGCACCGAGACGCTACTCGGGAGACCCGTCGACCCCGACCGCTCGTCAGGGCGCTCTCTGCCCGATAGCAATAGCATGCTTTCTTTTTCTCCTTTCTTTGGATTCAGTTTTCACGGCTGTCTCCCTCCACCGGAGGACCGCTGGGGGAGAGGACTCTCATTTCAGACCAGCAATGTGGCACATTTGTGTTTTGATAGTCCCGCTGTCGTCCAGGTGTTCGCCCGCCCCGTCATTCTCCTCAACTCCACGTTAAACGGGACGGTGATCGCCCTCCACGTCCGCTCGAGTCTAATCCAGGGAGCCGGAAACGCTTTTTTTTTTTTTTTTTTTTGTCCGCCACTCTGGTTTCTCAACCATGTTGTAACATACTGATTTATTTGAACCTGTACATACTGTATAAAGAGTTTTAATAGGATGATCTGTACATAAAGCAGAATAAACTGTTTGACTGAACAGGCAGCGTCACTGCTCTGTCCATCGGGCCACGCCTCCAGCAGCAGGAAGGCTTTCCTCCAGGTGCTTCCATCGAATGCATCAAGTCAATCCTTCATCACGGGTTCCTGTAGGAAAGCTCCGGAGACCCGTCAGGCCGGAGGTCGGCCATCACAGCAGGATTTTTCTCCTAATGCGTGGATCACGGCAAGCCGATCGGGGGCTTAAATGATCCCAATTTTAAAAAAAAAACCATCTAGTTCTGTCTTATGTGTTTTACCGCCTTGGTTTAGGCGTGCTGAATAAGATAAATCCAAGAATACGTTAAATAGAAAACGCAAATATTTCAGAGTGTGTATTCATTCCTCTCTCACAGGAGGTATTTTAGGTTTGCAGCAAAGCGTCTCAACCTGGGACCAAGTGAGTTGTCGGAACTGCATTTATCATGTGAGCACGAGACTATGCTTGAAAAAAAAAAAAAAAAAAGTGTGTGTGGAGCGCTGTGGAAAAACTTCCTTCGGGTTCAAACATGTTGGGTTTTTATTGGTCATCTTTCTTACACAGCAAATAAACCCGCAGGCGAGGGACTCGCCAACCAATAATTGCAGCTGTTTTTTTTTTTTTTTATAAAATAAGTTAAAGTAGAAAATAATTACATGTGAGGGGATAAGGGGAGCTAAAGCTACTTCAAATATTGCAAAGTGACACTGTTCGGCAAGAGAAGGGTCAGGAATTTGACTGATATGTCTGATTGGCCATAGTGTTTTATGAGCCAGTTAATGGTGTCCAGCCATGCCGGCATGGGAGAAATGCAAACACAAGCAGGACAGGCGCCGGTCCGTACCTCCGGGCCGCTCGGACCCGGCGGAGCTTCGGGGCTTTGCCCACGGCTTCCCTTTGATCGCCATCGACTGGTTTTTAAAACGGTTTGTTCAAAAACTAGAAGGTGCTTCTTCCCTATTGGTGGAGGATTTCCTGAGGTTTCAGTGCACGACACAGACAGACTTCCACAGGGGCAGGGCTACTGGCCTCGGGCTGCTTGTCCTCGTCCTTGGAGCGACGGCAGACGGGCGACTTCGGCCGCCACGCAGCGGCGGCGCTCAGTTCTGAGGGGTGGAGTAGAAGGAGTGGTGCTGATGGGTTCGGTCCGGAGGGTTGCTGGGAAACAGGAGCGGGGCTGTCTCCGAACCATACCAGCTGCAACAGAACCAGAGGAAGAGCATCAGGCGATGACCGGACCTGCCGTGCACATACACACACGCTGTGCAGAACATGAAGCAGGACGCACCTGGAATGCAAATGGGAATTCCGAGTCCAGGGGAGCAAGCCGTCATCATCACTGCCTTGAGGATCATCGAAAAAATAGGGTCGTGGGAGAATCCTACTGGTGCTGGACCGGGTGCTGACCTGCAGGACCAACACTCAAGGCATTAGCTTCATCTGCGGTTTCTACAAACACATCACACACACATATGCAAGGAGACGACCAGCCAAATGGTGCTATCATCCTGAAGGTTACTCAGATCTTCATCTCATCTGTGTTTTATTTTTTATCTCACTTTGAACTTTAGGAAAGTTACACGGCCGGAGACACACCTCTTGAGTGGGCCGGCGAACTCTGAAGATCAGGATGAGCAGACCCGTGGGCAGGAGCTCCCAGATGAAGAGGATGGCGCCGAACGCCACGTAACCCTCGTCGCCCAGCTGACTGTGCAGGTCCGCCTGGGGACGGACAGGTGAGTGAAATCCTGAGGGTCTCTCAGCTGAGACAAGGCAATAACGCCAGCCAGCAGCAGCGGTCACATTCGCTGCACCCGCTGCTTTCCACTTCAATACGGAAAAAGAGGAAATGCACGCGGAGACGCACCACGTGCAGGCTTATGCTGAGAAGTTTCCAAGTCTGTATCAAAAAAATCCATTATTCACACAGAGGAAACCTGAAGCTCTGCGTCACTGATGCAAAGGACATCTTTGGTCCAGATGTTCAACATGAGGAATATTGAACAAGCACTCCGTTAGGCGCCGTTTGAAAGATCTCTTGACAAAATGTCGGACACAACGTGGATATTTGTGTGTCCTTCAAACTGAGAAAATGGCAGATGTGCACCCTCCGTCCCTGGAGATGCCGGAGTACAATCATAACTTCAAACCACTGCAATGTCAGTCTGGTTAAACTGTACCTGGTCGGAGACGTTGTACCAGTTGAAGTTAAAGGACTCCACGTGGTGGTTCCATGACACCATGAGCACGGTCAGGTTGTAGCAGGCCCGGCTGGCGAACAGCAGGATGACGGCGGCTCCTAGCGCCACTGTGCGACACACAGTGGTGCCCTGCACGCAGCGGTGCACAAAGAACACCAGACTCAGAAAACAGCATGTCATCGGCATACTAGTGTAGGAGGTGCAGGAGGCTGAGCCCACCTTGCTGGTGAGATAGGGACTGGTGGAGCGGGAGTGTCGCGTCAGAAGCAGCAGCAGGGCAGCCAGAAGCACCGCGTCCAGGATGAAGAGCAGGTCGTTCACCACGACCCGGACCAGGACCAGGATCCAGGTCCAGTCCCCGGAGCCCCCGTCGCTGCCTCGGTCCCCGAGGGCGGCGCAGCACACGTTGACGCAGAGGAAGACGGCACACAGCGTTCCGTACAAACATCGTGCTAGCCTCCTGCAAAGCAACACACACACACACCATCACAAAGGATGCAGAGGGAGGTTCACCCTAATCTCACTTGGCTGACTGCCGTTTCTCTAAATGTGGCTCAGCTGAGGGACACACACACACACACACACACACACACTGCCGGGACATTCTTTTGTTTCGCCAGACAAAGGTTTGTGTGTGTGTGTGTGTGTGTATGGACCAGACGGTCATTCTCTCAAGGTGACACCAAAATGCTTTTACACATCCAGATTCTTCTGAATTCAGGTGATCAGGTGACCACATTACAGGTTAAGACCTCCTTTAGCGTTCCATCCGTCTCCCATCCTGTTATGTTTCAGAACTCCGCTGAGTTGTAACTAATGTTATATGAGGTGAAAGTCTGATCGCACACACCGAAGCAGTCCTGAGGGAGGTGCTGCACAGCATACTGCACCCAGGGCCATGTAGATAAATGGGATCTGCTCTTTCAGAATGAAGCCTGAGATACAGCGCTCACTGTAGCTCATTCTGTTTTCAAGCTGGTATTTACTTACAATCCTCTGTCCACTCCGGAGTTATACATCTCTCTGGCTTTGAGCAGAACCTGCAATAACAGGACAAAAAAAGTCAGGCTGAATGTGACAGCTTTCACACGTGACCTTTCCTTTTGGAGTGGAAGTTCCCGCTGACACGAGGAGGAAAAGTCCCGTAGTTTTCGCAACATAAGGGGATCACCGCTGCGCGTCACTTCTGTGTTGACATTGCTTCACCCAACCTGGAGCAGGAACCCGCCCTTCCCCCCAGATCTCCACACCCACGGGTCTCACCTGGGTGAAATACAAGTTAATGAGGCTGAGGGTGAAGAACTGCAGACAAACAGGGAAGCAGTACAGCAGCCAGTAGACTGCTATGGGCAGGCGGTTGGCCTCCAGGGCGTTGCAGAAGTAAAAGGAAAACAAAATGGTGCGCAGGGCGGCCCACAGCAGGCACAGGAACAGGAAGGTGCTCTGGTAGCTCCATCGTTTGTGTCTGTAGAGGAAGAGCAGCCACAGCTGGGCGTAGACCACCAGAAAGAGGCCAGCGTACAGGACTGTATAGAGGACGGTGAAGCCCAGCTGGACCGAGGGGGGGACGGCGGGGCGAAGGGTGAGGGGGGGAAGCGGGGTGGAGGAGTTGGGCAGAGTCGCCGCCGTGACCGGAGCGTCCATCGGAGTCCAGGCGAGACTAACGCTCCATGATGACCGGGAAACTCCAGAAGCCTCTCGTGGCTGGAGATTCTGGTGACAGAAAACACACAGATGAATTCAGACAGCCTCCCTGCAAAATGTCAAAACATCTGCTCCAATGGCCAATCAGTAAAGTGTGACGAAAAACTAAATCGGTAGAACATCTCCACAAAGTGCCGTCTCATCAAATAAGCTTCTATCCTACTTCTTGAATCTAACAAGTGACCTGCAAATGTCCTCCTGTGGTTTCCATACAAGATGAATCGAATGCAACGTCCTTTATATGGCATAACATGAAACAACGTTCCAAATATTTACACACGCTGCAAAAAATGATCCGGTAACTGGGGAAATGTGGTTAAAATTGAGGAAATACCGCATTTTTACATCATGTGTTTCAAATATTAGTCTTTCAGAGGAAAAAAAATAGACTTCTCCTTTCCTGCCAAGCTTAGCAATATATTGAAAACGGTTCTTCTAGTTATCATGGTTTGCATTCAGAAAATTAAATATAATAAAAACACATATATAGTAATTTTTTTCTAGCTCTTCCTTATGGTGAGATCACAATAAATAAAATGTTGAGATGACAATCCACAAAAAACATTAACACTCGATAGCCTTAACTTTGACACTTTATATTTTATTGTATTTCTTATTCTCCCTCCTTCCAATTATTATCTTTTATTGTTATGTTTTACTTGAAACTCTGGCACAGCAATTTCCTTCGGGATAAATAAAGTGGTTCTTATCTTATCTTAACGTTAATTTATGAATCAGTGTTTTGCTTGGGGATTTAAAACGACCACACGCTTCTGTCAACAAACGAATGCAGCCAAGAAAAAACTACCCAACAGCGGAAACTTGAAAACCGATCCCAGGTTTTGAAATTCACACCAGACTGTTTGTTTTACTGTTTAAATCAACCTTTGACACTTAGCGAGAGATAAAAGCGACGACAACAACAACATTCGACTACAGCCGCTTATTACGAGCGAGCTAACACCGGCTTAAGCTAGTCGCTGTTAGCTTTATTTAAAAACAAAAACCACCAGCAATTAGCAGACAATTTCACCACAAATAAACGTTAAAAATGTATGTTTAACCCATCAGAGATTACGATCGTCGACGACAGACCTTGTTTTGAGGGCGATCCGCAGGTACATCCAGCAGAGCGACGCTAATCCCTCCACTTCCGCAGCGTTACCCTACGTCATTGTCAGTGGGCGTGGCCATGGAGGCATTTTGAAATTTCAACCGCCAATCAGATGCAGACAGGAAATCGCGGTTTGTTCAATTTGTTGTTTCTCCTCGCCCCTCCCCCCACCCTCCTCCCCCGCAAGCCGACAAAATACCCGTTAATTGACTTTCAACGGTGCTCCAAACGTTTTTATTTCTTTCCTTTTTTTAAAAAAAAAAAAAACTTTTTTTTTTTTTTCTTTTTAATCGGCGGGTAACCGCAACGCTCCCCCCGGGAGTGTGACCGGCACGCCGCCGGGGACCATGTCCATGCTACTTCGCTCCAGGAGAATTCTTAGCTACGCCGGGAAGGAAGAACCACGGGAGCCGGGAGTGGAGCCAGTGAGGAGGTCGACCCGCCTGTTCGGGAGAGTTACGTACGAGGTGGGTATTTCTAGGCAGGGCTCCCCGCCTCCTCTTCCTCTGGTGCCGACAAACTTCACAGCCGGCCACGTAGCTCGCAGGCTAACGTCAACGGTAGTTACGCTAGTTCCTTCCCCCTCCAAAAAACACCATAGGGGCTCCGAGAAAAAAACTTCTCTCGTCATACGCGCGCCATATTTACACTTTTAAAGAATTATTTTCGATCTCGGTTGGACTGCCGAGGCTTTATTTTCCAGCAGCGAGGCCAGAACCCCACACCTTTTAGGTAGCAAAACACCGTATCATGGTAAGTTTTGGACTTCCGGTTTAGTCTGCTTCACTCCAGCCTAACCCCCCTCCTCCTCCTCCTCCTCCTCTTCTTGTTTCTAACGAGTCTTATTGCATTATCCTCCCCCCTTATCCCCCCACCGCCCCTTTGTGATGCTGTCAGGATTTCGATGAGTCAGACTCCGCCAGGAGCCTCGACATGGAGAGAGACGCTCATCTCCCGGCCGAGGAAGACGCAGAGCCAACGGTAGGAGACCATCTCAGTCGCCTGCAGGACCCAGGCCATGTGTGTGTTTGTGCATGTATGCATGTTTGTGTGTGTGTGTGTGTGTGTGTGTGTGTGTGTGTGTGTGTGTGTGTGTGTGTGTGTGTTGAGCTTATCAGCATCATTAATGATCAGCCAGTTGCTGGCTCCTTACGTCTCTGTGGTTTTCAGTTGGGTGGGCGTCCCGTCGGGACTGCAACTGCTCTCAGGAGGAACACACACCTTCCTGGTGTTGGAAATCTTTCTCCATGCCATTAAATTTTCCCCTCCTACCTCCTTCACCTCTACTTTATTCACCTCCCTTCACTTCTATATTTTTGAGGCACCGTGGAAGAGCAATTTTGGAACCGAACATTTCTGGTTCAATTTCTGGCTCCTCCTAGTGTGTCAAAGTGTTGTTGAGCAAGACGCTGAACCCCTAACTGCTCCCCGGCACTGGTGGATGGCAGTCTACTGCTCATGGTTCATCCATGATGGGTTAACTGCAGAGAACGAATTTCCCCACGGGGATAAATAGAGGAAAAATTATTATTATTCTCAACCTGTACCTCCTTTCCCGTAGTAACCCCATTTTTCCTCCCCTATTGGCTCCTCTCATCTGCAAGGAGTGGTCGCTGTTTATTTCCTTTTCCTCCTCCTCTTCCTTATTGACAGGCGAGGATGGGTGAATGGATTCTCGACCGATATAACCCACAAGCCCTCCAGCTTCTGGAGCGAGGCTGTATTTTCCCCTGTGTTTTCCCCGTTCTACCAAAACCCAAAGTGTTGTGTTTCCTGAATGATCCCGACAACGTCTGATAAACTCATTGAAATAGGTTTGTAATCACTGTTGAAGAGACAACTTTCGCCTTTGCAATTCCGAAATGGTTGTATCTTGTACTTCCTCAGGGAAAGCATATATTTCATGATCCGCCTATGTGTTTTATATAAGCATATGAAGCCAACCAGTGATCTGTTAAATCAATTGGACTCAAACGTAAACCGAATCATGGAAAACATTTCCTTACCATGAAAGAGTGCTGGACTGTCTTATCAGTATCTTTTTTTTCCTCATTTTATGAATTACTCTGGTAAAGCATTGATATTATCTTTTGATAGAATATATATTATATTAGATAAAAAAATAGCAACCCGTCAATTGGTTGAAAGGCTAACATAACTTTATTGTCATAATACATGCACAAGTACAAGGCAACAAAAATGCAGTTTAGCATCTAAACAGGAAGTTGAGGATACACAGGTTCTACAGTACATAGACTGCCTTCAGTCTATGTACTGTATGGTAAATTCAGTGTCCACACTATATTGTCACCCTCTTGAAATATTCGCCTAAGTCATTTTTTTTTATTTATTTATTTTTTTTTTTTTTCCAAAAAATGCTTCTTTTTTGCCTAAATCATCTCCTCATGATGCTGACCACCTCTGGCAAAATTGCCTACATCCTCAGTTAAACAGATTGTGCCATTCTGCCCCTTTAGTAGAAACTGCCTATGTCAAGAGTGCGTCAAATGGTTCAGTTTTTTGTGTTTCGTGAAAAAAACGACTTAGGTGATTATTTTAAGAGGGTGACGATATTCAATATCCATGGCATATGCAGTATTTACAGTATATACAGAGCACACTAAATGCAGTATATACAGTATTTACTCTATGTAGACTACAGCATATACAATGTGTACAGTGTTTGCAGTTTCTATTGTATATACAGTAAGTAATGCACTGGTTAAAATTTTCTTGACATTGCTGTATGAAAGTTCATCTATAATCAGTGTAGGTGGAGACCATGAACAAATTTCACTACATTGCCAAAGAACTCGATGTATGTGTCTGTTATTTACTTATTTGTGAAGGTTCCAACATATCATTATTATTATTATTATTTTGGGATGTCGGTCTCCAAAAAAGTATTTATTTCGATCTCTTAGAATCTTTTCCTCCTAATTTCGAGGCTGTGACCCCAGAAATCAGGTCGCATGGGGGGGGGGGGGGGGGGTGACCTCACACAGGGAAGTTGTGTGTGTGTGTGTGTGTGTGTGTGTGTGTGTGTGTGTGTGAGAGTGACATCACAAAGACTTGATAAGTGACAGGCCAAACCAAACATCTGATTCCATTCAGGGTCTGTGAAGCAACAGCGGCTTATGTACGTGCTGTGAAGGAGAGGGGTGTGATGTCACACAGAGATGCTGAAGTGACATCGTTTCCGTCTCTGTAAACACAACGAATCAAGGCGAAATATCGCAGAGCGGAAAAGGTCGGCGTACGGGACAAATTCAAAACAACATTGTCATTGGACCTCCATGGATTCTAGTGGCTGTAAAGCACTGAAGAAGATTTCACATTCCCACATGGACTTCAGTCAAACGGGAAGCTCTGAAAGGCAGCGAAAAAGAGCTCAACGCACATTCAGTGTAGCTTAAACAAGCTCATGAACAACGCTGGGATCTTAAGTCATGTCATGAGAAGGGCGTTGTTTTCTCTTTGCTAGACAGCCGGTACTCATTTGAAAAGGTGTGGCCGCAGGTATTCCAATCTCTGTTGTGCTCCGGATGTCTTCAAGGTAGCAGGCGGCGGCATTGCTGACGGATACGCTGATTGTACTGCCTTGCGACTGATTTGTTCTCCTTTCCTCCTCAGAACCTTAAACCTTGCAGTGTTGTGCTGGACCGCCTCAGACTCGAAGACAAGGCTGCAAGGAGAGAGCAGGAGGAAAGGGAAGACATGAACCGCAGAGGCGCAAAACCAGTCTCTCGGATTCCTACTTTCCATAAACGCCCGAACAGCTCCAGCCAGAGTGCTGAGCCGTCCGGCGCTAAGAAAGATTCTCCCGTCCAGTCGGTTCACGCTGAGAGAGCTGCAAGCACGGAATCGTCAAAGCCCAGGCCGCCTGACGTTAGAGAGAAAGGACCCCCGCCGCCTTGGACCCACGTGCCTGAGCCTGAAGATGAATCTCACTCCCTGGTCAACACCATGGAAGAACTGGACGGGGGCCCTCGTGGCTCCATGTTCTTCCCCTCTGCCCAGCAACCGTTCCTCATGGCAAGCCGCAGGCCTGCCATCAGACTAGCAGCAGCAGCAGCAGAGGATGAGGAAGATGAGGAGGAAGAGGAGGAGGAGGGGGAGGAGGTGGTGGAGGAGAAGGAGCAGATGGAAGAAGAAGAACAGGAGCTGAGAATAGACTCTGAAAAGATACATGAATACTTGATAGCTCCTCCCAGCCACGAACCGCAGGAAGAGAAAGTACAGAAGAGTGGACATTTTACGGCGACCGCCTCGGGGGACAGCGCAAAGTCAGAATGTGCGGACTCCACTCATGAGAATGAGGACGAGACCATCATGGACGAAGAACCGCCATGGAGCATGAAGCCTATATACACCTTCGAACAGAAGGACAGCATTTCATCTTCGGATGTGGATTACGAGGAGGATCTGCCTGCGGAGAAGCGCGGAAACAGGGTTTCCCTGGAAGTGAAAGAGAAGCGCAAGCAGCAGCTCGAGCAGCTGGGGCACAAGGATCACTCAGGTGCACCAAATGACCAACCATCCTTCGCTGGAGAGCCAGAAAAACCCACCAATGCTGCGTCCATCAAGTGCAACCAGGTTAGTGATTCTGGCCTCAGTCGAGATCACCTGCAAGGGACTGCTGTGGAATGACCTCATGTCTGTTTTTTTTTGTGTTCTCTTCTCTCACAGAGGTCACGGTGCTCCTCCTTTCTGCTCTCCTGCTTCCTACCCATGACCATGCTGCTCCTCAGTGGGGTCGGCCTGCACGTTTGGCAGTACGGGCTCCCCTTGTCCGTGGAGCAGCTTGCCACCCAGCTGGAGCTACACTGGCTGGAGGGGCTGGGCGTCGTGACCAACTCCTGCAGCCGCGACTGTCGGTAAGACATTCTCAAAAGCCAGCGCGTCTCCGATCCAATATGAGGCCCGGAGCAGCAGAGAAAAAAATGGTTTCAGATAAATCCAGACTATTCTAGGCACACCAGTGAATTCCAGCTTCCTCCAAAGCAGTGCATAAGTTATATTTTACTTAATCAGTAACGTGAGAGTCATGTTGGCGTGACTCAGTGATTACAAACAGACCATACAATCAGGACGGGTGTGTCAAATCTAGTGACCTCTACTGGGAAAGGTTGAAGACTGCAACCATGCGCATCATCATCATCATCATCATCATCATCATCGTCATCATCATCATCATCCTACCAGCTGAGCCCACAGCTCTCTGCAGGATCATGAGAGCCATCACTTCTCCAGCGTCACACAGCCCACACCTGTTTGGGGTTAACCACAATCAGAAAAGGACCTGCGAGATTGTTACTCTGTCAGATGGGAAGAAGCTTGCAGCTGTCCAGGGTTGCACCATTTGCCTTTCCACCTCCATGCTGATGCGGCTTCCTCCGTTAGATAACATCTTTGCAGGATGACCTATGAAACCCGCTTCAATTTGTGTGTCTGACTTTTCCCTCCGTTGGCTGTAATCTAATCGCAGTGATGCTGAAATATCTGTGTCAGGGTAGCAGTTTGGACTGTGAGGTCTGTCAGGGCAGCAGGACGCTTATTTTCCAGGTGGGGGTCAGATTGGACAGCTTCATCATCAGCCTGTGGAGCATTAGCATGAGCAATCCTCTGTGCAGAGGCATCCCTTATGTGTTGCAGCTAGCTGAATTTCGTGTGATTTTTCAAGTGGTGTCATGCTAATGCTAATGCAGGTTTCATCCAAAATCAGTTGTGTGAGTGTGTGATAGAGCCACAGCTGATTGGACACACTCCCATCCCAGGTTGAAAGTGTGTACTGACGCAGTGTTCCCCTCCAGGGTGGAGCTGGTGGAGACCATCCCCGAGGGTCTGGAGCCTTCATCCGAGAGGAGCATCGCAGACAGCTGGCTCCACATGCTTGGGAAGGCTGAGAGCTCCGTCCGCATCGCTGCCTTCTACCTGACGCTGCAAGGGGACAATCTGGAATCCGGAGCCGATCCCTTAGACGCTCTGGTGGGTATTGTGGCACCTCCACGCATCCTCAGCAGGTTGACATCTAATGACTTTTCTTCGTCCTTCTGTTAGGGGAGAGAGGTCTTTGAGCAGCTGAAGCAGCTCCCGGCCAGAGGCGTTAATCTCCAGATCGCCGTTAACAGCCCGCAGAAGTCAACCCAAGACGCATCGGAACTGGCTGCAGCAGGTAGACCTTCACTTTTTGGACGCTGTCCTCAGGTGTCATGTTTTGGTGTATTTCAGGTCGATGGTAGTAGGTCATGTCACAGAAGTATGTTAGACTGGTGCAGGACATGTATGCTAGCTGTGAGACAGTGGTGCGATGGGCTGTAGGGGTAACAGAAGTTCAAGTATGAGGTGGAGGTGGGACTATCAGGGATCAGCTCTTGAGCCCCTTCTTGTTTGCAGTGGTGATGGACCGGCTGACAGATAGGGTTAGACAGGAATCTCCATGGACCATGATGTTTGCAGATGACGTTGTGATCTGTAGTGAGAGCAGAAAACAGGTTGAGGAAAATCTCGAGAGGTGGAGGTGTGCTCTGGAAAGGAGAGGAATGAAGGTTAGTTGCAGTGAGACAGTATTTGTGTGAATGAGGGGAACCCGGGTGGAACCGTAAGGCTACAGGGAGTGGAGATCAAGAAGCTGGAGGATTTCAGGTACTTGTGGTCAACAGTCCAGAGCAATGGAGAGTGTGGAAAAGAGGTGAAGAGGCGGGTTCAAGCAGGTTGGAATGGATGGAGAAAAGTGTCAGGGGAACTATGCGATAGAAGACTTTCAGCCAGAATGAAGGGAAAGGTGTACAAGACAGTGGTGAGACCAGTGATGCTGTATGGCCTAGAAACAGTTATGAGGATGGATAGGATCGGGAACGAGTCCATCAGAGGAACAACACCTGTTAGATGTTCTGGAGAGAAGGTCAGAGAAGCCAGACTTAGATGGTTGGGTCATGTACAGAGGAGGGGTAGTGAATATCTTGCTCGACGGATGCGAGAATTGGAGCTGCCAGGGAGGAGGGAAAGAGAGACATCAAATAGAAGATTTATGGATGCAGTGAGAGGATATGAGGGTAGTTGGTGTGAGAGAGGAGGAGGATACAGAGAAAAGGGTGAGTGGAAAAGGTTGTTTCACTGCGGCGACCCCTGAAAAGAGAAGACGAAAGTAGAAGAAGAAGGTTGTAGGTCATGTCATCTCTCTCCAGGTGCAGACGTCAGAGAGGTGAACCTGCAGGCCCTGACGGGAGGCATCATCCACACCAAGCTGTGGGTGGTGGACGAGAAGCACCTCTACGTCGGAAGCGCTAACATGGACTGGCGCTCTTTGAATGAGGTAAACTCGCACGGCGTGCACGTTCGTCCCTTCATGGGTTTTTGCTTTGTCGCTTATGTAGAAGGATGAGGGGTTTCAGACAAGATGTGTTGTCCTGTGCTGGTGAAGGTGAAGGAGGTGGGCCTGTGGGTGGAGGACTGCAGCTGTCTGGCCAAGGATGCCGCTCGCATCTTCGACTTGTACTGGCTCGTCGGCGGGATGAAGAACGGCTCCCTGCCTCCCTTCTGGCCCAGTCGCCTCTCCGCCCTGTCCAGCTCCAAGGAGCCCCTGCAGCTGACGCTGAATGGCCTCCCGGCCCAGGTCTACCTGTCTGTAAGTTCACGTCTCAGGCCCGAGGCAGCTCAAAGTAGAAACATCTGGTACCTCCAGTCCGGTCTTGGTGTGGAGCGGGCCTCACTGTCTCCGTCCTCCTGCAGAGCGCCCCCCCGCAGATCTCCGCCCGCGGCCGCTCTGACGACCTGACCACCATCCTCTCCGTCATCGCCGAAGCCCGGAGCTTCGTCTTCGTCTCGGTGATGGACTTCCTCCCCCTGTCCAAGTTCAGCGAGCCCCCCAGGTGACGACGTGACTCCGCGCACCGATTTGAAAAGTTGCGTTCCCGACTCTCCGGTCCTTCTCTAAAGCGGTGGTCGCATCTTCCGCTCTCAGGTTCTGGCCCGCCATCGACTCGGCCCTGCGAGCCGCCGCCTACGACCACAAGGTGAAGGTCCGCCTCCTGGTCAGCTGCTGGCCCTATTCTTCCCCTGCCATGTTCACCTTCCTGCGCTCCCTGGTGGTGCTCAACAAGCCCCACATGGACTGTGACATCCAAGTGGTAGGTGTGGAGACCGCGGGGCGTGAAAGGGAATCACCTGGAGTTCCTGTGAACACCGGGCGTGTGTCTCTGTGCAGAAAGTCTTCACGGTGCCTTCCACGGCGGCGCAGCTGCAGATCCCCCACGCCAGGGTCAACCACGCCAAGTACATGGTGACTGACAGAGTCCTCTACATCGGTACGGAGCACGCTGCCTTTTTCAGATCGGTGGATGGTTGTATGTCTCTAGAGATGTATGGATGAGAGGGTGAATCAGTGTGTGCACAGAGGGTGGATGGTTGTCTATATATAGACATGTGAATGAGAGGGTGAATGGTTGTGTGTCTCCGTATGATGTGAGTGAATTGTTGTTTAAGTGGGTGGTTGTTTTTCTGGGGTTCTGTGATGGACAGGTCCAGGCTGAACCCAACTGAATGAATGAATGAATGGATGAATAAGATACTACAACAAGCCCATTGGAGGATCATCTCCAGGCCTCTCTGTGTTTGCTGATAATTCCTTTCAGTTTGTGTGTTTCCTTACACTCCTCCTGCAGCTCAGTCTTCACCTTCTGGAGGCTCCCAGATGACCCGAAGGTCAGGCCTGACTCTGAATCCCCGCTTTTCCTCCCTCCCGTCCACAGGCACGTCCAACTGGTCCGAGGATTACTTCACCCAGACGGCCGGCGTGGGCGTGGTGGTCAACCAGACGGGATCAACGCCAGGGGATGACTTGCGTAGCCTGCGGAACCAGGCGGAGGAACTCTTCCTCAGGGACTGGAACTCGGAACACGCCGCCGCGCTGTCCGCCGACGACGCCGACATCTGCTCTCGGGCCAGACGCTGAGGGGTTTGTTTGAAAACCCCCTAAAGAAACAAAACACTGCTTCATCTCAGCTTCTCTAATGCTATCATAGCTTTCTGGCCTTTGGATGCAAACGGCAGCCTGTCCACTGCGGGCTGTACACAGCCCTGTACATAGTTGCGTTTTTATATTAAGTTTAGGAAAAAAAGCTTATTTTTATACTGTTCAGGTGCTTGGTTTTATTAGTTTTTGTCTGAGGTTCAGCCAACTCGCTCTGTAAGTCTGCTTCCTGCCTGAAGCAATCTGTACACATTTCCAGAAGAGCCTGAGGGGGTGCCGGGTGTCCGCAGGCACCGCACTTCAATAAGGAAAGAATTCCTGTAGATACCTTCAGCTGACCGGCAAACACCTGAAGTTTGTCACTGTGTGTGTGTGTGTGTGTGTGTGTGTGCGTGTGCGCTGCCTTTTAAGACTTTTTTTTTTTTCCTCCGGTGTTCTGTCCTGACAGAGCAGCCATGTTTGTTGTCCACCTGAACAGAAAACCCATTAATTTTCCTTTTCCCAGAGTGAGGGAAAGTAATGGGACAGAGTAACCCTGCAGAGACAACATGCACACGTATGTGCATGTTAAATGGCCACGATAAATGGTCGGGTTTTTAGCTTAGTAATCCAAAATCAAGTTAATTGCTAAAGGAAACCTATCAACTCCCACCTCTCAGTAGGACAGTAATGGGACCTTTTCTGGTGGGGGATTCTTTACATTTTTTATTTATTTATTTTTTTTAATGTTTTCATTTGAATTCTTCTCCGCCCAAAAAGGAAAGCGTGAAAAAGACACAAAGATTGGTCCACAATCAACAATGGCATTCATCCTTGTCAAAGGAATCCATGTATTCCAGTGGGGCTGCGATGGAAGCTGCTGTCAGAAAGAGGACGGTTCCAATTAGATTGTCCAAATAACATGGTGGCGACTGGCAGTCGGACACAATCGCTAATATCTTTCCAGCTCGCGTTGCTCCATCGGGTTTTTGTCTCATCTGGTTTGTCCAGCTTGTCTGCTTTTAAGTGTGAAAAATAAATGATGCTGACCTGAATCTCACCTGCATTCCTACTTAAATTCTTACGCTGCTCTAGTTTGAACTGGAAGGTCTGGATCTGCCTCGGGGCGGTGGTGAAGCTAGAAAGCGAATGTGGACTTCTGGAGAGGTGAAGAATCCCATCGACTGAAACCACCAGCTCCTGAAGCACATATTTATTTTCACACTGCTAACTAAAACACACACACACATCTACAATGCCGAGCTTAGAGGATGGCAGTGATTGGTGAGTATGATACAGTTCTTGGGTTGACCCTTGACTTTCGTCACATCCACGGCTTTTCCCATCGGGTCAGATCTGCTCCGGGCACGGCGGCATGGGCGTGTATGTCCTCTGTTGGCCCACAGACGGCCCTCATTCCATGGAGAGCTGCACGCTGTCCGACTGGCCCTGCTGCTGCTGCTGCTGTTGCTGATGTTGCTGCTGCTGCTCAAACTTTCTGGCTGGAGGAGAAGACGGACAGCTCGGGTGAGAGGGGGTGATGGATTCACTCCAAAACACTCCCAAGGACCAACGGTAAGTTAACAATATCAAGGCTTCTCTGCAGCACAGTTGAACTTGCGTACACAATGCATTCACCCAGAACACAAGTGTGAGGGGGAAAAAACTGACCTGATATCATGAGAACTATATATTCAAAGCTTTAACTTGCAAATATGTCGGTCGTTTTAAGATTTTTTATAACAATAGCTGAAATGAACTTCTGTAAAAGCTGTTCATTCTCAATCTGGATGAGAAGCTCTAGAATGACCGAAGTGACTGCAGGGAGAAGCAGCTCTTGAGATCTTACGGTTTGGAGACACTCACCCAGGGAGTACATCTCCAGCTGCTGGCGCAGGCGAACCTTCTGCAGGCTGTCGTAGAAGTTGGGCTCCGGGCTGCTTCCGGCGGCGGGTGGCAGCGTGAAGATCCGCATGATCTTCCGCTTGTTTCTGCGGTGTAACCGACACGATCATGAGTTAAAAGCGAACAGAGAAAAAGAGAAGTTAGCCGCCTACGGAGCGATAACGGTTGGCCGTAAAGTGGGACGAATCGCACCGATGCAACTCGACCCTCTGCGTTTGTGGACCAACGGCGAGTTTTTATGCATGACGTGAAAAATCGCACACGTTCACAAAATACGTGATTTTTGCTTCGGGGTTCGGCGCGGCTGTAAAAGATAAATGGCAGCTCACTTCTTGGCGTACATCAGGAGGCCGAAGCTGACCAGGATCACCAGCAGGTACACGTTGGTGGCCTCATTCCACGCCTCATGCACGGAGTAGTCGATCGACGCGGGCTCGTTGCCCAAAATCCCGTGCGCGCCCATTCGCGCACGCGATTCCCTGCAAGATTGCGGTGTCTTATTTTAGGAGTCGTATCAGAAGAACTGCGTCCTTGCGCGCTCCTTCATAGCTCCGTGGTGTAAACATTGTGACGTCACGGGAGACTACTTCCGGTTTCCGGTTCCCCTGCCCTGGAGGAAGTTTGCCCCGTTTTTTTTTCCACAGGCAACACGCTCGATCTCAACCCCCTCGCTTTTTTTAGACTTTCATTTTAGGTAATTGAACGATTTTTTTTTTTCATTCAAATTTTGTAAATAGGAATTTTTCAGATCATAATGCCGCAGTTAAAAGCATTTTTATCACTTGAACTTTTTTCTCTTTTTACATTTTATTGTTTTAGCCTTCCTAAACGGTTTGAGAGATGGTTCTCTGCTCGAAGGGGCGTATACAGAGAAAATCTTATTTTAAGAGGAATTAAAATCAGAGGAAAGGAATCTCGTTTTGAGAAAAGTAATAAGAAGTGGGTCAGTTTTATATTTGGATTAAAATTTTGGGTATTTCAAGATTTAAGGCCTGATATTTATTTAAAACATTTTTGGCAGATAAATTGAAGGGAATAAACAGAAAATAAGCCAATTTTAACTAGCTGACCTATACGAGTTTGCTATAGGATTTTAGAGTGTATTACCACCCCCTATCGATGTGATAGTGACATTAACAAAATCCCATTTTCCAATTCAGTCAACAGAGAAGTGTTATGACATCAGGAAACCACCAGAACTCCCCTGTTCATTTTCAACCATGTTTAATCAGTTATATACCATCAATTTTCTGCAATCACATGGCATTTTTATTTACACAAATAAATTTGTCGCATCACGACGAAGCACGTTTTTTTTTTCTTTTTCTTTTTTACTTTTAAAATTCTCAAATAGTCAAATATTCAAAATAGAGTTTTAGTAATTCATTACTACAGTATACGTAAAGCTGCTTTGACATGATCGCCGCGATAACATAACTTCATTGGGAGAGATGTGAGAGGAAGCTCACAACAAAACACGTTACGGAGAGCAGGGTGTCCGAAACACTGTAAGCTGGACAGAAAGAAAAGGGAGGGGAAAACAAAGATACCTCAGGTGACTCAAAATTCTGAAATGACACAACAGAAGAAATCCAGCAAAGGATGTTAAAACGGAGCAAAGTGAACGGCAAACTGATGTTTCCGGAAAACCCAGTCGTTTTCAGGGGCAGAAAAAAAAACGCCACAGCAGTTGTAAACTGGTTTGAACGCTCACATCTTTGTAAAGTATCATTTCCACCCGAGACATCCTCTTTAGTGGACAACGTGAGGCCGAGGCGAGAAACACAAGGTGGAACTTAAGACAGGGACCGACAGAGACGATGGACAAACTCAAGTACGAGACAAAGCAACTTGATTAGTCAGATATTTTAGCTCTTGAGACCAATTACTTCACTACCATGTCATAATATATACAAAGGAAACCCCTTAAGTTAAGCCTTTAGAACCAGGGAAAACTTAAAAGCCAGTGGTTATTTATCATATATTTACAAAACACACGTGTGCTTCAAGGGCGTATATATCGATGGTTAGTTACTAGAGCACACAGTGTGTGTGCAGGGTGGTGATTGAAACATGCAGGGTTTCAGTGCTCCCTCTAGGCCTTGAGAGTGAAATGGGACCACAACACTGAGCAGATAGAAAGACAGACCAGCTTGCTTCCACTCGACTGAGAACCCATTTTTGTCAAGCGCAGAGTTAATGTGTTCATCCCCAATCACCAGTTGATGAAATGACTCAGTGAAGTAAAATAATGAGATTGGCTCTCTCCTGCAGTGTTTCCCTCATTGTCCTAAAGGACCTGAACCACCCACTTGTCAGCACACTTTTAAGTATCATGTAGGAGCTCAATATGACTAAAGCACCCCCCCCTCCTCCATCCCCCTGGACTGTACAGGATGGTGGCCTGAGCTGAAATCCCAGCAATTTAGCGTTTTTCAGGAGCCCGATCTGTCCTTCTGTCCGCCGTGTCTGTATTAGTCGCATGATGTATGCGGTTTCCAGCATCTAAAAGCTATCTTCAAGCTGATTATACTGAGCAGAATGTGTCACGTCGTGCCCATGTGCAAAGGTCTTGGTTGTCATGGTAGCAAATGCAGCCTGGAATCAACTATGGCATTTTTAGCATTAGCAAGCAAAATATGAAGCTATTATTCTAGAAGCTCTTGCTACTTATGAGCGGGTTAGCTAACGCATGCAGCGGTCTGCCTGTGGCTCTACAGACTCGGTGTTAGTGGCGGGGCGGTGCGGGCAGGCGTAGAGGGAGCACTGATTGGTTCACTGGTGTCACATCAGTATGTCCAGGTCGTCGCCGTGGTCGTCCTCCTCCGTCACGCGCAGCGAGAGCACTTCCTCGTTCAGGAAGAGGCCGCTCAGGCGCTCCTTGCGGGCCTGACGCTGCTCCTTCAGCTGGCGCTTCCGCAGGGCTTTCTGCTGGAGCTTCCGCTGCTTGGAGCGTTTCTGGAGTCATTTTGAGAGGGGGGGGGGGGTCAGCGTTTTCACAAGAAAAAAAAACAACAACTTTTGATGCAAACTGGATGAGGAGACAGTTCAGGGGCTTACTTTTGAGTCTCGTATACGTTCAGCAGCACTAGAGAGGTTTCCATCGCTGTGGGCTCTGCTAATGTTGGTGGCACTGCTTCCGCTGCAGGCAGAGGCTGTCCCTCCTTCAACACAACAGTAATCTGTCAGGACCAACAGGACCTCCAGTGTACAGCGATGAGGGCCCCGCAGGCTTGAGAAGCCGTGCTAAGCCATCACACAGTATCTTACCGGCGACAGAGTTTGAGGCGGTGGAGCCGGTGGAGGAGCTGGCCGAGCTGACCATGCTTGCGTTACTGCTGCTGGCTCCGCTGACGCCCCCGGTGCTGGCGCTGCTGTGGCTGCTCCTCTTCCAGCCCTCTCTGGTGCTGGTGGCCCTCTGCCTCGGGCTGTGCTCTCTGATGTAGTTGCGCACCTGGCAATGAGAGGGGAGGGGGGGGGGGCGTGCAGACGGAGGTTTTCACACACTAATACCACAGAACGCAACTACTTGCCCAGGTAGTTTGTTCAGAATGGCTGTGACAAAACTGAAACTTGATGTATTAAGATGAGAAAGTTACTGGACCAGCTGGTATTCATGGCCTTCCATATCTTTAAACCATACATCTATTTATTCCTCATGAAGATCGTAGAGGTCAAACCCTCCACAGAAAGTCCAGGTGTTTTTACCCACCTGCTTGAGTTTCTCGTCAGTGAGACAGTTGAGCTCGATGATGAACTCGCTGTCAGTGGGAGAGATCTGAGCCGAGGGGTCGATGATCTTGATGATATCCAGCTGCTCCCTCAGACCCATCTCCGTGCTGACCTTCCGACTCAGGTACTCGATGTACTCAACCTGCGGGCAAAAACGCACACCGAGTGTTAATTTTTCTAGATCACGGTAACAGTGACCGCCAACGTATAAGCAGAGAGACACGTTTGTTTTCGGTACCTGCTCATCGTTGGTCATGGCACTCCAGGGTAGCTCGTCCAGGTTGCGGTGAGGATGAGGCTTGGGCTTCCTCTTGGAAAACAAACAGGGTGAACTCGGCACACTCGGGATGATGTCAGACAGGACATCGCTGCCACTGGCAATGTCACTCCCTGGCAACTGTAGGATGAGACGTGATAAGGGTTTCATTTCGACATAACAAAATAGCCTTTTGGGTCACTTGAACGTCAAAATGAATATTTAATAATCAGCCTGTCATGACTGCCTCTTGCTTGAACTGAGGCCTGAACAAGAAGCTACGGTAAAAGACTGCCGGCCAACCTGCCACTCAAACTCGCTGTCAGACCAGTCCCAGTAGGTGCTGATGGAGGATGACACATCGCTGCAAACGCTGCCCTCCGGGAACAGGTCCAGAGAGGTCAGCTCCTGGTCGTCCAGCAGGGAGTAACAGTCATCTTGGTCGCCCACAGACACGGAGGAGAAGAGCTCCTCACTGCACTCTGAGCTGGCCACGCTGGTGCCGCAGGAGGTCAGGTTCCACCTGAGGGAGCAGTTGTGTGAATTCTTTTTTGTTGATGGACCGATCATGTGGTTTCAGCTCTCATGTGATGCGATCCGAAAAGAGAAGGAAGCACATCTTGTCAGGTCAGTTGTGATTTACTTTTCAAAAGTTGGCTGAAAAGTCAGAACTTTTGCAGACAGGATTTCAGCATCCATTTATTCAGCCATCAAAACACCTATCATTTGTTACTTCTGTTGAAGGATAAAACCATGTGAAAAGTCGATCAAAATTGAGCAGAAAAGTGTTTCAAATTTTGACGGTACAATTATTTTGGCCCATGAAAAAATACTCAAAGCTGTCAACTGATTATAAAACAATTGAAGAAAATCATACAACTGGGCTGTGATTCATCCCCGTTTGTTAAACATGAAAAAAATATATACATTCATTGATGTATTAAGAGGGGGATAAAACGGGGACTCTCATACGGCTGTCAAGAAACTGGGAAGTGAAGGCTTCCTTCCTCTGTCTTCCCTTCATATGAGTTTGCTAGGTGAAGCTGCCAGTTTTCACGGCACCGGCGTATTACAGTTACTGGGGGTCTTACAGGAAGATGGATCTTTTGTGACCCATTCTTTCACAGGGATAATATCAGTTAGCGTAGCTGCTGTCTGTTTGTGGACATGTCTGTCATGATATAACTTTCCTGATGATTGTTATGCACACAGCTAAGTTCTGCCCGACTCTCTTTATCACCCAAAGATGGCATTTTTGAGTGTTCCATCACTGCTGTACCTGTTACTGTGGAAGCGGTGCAGAGGGTCTGTCCGGTGACAGGATGACAACTGACAGCCAAAGTCGCTGACATCCAGGGTTCCCACATCGCTGAGATTGGCCCTCTGGGAGAGGAGAGGGAACGGCTCCTCGGGGGCCAAAAACTTCTCATACAGAGAATCAGACATGTCTACTCGCAGCTGAGAAAGAAATAGATGACATAAAGATCAGGGCAAGGATACATGTATGTACATATATCTATATATATTTGCCTACATGTGTTTCATGTGATGGTAGCATGTGAGTTGACAATTGTATTTTGTATAATCACCATTTACTCCATTGACACCCATGATATCTTCATTTAAGATAACATTTAACGAGTAAGCAGAAATTAGATAGGCCCTATGTTCCTGACGCTGACAAGCTGTTTAAGAAAAACATATATAACAACTGCTATTGGTAATTGCTGGCACTAGATGTCACCCCACTTTAAACATTTTTTTAATGATTCGTTTTCAATTTCCGTTTTGTGATATTGAAAAGCAGGTCTGTCGCCAAAAATTGAAGTAAAACATACTTTTCTTAAAGTTAAAAGTTAAATGGAGATTTAAGTTTGCTCGTTAGCTTGAAACAACGCGAGCTGACGTTGACGTTAGCTTAGATGCTAACGCTTCAAATATCCACGGCGCCCGCAGGAAGCTTAAAATGACACTAGACTCATTTTCATCCTAAACGGTATGAATCTGATCTCTCTAATACGCGGTCGAATGTGTCATTTAACGCAAATCCCGATGAAGAAAACACCAACCTTTTGTCATTTAAAGAGCGGGTATTTGTGCCACCACCATTTGCAAATCCCCTGTTTTCTTCCCCGGATGAGATCTCAGCTGTCCCCGCGAGACTCACGGGAGCGAGAATGTGGTCACGTGACCGTAACGCGGAAGTGGACGTTGACACAACACCAATACTGGGTCCATCGGAGAAAAAACTAAGTTTCTCTAACTATTGTTGACAAATATCACAAAGACATTTAATGTTTAGCCATGTCGTTGACTCATGCTAAGGACTCTAGCTTCCTTGGAGGCAGGATACCGCCAGAGATCGAGTCGCTGTCGAAAAACCTTCAAGATGTAGACCAAGAGATGTTCAGAAGAATCCTCAAGGGTAAGTTTTGCTGAATACTCGTTGTTTAGGTCTGCAGAAGCAAAGAGAGATACGATATTTGTTATATTAATCTTGAAAGAACTTCTTGTGCCAGATAGCTCCAAAATTGGAAACTGGCCAGCAATATTGGACATGACAGTATGCATTTTATAAAACATGACCTATTAATACTGTCATTCTATTAATACTGTTTATGATTCTTAATACTGTTTACATTTTTCTGCATTGTTCACATCTCATTGCAATAATATGCATATTATTTACTTTTTCTATTTTGTTTTTGCTACTTATTTGGCTTCACTGTGGACAGCAAAATAGTAATTTCATTGTACAGGGTGACATCTTTCCAGACTGTACATAAGGCACTAAACACTTTGAATCTTGAATTACATCATGTGATAGAGAAATATAGGGCACATGATATTGAACCTAATATAGCCCATGGAACTGAGATCAATATTGCACCCGATGATGTCAAAAATATCCCATCATATTGAAAGTAGTACTGCACATTGTTAAAGAAAGGAAAAAGTAACAGTTAAAAGGATACATGAAAGTGCTCTGCGTCCAAAGCGTGATGTGATTAAATTCCTGTGCATTTAAACATCTGTAAAAAGGCAAATCCCTTCTTCTACCCTCAGCTGTGGTCAGTGCCCTGGAGGGGAAGGACTGCAGGGAGGTGCTGAAGGCCATCGCAGAGGGCAGTGTGGTCCCGCAGGAGAGGCTCTGTCACATCGTTGCTGGAATGCACAGGATCCTGTCTGAGGCGATCCGCATCCCAGCCACCTTACTGAAACAGGAGGTGAGCCGAGCCTCAAAAACAACCCCACCCACACACACACACACACACACACACATACATATATATATATATATATATATATATGTATATATATATATATATATATATATATAGGCAAGGAAGCAATAGAACTATATGTGACATATTATTTAACAACTTATACAGTAGCATCGTGTGTTGCAGCGGTGAGCGCTCTCCGCCTCACAGCTATGCGGCCCCTGGTTGAATTCCCTTAGGGGGCCTTTTTGTGGAGTCTCCATGTTCCCCTCCATGTGTGCATCGGGTTCCTCAGGGTTCTCTGGGTTCTTCCCCCGGTCCAAAAACACACAGAACGTTCTTTGGAGACCCTACATTATCCAGATGTGTGAGGATGAATGTTTATGACTCTGTGCAACCCAGAGTGCAAGATAAGTGGTATAGATGATGAATGAATGACTGAAATTCTAACATGTATTCTTTTTGATGATGTGCTTGAATCTGTGCACCTAGACACAGGACTGTGTTTACCTCTTTCTCAACAAAAATGCAAGAAATGACCAAAAAAACATCTCCAAACCAGGAGAAAAAGAAAAAAAAACAACAGAAAACCTGTGCTTAATTTAACCTAGAAATCTGCACAAGCTGGAACTCTAAATGACCAAAGTTACACTCCTTTCTATTCATAGTCAATGAAGTTACTGTTTAAATGAAGTGTATAGATTATACGAGCATAAAGTCACATTAGCAAAAAACAAATTAAATATTCTAGACTGAATTAGCACAGAGTAATGGTGGAGGATTTTAAGAACTTAATAGGGAGAGGGTGGAGAAGAACTTAATTGGGAGAGGGTGGAGGACAGGAAGTTAGTTGATGTCAGAGAAGAGGCAGGTTATTGGCTGTGGGTTGGATGGAGGCAGAGAATTTTCACAAACAATAATACGCGATTTTATCGGGACTAAAGTCTTTGTTCAGGTTTGAACGTTGAAATACTGATTTGAGCCATTACACCACACTTGGAAAATACACAACATCCAGTGTATCTTTGTACCACCCAGGCTTACTTTGTAAACATTGATCATATGTTTAAAGTAACATGATTGAATATTCCTTTCAACCTCACATGCGCTCCATTTTTAGGCCTTCAGAGAAGATCTTAGAGAACTAAGGTAACGATAGCCCGCCCAGCACAAGTTTGTTCACTATCATTCTAGCCTCTAGCTGGCAGTTTCAGTCATCTGCTGCTCTCCATGTTCTCACCTCAGGATACCAGAGGACTTTATTTCAGACTTCTCCAGTGCGGTGTTTGGAAATCGGTATGTATTGGCGGCCTATTTATCCTAACTGTATTTCTTCGCCACGGCACTTAGACCACAGTCCACCTCATCCTCTCCTCTCTCTGTATCTCCAGCCGCGTGGCTATGGAGGCGGCGATGTCCCAGAATGACCCCCACCTGCCGACAATAGAGGACTTCAAATGGAGGGTGGACGTCGCCATTTCTACAAGGTACGACCAATAAGGACAGGCATTGTTTCTCCACTGCCAGTCAAAATCACAATCTGTTCGAACATACAAAGAATTTGTCTTGGATTTACAGTCACACCTCCTGATGACGGGAAGGTACACAACAACAACAACAACAACAACAACAACACCACATTATACATACAAAGTCAATCTAGGTACAAGTGTAAATTTAACAGTCTATATATATCTGTGTCCAGAAAGAATCAATAATACAATTTAGTAAAAACTGTCATCTAATAAGGATGATTGTAAAAAATGGTTCTATATTTTGATGTGAAGGCTGCCTGCATTGCACTGCCGTTGTGTTCACTTAAGCCACTAGATGGAGCAGTGACACTGCAGTCAAACAGTGAGACTTCTGAGGTTTTGGATGTGATGGTCATGTGTGTCTCCGCTGAGCAAGTTGATGCTTTTATAAAATCCCGACTAACTCCATTGACACCCATGGTATCTTCATTTAAAATAACATTTAAAGAGCAACTAGTAATTCGACAGGGTCCATTTTTGCGATGTTGACAATCTTTTTAAGAAAGTCATATGAAAACTGCTATTGGTTTTTGCTGACACTACATGTTACCCCACTTTTAACATTTTTTCCAAGTAGTCTTTTTCACAGTTAGTCATCACTTGCTCATTTTTACGGAAAGATCCTATGATTTACGTCAGCATCCCGTCCCCAGCTCGCTGGCCCGGGCCCTGCAGCCTTCTGTCCTGATGCAGATGAAGCTCTCTGATGGACGCTTTCACAGATTTGAGGTACGTAAGGCAGCACGTCAGAGGCCTTTTTTTTCGGGAAAAAAATCCAGAACGTTACATATCCGCCTCAAGGGGTTTCGTGTTATGAATCGTTCAGCATCAGATAACATCTGAGTGTGACTCGACGTGTTTTCGCCATGCAAACAAATTTCAAATAGGTGGTTGCTCACTGAGGCTGTGTCGGGAGCCTGTGTCAGTGAAGGCTTTCAGTCCTGAGCAGATGTGGTGACACATTAAGAGAAAAGCCTGTGAATATTGTGATTCTGCTCTTTTTCCCCCTGAGTTCTTCTTGTTTACTTCCCTATTTCTGCATTTGCAAATACTCCTGTTTGGGTTTGTGGGGGCAATTTTAGCCTCCATTGCATCCTGGCAGCCTTTCAGTAAACCCTTCCAGTCTTTTTGGAAGCAGGTAACCATGGTAACAAAGTGGGCCTGTGGAGCGGCTTGCTGTGGGTGACCGGCTGACTTGCAGGTTTTTAGCCTGCTGAGCCCAGCATGTTGGTTTTGTCATTCTTTTCTTAAGTTTCCCAATTTCACCTTAGAAGGTGCAGCGGTTAGCTCATTCTTCTCACAGCCAGAAGGTCTGCGGTTAGATTCCCGGTTCCTTCCTGTGTGGAGTCTCCATGTTCTCCCCATGTCTGCGTGGGGTTCCTCAGGGTTCTCCTGGTTCCTCCCACAGTCCAAACACATGAAGGATGTTCAGTTGAGACCCTTCATTGTCCAGACGAGTGACTGTGAGGGTGAACGTTTATGACTCTGTTTAGCCTTGAATGCAGGATAAGCGTTATTGATAATTAATTAATGAAATTGTAACATGTATTCTTTTAGATGGTATGTTTCATTCTGTACATCCAGACACATACAGTAGCTTTGTTTACCTCGGTCTTCACAAAAATGCAAGAAATGACCTTGAAACTATCTCCAAACCAGGAGAAATAGAAAAAAAAAGTCACAGAAAAGTATGGAGACCTGTAAATGAGCAAAATGACACTACTTTAAATTTATAGTCGATGAAGTTATCTATGAAGAATATCGATTGTACGAACATAAAATCAAATGAGCAACAACTAAATTAAATATTCTATCGTAAATTAGCATAGAATTTGGTGGAGGATTTAAGAAGTTAATAGGGAGAGGGTGGAGAAGAGGTGGAGGAATGTGTGCAAGAAGGTTGGAATGGGGGGAGAAAAGTGTCTGAGCGTGTGAATGAGAGGGTGAATAGTTGTATGTCTCAATATGCAGCCCTGTGATTGGTCCAGGGTGAACCCCAGCTCCAATCCCAGCGGAGATAGGCTGCAGCACTGAGTGCAGGATAAGTGGTGTAGATGTTGAGTGGATGAATGTTTTACCTCTCTTTACCTCTCAAATTCCTTGTTAAGGTTCATGAAGAGAAATTCTTTTGACTCTTGGCGAGGAGAGAGAGAGAGATAGGGAGGGAGGGAGCTTTCATTTTGGCTTTCAGAAACCCTCAGATATCATGATAGGGTTTCTTTGGATGGTCCTCTTAACATCATGCTGCAGCTGCTTCAAGGGTTCTGAAGCCTGAATGTGATCTAAAGGAGGTGTGTGAATGAGCAAGTTGGTGTTTCGGCTGCTTTCAAATAGTTTCATAGCCTTTAAATCGAATCTTCCAATCAGACGGACGTCCGACAGAAACTAACCCAACCATGTCAGCAATTTTCCAGAAGTTAGTGCGTGACGGTGGTCCCCGACAGGGGGAGCCGCCTCCCGTACCTGCCTCTTTATTTCAGGATAGATTCTTTAAATCAGAACAAGTGGGAGGACTCCACCCGGTTATATAACCAGATTACGGCAGTATTAGGAGATAAGCACCAGCAACATCCGATGTGCAAATTGTATCGGCGGAAGAACCTGATAAATGCTGCTGAGGATTTGTCTCTGAAGGATATCTTCTGCTCTCAATACACAAAACAAACAAACCGCTCGCTTTTGATTAGCAGATAAAGTGGCCCTCATGCAGCTGCAAAGAAACGTGATGGCGCACACTCCTCCTGAACCCTCACCGTATTTCCAGTCCGGTTTGCGCTCCTCGCCGTGAGCTCGCACGCGAGTTCTCCTGCCCTGAAGACTATTTCAGGAACCCTGACGATGTAAGCGGGGCAGCCGAGCTGGACGATTAACATCCCCGCTGCTAATGGGGCATGTGGTCCTCTAAAGAACCCGCTGACAGGTCGCAGCCTGGCGCCCCCCCATCGAATCAGACCTTGGAGATCTCATGAGCTTACTGCAACCACACGGCTAAACTTGGGTCCTTCAAATTCCATGTTTAGATTAGATTCGACTTTTGTTCTCATGACACAGTTACAAGTACAGCGGAACAAAATGCAGTTTAGTGTTTAAGCAGAAGTGCAAAAGAGCAGCAGGTGGAGATATAATGTGTATTATGTCAATAATTTACAGATAGGGTCCATGAACAAATTACACAGATGGACATATGCATTAAATGTAGTAGATTATGGACATTATTTACAAGTAGAAATATACAGATGATAAATTATGCTACACAGAAATACAGTTGAAATGGACATTAAATAGCGCATAGATGAATATGGACGGCAGCTGCCCAGGGTTACTAAACTAGTGGAGTGTGCATTTACCGCACCATGAAAACATGTATTTAAATCACAAGCCAATAATATGCACCGCACTTGTGCAAAATCTCTCGCTGTAATCCGAGAAGAAAACCAAATAAACACTCAAGGAGGTGAATAGCAAAGTAAAAAAAGCAGTTGGAGCTCAGACCAGGTGTTTTGTTTGTCCTACCGTGGCCATGCAGGCCAGCACAGCTGCGTTCCTGTTGGGTGGCGAGGCGGTGCCGTCGCACCCTGTGGTGCACGTCCCGGTAATCTGACACCGTACCGTAAGAATACGACAAAACGGTCTCTAGACGCCTGTCGCGGCGGGACATATGACCATCGTCCCCAGCGACAGCTAAATCATCTGACACCCGGGAGAGATGACAAACTGATGGAGACATCTCTCTTTTACGTCTTTCGGTGGAAAGCCGGCAGCTGGGGGAGGAAAACGAATGGATCCCCGGAGGGAAAGGGCTGCTGCGTCTCTCAAATGGGGATCAAATAGCGTAAACGCTGAGGCTCAGCTTGGCTGAATCTAAAGGAAGCCGGCGCGTGAAAACACAGATCTGCTGTAAGAGCTATTTGAATGCATATAATTATCAGAAACACTAGACGTTTATCTTCTAAGAGTGGAGCTGTCAGTGCTTCGCGATCCCCTCCTGCTAATTCAATAGGAGGCTGACTGTATTCCCAAACAACCCCATCCAGATCTATGAAATATTCTCTTTGATAATCCTAATCTATGTCTAATTATCCAAACATGCGCCTCTGTTTTCCTGCGGGAGAAACAGCTATGTAATTGTGCATTTTAGATGAACCGCCCGTTAGATGGTTACGTCTTTTTGTACGAGGAGGCCGATCGTCGGCGTCGGTGCTCTGGAGGCCGAACTTTCGGCGAGGCGTGACACGCGTGGCATCATTATCTGCACTGCTTATCCTGCGCTCAGGGCTGCAGGTGGATGTGATTGGCCGAGAGGCGAGGTTCACCCTGGATCTATCACAGGGCCACTTACGGAGATACACAACCAACCACCTTCTCATTCAACTGTCTCCTCAGAGACCTGGAGAACTGGTTAACTGCTGAAGTGTGTGTGTGGTTTTTTTTACTGTTGGTTTCTCATGTAGTACGAATCAGTAATTCAAGCATGAGCAGGGTGGAGAGGGTGGAGATGTTTGCCAGCAGGTTGGAACGGGTGGAGAAAAGAGTGTTAAAGGAAGAAGACTGAGGAGAAGACAGGAGGCAGAGATGGACAGGTGGAGGTTCCTCTTTGGGAGTGAGGAGGATGGAGAGGATCAGGAAGGCGTCGATCAGAAGGACAGTGGGTGTTTGATGTTCTGGAGATAAAGTCACACTGAGATGGTTTGGACATGGACAGAGGAGATCTTGGTAGAAGGACGCTGAGGTTGGAGGTTCAGAGGAAGACCAGATAGGAGGTTTATGGATGGAGGGAAAGAGGACAGGAAGTTAGTAGGTGCAAGAGGAGAGGGTTAGATGGAGCCAGATGATTGGTTGGGAGTTAGATGGGAGAAGACTTAAAGGCTTAAAGGAGAGGAAGAAGAAGTTACATTACATTCCCTACAACAACAGTATTCATTTAAATCAGACAGAGCGTCATCATCTAACATCAGGAAGCAGTTATGAGTAGGTTACCATGGACACATCAGAAGATGAGGACCATCGCATTTCCCTAAAATGGTTTTATTAGTTCCCGAAGCAGATCTATCTCATGGAATATTTACATGTGTTTAATGATCTTGTTTTTCTTCCGTGTTAATTTCCCATGCAGGTGTCGCTGTCCAAATTCCAGGAGCTGCGCTACAACGTGGCCCTGATCCTCAAGGAGATGAACGACCTGGAGAAGAGGAGCATCCTCAGGATCCAGGACTGACGGCCCTCCTGCACCGCCGCCTTAATAACATCTACAAACCGGGGTGGACTTTCAAACCACACTTTTGTATTTATGTCATGGAAAATTTCAACTTACACCCTGAAGAAGAGCAGAAACAACAGCCAGACTTCAATGTGGATCACGGAGATGTTGTCCACTCCAAGGAGGATGTGGAATAAGCACATCTGGAACATCTGGCTAACCTGTGTTATCATTCTGTAAATGTTCCACCGCTGCAAAGTACTGTCCAACATCACGCTGGTGAGGAGCGATGAGATGGAGCTTCACTGGTGCCAAAATGCGCTTGGTGTTCGGTGTCTCCGCACCATCAGTCTTGTCATTTTGTATGTTTTCATATTAACAAGAGTCTCTGGAGCGACGCTCATTAATAAACCCATTAAAGTGGAAAACGAGAAACGACTGCTGTGGATGGAAACTTGCCTCCAGGCTGGAACGTCCCGGCGTCCAGGGGAGATGGACGAGATGGAGGTCTGGGTCTCCACCCCGAGACCCCACCCAGGGTAAGAGGGAAGAGATGGACGGGTCCAAAAATTTGAGCAGGGTGTCCGCAGGCTTAAAAAAAACAAAAGTCATTTGATTGATTTTGCAAAATTGAAGGCCTTATTGGACAATGCATTATTCGCAATTATTTTATCAGCCTTTATAAACATTTAATAATAGTGTGATGGTCGGCGATGATTGACAGGTGGAAACCTTTAATGGGTTGTTTATGGCTGGAGATCTGACAGTGGTTGAAGTTGAGCAAAAGGGAAACAGAAATATGCACTAATAATCAGACACAATGTTAAATCCCGCATCACTGTACCCGGTCTTTCGTGGTGAAGAGGAAGCTGAGCTCTCAGAGAGAAGGCCGAGCTCTCAGTTTACCGGTCGATCTACATTCCTACCCTCACCCTTGGTCATGAGCTGTGAGTCGTGACCGAAAGAACAAGAACGCGGACACGAGCGGCCGGAATGAGTTTTCTTTGCAGGGTGGCTGGACTCTCCTTTAGAGATAAAGGTGTCAGATGAGGTGGTTCGGGCATTTGGTCAGGATGCCTCCCGGGGAGTAACTGGAAGGAGGCCACCAGGGAAGACCCAGGACAAGCTGGAGAGACTTTGTCTCTAGCCTGGCCTGGGAACGCCTTTGGGTCCCTCCAGAAGAGCTGGTGCATGTGGCTGGGGAGAGGAAGGTCTGGGCTTCCCCGCTCCAGTTGCTGCCCCCGTGACCCAACTCCGGGTAAGCGGTGGAAGATGGACGGATAGATGGATGGAAAGTCCCTGTAATAATAAAAGTAGCTGCAGTTGGCAGAAGTGGCATTAAAATTAGCATTAAATTTAGCATTAAATTAGATTAGCCGATACCTGCAGAAACCCCGGTGAGAATCAGGATTGTGTAACTCAACCACATAAACAACCATTCACCCTCACATTCACATGTCATATAAAGAAATATAACCATTCACACATCAGGACAACGTAGGGTCTCCATGAAACTCCTGCATGGCCTGAGCTGTTGGAGGAACCTGAAGAACCCTGAGGAACCCCACACAGACACGGGGAGAACATGGACACTGCACACAGAAAGGCCTGTAAGAATCCAACCAGGGACCTTCTGGCTGTGGAACAGGAGGCAGGTTTTTTTTCTATTCCACATGCACATTTTTAATGAACTCATGAAATGTCACTATAAACTGATTCCTCTGTTCCCCCCGCAGGCTTGTCCGAAGGCCAGTATCTTCCTTGTTCTCAGGTTTCTCACAACATATCGTGACGCAGCGCTGAACTCCTCCACCTCTCGGTGTCCGAACGCAGATGAAACATCAGTATATTTCTGCCGTGCTCCGTGTGTCCCGTCCCCCCCAGAGGACTGCCCGTCTGGCTCACGAAATGAGAACGTCATCGCCTCCTCCTCCTCATTTCTCATTTTTCTCCCTCTCAGCATTCTCCATCATATCAACTTTTTTTTGTTTCTTTTCTTTTCCCCGGTGAAAATCCGTGAAGTGCTTCTGCCTGCCGTCCTCAGCAGCCCCAGCTGCGGCTCCTTGCGTAACGGGAGCTGACCCCGGTCCAGACGGCCTCTGCGAGCAAACCCGGCCAGACTGCGGCGCTGGCCTATTTACCCAAGCAACTTCAAGGTGTGTCTGCATAACAGAGTGTGTGTGTCAGCCTCTACTTGCATGTTTGAATAACACTGATAAGCGCTGTCCTCATTTGCATATATGCCAGTGTGTGTGTGTGTGTGTGTGTGTGTTCACATGTGTGTCAGCTCCTGTGTCTCCGCACAGGATTGAGTTCACAGGCTAGACCGGCCGACCCATATTACCCTGCTACTACTACTACTACTGACCCGGACGCTAAGCCGCAATCCCACACGGCTAGCGCCCGTAGCTTAGCAGTCTTACTCAGAAGCCTCAGGAAATACCTTTGATAGGCTCTCAGGTGTTGCTAATAATACACCAGATCTATTAAAGGGACGGATTGGAGGGCTGCCCTCTCATGAGATCCATTAAACCCCGACCTTAAACGCATCTATTTCTATCTCCGAGCAGAGCTGCAGGTTCTGGAGGTCTTGGTACATGCAGTCCTTCCGGAGGACGGAGCAGAAGCTCTGCAGGAGTCTGACCCCGAAACCTCAAAGGAAAGATAAGACGTGTCTGGAGGCCCTTGTGCAGCGTTCAGTGGCGTTACTCAAGTATTGGGACGTAAACATTGGAATGCAACTACATATGAATGCAACTACATATATATATATTGTCGCGTTTTAGTCAGGGAAACACCCGGGTGACGTTAAAACATCTGTTAATTCAGCAATAGATGTTGTTGGCCACAGCCACGCCACACAAGCCTGCAATACGACTAACTGTTCCCGCCCAATTCCAGGTAAAAAGAAAAAAAAACTAATTCCTTTCACCCCAAACCATACCCACAAAATTGCCAGCAACCCCAAAGTCACACAGAAAATAAGCATCAAAATAAAGCCCAACATTAGCGACTTGCTACAATATATATATATATATATATATATATGTGTATATATATATATTGGAGCAGGCAGACAAGCATTCACCCTGTCATTCACACGTCATGTAGAGACAAATCATTTTTCACTGTTTCAGTCACATGGGGCAATTTAAAGTCTTCTATTGACCTACTTCACTTGTATATGTGCATGTGTATGTATGTATATATAAAATGCACGACTGATCCGTGGTATGTTACATGATCGATGTTGCACACGCGTCATGGTGCAGGTTTACGGACACTGTCCACAGTCCCTCCTGCTGCTATGCTGACATCCCCCAACTGCTATAGCCCGTGGACCCTGGCTCAGAGCTTGGAGCACCAGCATTCATTAATCAGTCACTTGGTGTTACATGGCGGGCTTATCAAACTCGTACCTAGAGCCTGGTTTGGTAAGAACACATTGTTTGTCTCCTTACATCATCTCACCTCATCTGGCTGTGAACCAGGACATCTGAGGGACATCCTCAGGACCATCCAAGAAAAACATCCAAGAAGCTCTGGTTGTCTGGGTTATTTTATAGTTATTTTATTTTACTTTTTTTATTTTTTGACATTACAACTGTTACGCTGCTGTGACAAAGGACAAAGGAAGTTTATCTTATATAAGACTGAAAAAACATGAGACCAAATATGTATAGATATAATCTGTATGTATTACATCTAGAAGAAGAAATATGTAGAAAGAAAAAAGGAAAGAGGTTAAATAAGTGAAAAAAGGGTTTATTGCACTGCACTGTATGTGAGGTCCAAATGTTCAGGGTTGTGCCGAATTGGGTGTGACAGAGGAGGGATGGAGAAGATCTGGGTAGAAGGATGCTGAGGTTGAAGGTGTCAGGCAGGAGGTCTGGAGGAAGACCAGAGAGGAGGTTTATGGATGGAACAATGAATCATAATAGTAGTCTCCGTGTTCTCCCAGCGTGGAGTCCCTCGGGGTTCTCAGGGTTCCTCCCACAGTCCAAACACATGCAGGAGATTCATAGGAGACCCGGACGTCTTTACATGTGGGCCCATGAAGGGTCCAGGCTGAACCCCACCCACCGGATCGGGGTGTCCCGGAGGATGAAGGAGTGGATGCCGTCCACGCCGGCAACCCTGAACGCTGACATTATGAAAGAAAATCTGCTCTAATGTAACCCGGTCTTATAACCCTGTTATCTCAGCCGCCGCGTTACCTAAACCCCCCCCGAATGCAACACGTCCTGCCCTGGAAACCTCACCGTCCACCTGCAGGTCAGCGGGTCAGTCAGTCAGTCACATTTTAACCTTCTCCCTGAGACCCCTCCCATGCCAGAATGGAATTGATTCACCGATTTTTCTTTCTGTTTTACACACTTCTCTCAAAGAGCATATTTTATATGGATTCATTTACATGTTATCACAGCTGCATAAGACCGTGTGGAGGGATTGGTGGTGGTGGTGGTGGTGGTGATGGTGGTGCATCCCCCCCCAGCAGGGGTCACAAACTGTGTTTACTGGAATCCCTCATGCAGGTCACCCCCCTCCCCAAAGTGTTACATGGCAGATTGTTTTGTAACCGTTTCCCCGCGGTTGTCCAATCAGAGCAGCTGCCCGGCGTCACGTGACAGGAGTTTACGTAAGCCCCCCTCCTCCTCCTCCTCCTCCCCCCCGCACACCGCTCCATTGAGAATACTACGGCCGCTTCCTGGATGCGGGCTGAGGGCGCAGAGTGGAGAGACGTGCGGTGCGGCGGAGATGCACCGCGGAGTCCCGGGCGGAAGCACAAGGCGGCCATGGGGACGGAGGGCGGCGGTATGCTGCGGCTCGCCGCGGACGCGTTCCGCTGCGGGAACTTCGACCTGGCGGCGGACATCTACGAGTGCCAGCTGGCGGCGCGGCGGGACCCGGGCGGCCGGCGGGAGCTGCTGGTGAAGCGGGCGGACGCGCTCGCCCGCGGGGGGAACTTCCCCGGAGCCTTCGCGGCGTACCGGCAGGCCGCGGAGATCGAGCGGCTGCGCCCGGCGCACCTGGATAACCTGCTGGAGTGCCTGGCCGGGTTGAGCCGGCCGGACGGCGGGGACGCTCCGGGGAAGGGGCCGTCCGCGGACGTCCGCTGCGGGGTGTGCCTCGGCCCGCTCTTCGAGCCCGTCACGCTGCCCTGCGGTCACTGCTTCTGCAAGAGGTGCCTGGAGCGGGAGCGCAAGGAGCGGGAGCGGCCGGCGGCGTGCCGGGAGTGCCGGGACAGCTCCCCGGTGGCCGACGTGCGCGGATACCGGGTCAACGTGGTCCTCAGCAGCCTGCTGGCCAAGTGGTTCCCGGGCCCGCAGAGCGCCGGCCGGCTGCGGCGGGAGGGCAACGGGCTGTACGCCGAGAGGAGGCTGGAGGAGGCGCTGCACAAGTACGACCAGGCCATCCTGATCGGTAGGTCACCCCCCGTGGGGAGGGGGGGAGGGGGGCATGGGGGACCCCACGCCGCTCCACGGTGTGTTTCAGGCTCACGGGAGTCCCATGCACACGCTCGCTTTTGCGCATGCGCGGCCGTCGCCACGCGTTGGATAACAGTCTTATGTAGGCTGGCCTAGTGGACCAAACATTGCGTAAGCGCGTAACCCGCCTCCCTCCGCGCCCTCATTGTGTAACGTGAGATCCGAGCGAAATGTGGGTCAAGGGTATTATTGCAGGTCACAGGCAGGCGGGACGCACACACACACACACTAGTTTGCAAATTACTCTTAACTAGAAGGTCCTGCTGCAGGAGTGGGTGATGTTGTGCACAGATCCGTGCACCTGAACCCAACATGCAGGTTGTGCAGAGTGGGGGTCCAGGGGTATCTCTACCCGGGGTATGAAGAAGCACCTGGAAGGGTTTGCGTGCACGTGTGCAGCCGGGGTGCAGGTGGCTGCTAGAGATCCTGTGGAGACGGTGGTCATCCTGCATGATCCTCTCATCCCCCCCATGAAGACCGGGAACGTCCGATGATACCTCAGGTCTGGACGGCCATGCCCGACCACTATCGGGTATTTTTATTTTCACCCCCTCATACTTTTTTCAGGGGTGGTAATGTTTCTTCTGCCCAAAGACCAGGAAGGATTGAGTACACATGGTGAATGCTGTGTTGTTTCCAGGCCGTTGTCAGGGAAAAATGCACCCATGTTGTGTGTGTGTGTGTGTGTGTATGTGTGTGTGTGTATCTCCCGCGAGGCGCAAACCATGTTAGTTGGCGGTCAGACATTCCTTGTCTCTTAAATCACTGTCTGATAGCGTCAGCGATCTGAATCGCTCTAGAGCGGCGGCAGGACACGTCTTGGCAAAAAATGTGACGTGCTGTCCTTTCGCCTGTTCCCCCAGGTGGTGGACGTGCAGGTTCGAACAAATCCTCAAGAAGGAACATTAGCCATGTCAGGGCTCGGGGTCGAGTTTCGCACTCTGAGCCTCGACCCCCGACCCCTCACTGCTAATGCAAAGACGTCCTGTTTAAGCGAGTTAAACAGGATTGCCTTTCCTCTGCCGTAGCACTCGGACTCAGCTTTGACTCATTCTCTTGATTTGGGAGCCGAGTCAGAAGCCGGTTCGCCGGTGTGGGTCCACCTCCGGCCTGTCTGATCCTGCTATAGACCAAATTCGGTCCACGTCTGCACGGTAACAGGGTTGTGTAGCAGAGCTCGGCTTCCCTGGCGGTTAAAAAACATCGGCCAAAACAAAACCCGCATCTGTTGGCCACCGGTCGTTATGTAAAGACCCAAAACTCCCCGAGGCACAGTTGCCTAACTAAACAATTTGTACAAATAAGCTTTGTGCACTTGACCTCCACAAAGAGTAATTCAATTTCCCCCCCCAAAAAAGGGGAAAGCGTTACGTAATTAACATTATTTATGGCAACACATCTAGCATCGTCCGCTGTCCCGACCTCAGAGTTTAGAGAGATAAACATGATTGATAGGTGATCAGCAGACAGCGACCGGCGGCCCCCGAAAGCCCCTGTGCGCATGAGATCTGCAGAGACCCGGCGGGCCGACGGGCAACGGCCAAACCCCTGATGCATACGTTCTCCGTTATAAAACCTGCAATGTGGGTGACCTTGATAGAGCGGAGTGGTTTTGTAATTCAGCCGTCCCTTTCTCTTTCTCTTTCCATAACACTCTGTTTTGTAATTATGCAATGCTCATACCAAACACCCTGCTCCAACCCAGCAGCGGTTTCCCCGTCCGCAGGAAAACAAATCGTGTCGGACACCGGAGACAGGGTTGTGCTTTGCAGGGCTCGGGTCGTGAAACTTTGCCAGACTCTGAGTATCAGGGACACATGAACTACAAACGAAACACGAGTATTTCAGGTATTTTTGCAGCCGAGGCAAAGCCTCCATAGGAGCCTCCGGACAAAGGCTGACACGTTAAGAGTAGTTTGTCATTGTATTTTTTTTTTTGCATAAATACATATATATATTTCAATTTTTTTTTTTGTCCCTATTGTCAGGATTTTCCTTTTTTGTCCTGGCAAACAGGGGAGTCTCGGTATTCTTCCTCGGCCCGTCCTGGAAGGTCACACCAGGCCGCGGGAAGCAGAACCTCTCATTTCGCATTGTCAGCCATGACCCTGTTTCTGCTTTTTTAAGATTTCCTTCCTCTGTCAGTGGAAATCTGATACCGCTAAGAAAACAGTGCGTCCTCTGCAGCTGGGCCTTCATTTCAATGCAATGCATTTCAATGTCGGGCCAGATTTTATTGCTACGGCGGCCAGTCCCAAAAGAGCTATCTGAGGACATTTCCCGGAATAGAGGGTGGAGACCTCAGGTGCTCAGAAACCTTGGGCAGATCCCAGCTCCGTGTGGGAGGCCTTCTGCCTCGACCGGTTGGGGTGGAGTGTGATATAGCATAGCACAAGTGGTCTACTACTGCTAGCACCAGGGGTGCTAACAGCTGACATGATACCATGCTAGCGATAATAGTCAGAAAAGATAGAATGGTGGGCGCTCGGCTCTAGAGAAGATCCGAGGTAGCATCACAAGGGGTCGGGAAGGACAGAAGGCGTCACATTAGGAGTAAAGATCTCCCATCTGGTCAGGAAGCCCCTGTCTGACTGTCCCTTCCTCCCGTCGTAGTTCCCACCGACCACATACTGTTCAGCAACCGCTCCCAGATCCACTCCAGCATGAAGCTCTACGAGAAGGCCCTGAGGGACGCCGAGACGGCCTGCAGACTGATGCCGCTCTGGTCCAAGGTATGTTGCCGGGAGTCTCTTTTTTTCAGTGGGATGAGGATGTGATAAAAAGAGAAGATAATAATCCATGTGTGTCCATCCTGGTCCTGCCCGCAGGGTCACATCAGGAAGGCCCAGGCTCTGGTGTCTCTGGGCAGGACGGAGGAGGCCCTGAGGGAGTATCTGCTGTGTCTGGCCATCGAGCCAGACTGTCGGCTGGCCAAGACCGAGGCCCACAAGGTACCGGCGTTTCCGCGTTTCCTGAGGAAGACCGCCTCTCGCCATGTATTCATCCTGTCATTCGAGGCAAAGGTTTATTCTCCCTGCTGCGATAGTAATTCCTATCTGTGGTCTCAGCTCCTCAGTGATCTTCTGGCCCCGGTGACAGACCAGGTCTCAGAGCATATCTCAGAGTACCCCAGCGCGCTGCTGTCCAGGACGCATGTCAAGTCCGGCCTCGGCGCGGCGCCCCAGGTAAGACGCTCGACGCCGTCACCACCGCCGCCGCACCGTTCTCAGGACGCCGCAATGACCCCGTGGTCCTTTCAGATACCCGGGCTCCTCCAGACGGCGCCGGGAGGCGGCGTGGCCCCCGGGCCCCCCGCCCTGCAGGAGGCAGGCTGCGCTGAGGACAAGGACCGGGCCATGAGGCCGGACCGCTGGCTCCCACTCAAACGAAAACGCAAAAGCCCAAAGGATGAGGACGAGGAAGGGGGAGGGGAGCAGGGAGACGATCACAAGAGGTCCAGGACTGGTGAGTCAATCGGACCTTCAGCATCCAACGTGCATACCGTACATCTTGTAATGACCCGGCTCCTAGTCAGTTCTGCAAGATGTTCCTCAAGTGTCTCACTACCCGAGCTGAATCCATGCCTCTTGTTTCAGAGCCGGCGGAGGCCACGGCTGATCCGTCCAGGCCGGAGGTCGGGGGCCTCCTGGACCCGGCTGACCTGGAGTGCCCTTTGTGCATGAGGTGAGGTTCGCTCTTCAGCAGAGCCATCCGCGCCCAAGTGGACTTCTTCTAGCTTCTAAAACAGAAATCCACCAAATTGTTTTTCCTCGCACCCTTTCAGATTGTTCTACGAGCCGGTGACCACCCCCTGCGGCCACACCTTCTGCCTCCAGTGTCTGAAGAGATGTCTGGACCACAACCCAAAGTGTCCGCTCTGCAAAGAAGAGCTGTCCGAGGTGTGTGTGTGTGTGTGTGTGTGTGTGGATCCTAGCAGGGATGCCTTCGGGGAGATATTCAGTGAAGATAGCTTTGCAGGCCCAGTATGGCTGAGAACAAGTGCGCTAACGAAGACCCTGTCTCTCTGCAGTACCTGGTCCAGAGGCAGTATTGCAAGACGGTGCTGATGGAGAAGCTGATATCAAAGTATCTTCCCTCAGAGCTCCTGGAAAGACAGAAGATCCACCAGGAGGAGATGGCTGAGCTTTCCAAGTAAGTGCCCCCCCCCCTTGCTTTATCTGTTTTCCCCAGCCATTCCACTTCCCCCCTGATGTTTACATGCCTCCTGCTTATCTCGTCCTCTGTTTGATGACGATAGCAGCATCCGTGTCGGTGGCCGATAGAGGGTGTAAACGTCTCCGTGCTGGTTTGACCCACTGAGCTCCAGCAGACACTCTATCTGGCCGACCCACTGACCTCGGCCTCGGCCACGTCAGGCATCGAGTGTCACTCTCGCCGGAGGCCGCGGGGCTTCTTGTTTGTTTGACCTCCTTTTAACTGAAGGAATGACGCTTCAACTCCGCAGGGGCTAAAAGTATTCTTTGCAGGAATTGATTTCCCAAAAAGTAGAAGGTATGCACGTGGGAGATAAATGCAACGGGAAATGAAGAGGATATGTTGCAAACTTGGGGATAGGGCGCACGTTGGTGCACAGGTTAGGGCATCCTCCTCACAGCCAGGAGGTCTTTAGTTGGATTCTGTGTGGAGTCTCCATGTTCTCCCCGTATCTGTGTGGGGTTCCTCAGGGTTCTCCGGGCTCCTCCCACAGTCCAAACACATGTAGGAGCCCTACCTTGTCCAGATGTGAGAATGAGAGGGTGATTGGTTGGATGTCCTTACATGAGGTGTCTGTGGAGGTTCTCAGTCATCCTGGTCATCTTGTCAAAATCATCTGAACTGAAGAACCCTCTCGGATGAGGGGTGAAAGGTCCTCAAGCGAAGAAATTCAAGTCCAGTGTCCACAACAAGATGGGTGAATTGTTCTATGTCTCTGCATGAGGCCCTGTGATGGATCCAGGGGGGATCCCGCCTCTCACCCAATCACAGATGGGATAGGCTACAAAACCACTGCAGCCCTCAGTGCAGAATAAGCGGCGTAGGTAATGAACAAATGAGAACTTGAAGTAAGAAACCCTTATGTAAAGATTTACATCTCACAGAACAGTCCGAACAGGAGCATACAAGTGACTAGAATAAGGAGTCGTGTCGATGGAACCAGTTATGAGGCGATTATGTTTCTCTCGGTGTGACTGAATCGTCACATTGTACGTTGTGCTTCTGCTGTGGTGAACTTTGGATTTTTCTCAACGGGAAACATGTCCCTTCTCCATTCTTGTGTCTCTGCAGTCTTAACAAGAATGTGCCTATATTTGTGTGCACCATGGCCTTCCCCACTGTGCCGTGTCCTCTCCATATCTTCGAGCCCTGCTACAGACTCATGATCCGCCGCTGCATGGAGACGGGGACAAACTGCTTTGGCATGTGTCTAGGGGACAACCTCAAAGGGTCAGTGTCGCCCCCCCCCCAACCTCCACCACCCCGTCCACATCTTGCTCTGGGTTTGCAAAGTTTGTGCGCAGACGTCCAACGTTCCCTTTGGTCCCCCCCCCTCCCCCCCCGCCCGTCTCCAGGTTTGCAGACTACGGGTGCCTGCTGGAGATCCGGGACGTGAAGTTCTTCTCGGACGGCCGCTCGGTGGTGGACACCATCGGCAAGCGGAGATTCAAAGTCATTCAGCACCGCGAGAGGGATGGATACAACACGGCTGACATAGAGTACCTGGAGGACGTGAAGGTAGGAGGAGGAGTTGGGAAGAGAAGAACAAGTGATCCAAGTTCCCAGCACGGCCTCGGTGTGTTTTAATGCAGCATGTGTGTGCGTGGCGTGCAGGTGGAGGGCGTGGCAAAGACTGAGTTGCAGTCTCTCCACGACGCGGTGTACGACCTGGCCCTGGTCTGGGTCAACTCCCTAAAGGCCGAGCAGAAGGAGCGCATCGAAGGCCACTTTGGACCCATGCCTGAGAAAGACCCCGAGCTGCAGGTAGGCGCACGCAGATCCCACCGCCTAAAAGACGGATATCCGAATCCTCTTTGCTCTTCCGGTCAGCTAACAGTCCTCTCCTTCGCTGCAGGCCAATCCCAACGGCCCCTCCTGGTGTTGGTGGCTACTCGCCGTTCTTCCGTTAGAGGGCCGGGCCCAGCTGCCCTTCCTGGCCATCACGTCTCTGAAGGACCGCCTCAGCGGGATCCGCAAAGTGCTGCTCTTCATGAGCCAGAGCAGGCAGCGGTGACGGGCTGGGCGGGCCGCGGAGGCCGCCTCGCAGCAGTTGACCTGTTGTTCTTCCTCTCGAAGCACAGGGACGTCGTCGCCCCTCGGCTGTTGTAGCACCGTTCATCTACACATCAGCAAACTTCGAACTTGGCAGAAAGCCGCAATAGAGAACTTCCAATGAGCATTTTACTCTTCTCTCGACCTGTGACACGTGCGGCGTGGACACAGGAGGGACCCGACTTTTCCAGTGACTTTCCACTGTGGGACTGGCGTCAGTCTGGATGCGTGCTGTCTAAGGATCTCCTTCCTCAGCAGCATCTTGTTGTTTTTAAACTATGCTTACGCTGTTGCGCACATCGCTCTCAGTCCGACGGCGTCCCGGAAACCCCGGACGTCGTCCGACTCGAAATGTTTTTCATTTTCCCACTCTCCGTTGTTGCCTTTCTGGCACCCCTCCATTTTTGTAGTTCTCTCCATACCGCTGCATTGCTCGTAAGTCATGGGTGGGAGGCGAGGGGGTCACACCGAAAGGGGACAAAGTGTGCTTCGAACAGTCGATTCCCATCTGAGTGTAGCTTTAAAGCAAAGGGTAGCCGTTAAGAAGCAAATCCGGCAGCTGCCACGAACCCATCAGTCTTCCCTCGACTTCCAAATGTAAATTTTGCAAGACCAAACTGGGGTGACCAAGTCAGACCTTGAGCTAATGATAATTCCCAGCCAAGTTTTTGATCGATCCGTCATCTCGACCTCTTCTACAAAGCTCGAAACGACCCCGAACCCGCCCTTCCAAATGATCGCAGTCCAAAGATTCCCAGCAGACCGTCGTAACCGATGCAGCGGGTTTAATATAAGCCAGCTCACGCAGAGCGAAGTAAAATCAAAATGCTAATTGGCTAATAAACATCAGGGCGAATGGCATCCCGTCGCTAACTGTTGACGCAAAGTCACGACTGCAGTTCCCTTTGGAATCAGAGCCAATGGTTTCCTCCCGCCCGTAGTGCCGTTGTATTCACCCGTTCTTTGGACGGGAGTCACGAAATGGGACGAGATGGCATTTAGGGTGCCAGAAAATAGGTTTCTGAGGCGACAGCATTTTCTCTGTCTTCTGTAAAGGTGCAGTTCCTCCACAGCATCAGCCTGAAAAATACTTTGCTGATGATTCTGAGAACACAACACCTCGCCACCGCAGAGGAGCTCAGTTGGATTTATTCCCTCTAGAAGTTGCTCTGTTCGACCAGAACGGCATTACGGGTACGAGGAACCCCCCCCCCCCCCCCCCCCCCCCCGCCGAGGATCCAACCCTTTGGCTTCTTTTAGGATCTCCCTCTTCTTAAATTTCTTTTTTTTTTTTTGTTGGGTTCCATTATTTATTTCTCATTATTTATGCATGCAGTGACATTGTTTACACTTCACAGAAAGAGACGTTGAGCTGCTCCTTCTCCAAAGGACTTCTGTTTGAGCGTTGCCACCCCCGACCCCCCCCCCCCCACCCACCGTCAGCAATAAACCCCTCATCACTGAAGGAAAGCGCCTAGGTTGACACTGAACGGACAGAGTCCCAAGAACTGGTTCTTGATAGACCACCTATCTTTAGATGATCGCTGACCCTAATCTAAGGATTACCCCAACAAGTGTGGACTATTTCTGATCAGGCCCAATCAAAGCCTGTTAACAATATCGGGTGGAGTCCAAGTCCATTCACTGAAGTATTAGTGGCTTATTTTGCACTCCCACGGAAAAGCGGCAGCATCCCTCAGCCTCCACGTGTTGGAGTGGGCGGAGGTGTTAGTGGGTTCTGGTTGGATTCCCCCAGGGTTCCTTCCTGTGTGAAGTCTCCACGCGGGGTTCCTCAGGGTTCTCCAGGTTCCTCCCACAGTCCAAACACATGGAGGAGGTTCCTCGGAGACCCTACATTGTCCAGACGTGTAAAACAAATAGCTGAATGGTTGGATGTCTCTATGTGATGTGTGACGACAGGGTGACTGGTATGTCTGTATGACATGTAAATGAGAGTGAATGCTTGCTTTTTTTATGACGTGTGAATGGATGTATATGTTCCTGAGATAGATCCAGGGCGAACCCCAGCCCCTCCACCACCACCACCCCGAACGCCGGATAAGCGGTATAGATTCTGAATGAAAGAAACGCCGAAGCGTCAGAAAACACTTTAACCCCAGCTGCCAGTGTCGCTGCAGATGATCTTCCAGCAGAAGCATCGGCCCCCTGGACACGTCCCTCCACGCGTGCAAAGTAATATTAAACCCATAAACAAACTGAACTCCGACCGAGCAGAAAAGGGAATCTGTCAGACGTGAATCGCACCTCTGACGTCCGGTTCACAACTCCATGGTTGTGAAAAGGTCCGGGTCAAAGGGAAAAAGCCCCCTCAGTAGGAAACCGACCTTCCGTCAACCGGGTGTAGTTATGAAGGAGGTGCTGCTGTGAAGGTGCAAATTGAAGAGCGGCGTCTGCGAAGGGGCTCCTCATCTGTGACAGCAGGTCTAGTGCCTTACGTTGGACTTCTTCCATTCTCACAATAATGCATAAGCTGTCGTGTGACTCATGTAGTGTGTGGCCACTTTTTGGTTTTTGGTTCCCTGAATAACATTTCGGAATATTAACGTTTGTCTCGTTTCATTTGAAATAAATCCCTCTGACCTCTTGTAGCGGACGTCGGCGCCGGTGTGGATTCATGTCCCTTGGTTTCTCCAGGATTCATTTTTTTCTCCCAAGCTTGAAAACACGTTGCTGCGGCGTCACCTATCAAGTGAGATAAGAAATTCGCTCACATGAGATGACGAGACATCAACAGATTTCCAAAAACAGCTACGTGCAGCTCTGGATGTCATCATCAGTGCTTTTGCACAGTTTTAATGACCGATAATTAAGAGTCTGCGCTTATGCTAAGCTAACCAGTCGATATGAGAGCCAGTTTTGTATGTCCCACCCCCTGCGTTGAACATGATTTGTTAAGATTGATCTGTTTTCTCAATGACCCACAGGGTGGTGAAATAACAAGAGATGCTTTTATTTTGGCGGGACACCATGGAAAAAGACTAGAAGATGATTTTATTCTGGAGGGATCTCGTGTTAGAATCACATATGACGCTTGCATTGTGGCAGGACTCTCAAAATAATTAAAAGATGGTTTTATTCTGATAGAACCTCCTGTTATAATAATGAAAACATGTTTTAATTCTGATAGGAACTCATGTCAAAAAATAAAAGATACTTTTATTCTGATAGGCCCTTGTGTTAAGATAAGATATGGTCATTTTGGCGGGACCTCGTGTTACGTTTTAATCCTCAGGATGGTTTGCTACCATCACTTCCTGTCAAATGACCAGGAAGATGTTTGTATTTTCAGTCCATCCTGGGGTTTTAGCCTGCCAAGACGGATCTGATGGGGAAACCGGGAAACCGCTGTGGTTTGCATTAACTATAAAACTGATTCACTGGTATTTCACTTGCGTGGTGGCGATCGGGGATCGACTTTTGTCTCTTTCCGCAGCAGAACGGATGTTAGGCTTGCTGGCTTCTTTGCGAAACAGAAGTCTGGGACCTCCTGTGCTGTTATTTGATATTTCTGTTCCATCAGTCAGCGTGAACTTCTCTTCTTTTGTTTAACTTCCACACTCGCTGCTGGTTGTGTTTTTCTTCTGCTCCACTGGTTGACAAAGATGCCTCAGATTACTGACATTGTTGGTTGGGAATCAATGATTCATGATATTAAGCTAATCCGCCATTGTTATCTGACTCCGCTTGCAGTCGGAGGCCTGCAATTAGAGGACAGAAGGCTCGGTTGCGGATTTGGAAATGAAGTTGTTACTGTAGAAACAACACAAATTCAAACCCTTTCTGACTGAGAGATGATGATCCCGTCTCAGATGATCCCATCACATGACCATGGTTGGCGGAACAACAAGCCAAACTTGGACCTTTACAACTTACTGTTTATTTGATGTGATAATGGTATTCGGACAATGTTGACCTGCCGTCCGGGCAGCAGCAAGGTCCCTGGTTATATTTCGGGTTCTCCTGGTTCCTCCGTAAATCCAAAAACATGTAGGAGGTTTACTGGAGACCCTGGATTGTCCAGACCTGTGGATGAGAGGGTGAATGGTTGGACGTGTCTATGTGCCACCATAATGGATCCAGGGCGAACCCCGCCTCTTGCCCGATGATAGCAGTGGTAGATACCAGCCCTTCCCTTCCTGTGGTCTCGATAATGAGTGAATGGATGACCTACTCACAGCCACCATGAAAGGGGCTTCCAGAACATTAGCAAGAAGTCCACCTTTAACCGGTGAGGATACAGCTGAGGAATGCTTTGCAGGATTCTTGTTAAGCACCTCAGGGTTGAATTCAGGTGATCATTTACTGACACACATACATATTCATATGTAGGTTGAGTGTGTTTACCATTTGGACACTTAAGGAGAGGACATCTTTGTGGGTCAGGAGGCCGCCGGACAGCCTGCGCTAATAAAATCGATTTAGAACAGAGAAGCATTCCGTCGAAGTGGGAGGTCTCGGGAATGCAGACGGATCATCTGTGGCGCGCATGGCTGTGAGCGCGCGTCAAGAAGAAAACTGGAAAAGACCTCTGTGGTCCTCGGAGGTACGCTGACGTCTCCAAACATTTCTGGATCGTCTGACTGGGGGGAGGAGCCGGGGGACAGGAAGACGGTTTATGCAAGCAATGCAAATGTAGGTCAGCCGTTGAGGTCAGGCATGGGGAGAGCATGCAGGAAAAGCAGGGCAGCGTCTCCACCCTGGTATATTTACTCCGCTTATTAAGACCCGCTTCGGAACCATGTCAGCCTCATGAATCTAAATCAGATGGAATTCAATGGACTTGTTGTCTGGATAGTAATCACGTTCCCACAGTAACACGTTCATAAAGCGTCGCCGGACAAACATCTGTTCGGATCTGCAGAGCAAACAAGCTCAGCTGCTTCATCATCAACATCATACAGACACAAGGGTGGTTATTCAGGGATTTTCTCTTGTCAGCATGTTTGAAGCGTCTTGACTTTATTTAGCTCAGGTTAGGTAACCTTCCAAGTGAAGGTTTGGGACAAAAGTTTTCCCGCAAGAGATACTCAGCAGCAACATCTCTAGCTCGGTTCCACCTGGAGGTATGTTCTACTTATGTCGTGACAAACCTACATATAATTATTCAGTCATCATGCTTTTAGTGAAAAGCTGCGGCCCCTCGGTACTTGAACTCCTCCACCTACTTTATCTCCGCTCCATGTAGCCTCATGGTTCCACTTGGTTTCCTCTCATTCATACATGTACTCTGTCTTGCTGCAGCTGACCTGCATTCCTCTCCTTTACAGGACATAGTCCACCTCGCCACCTGCACCCTGCTCTCACCGGAGATCACAGTGTCATCGGCAAACTTTACCGTCCACGGAGTTTCCTGTCTAACGTCAGCCTGTCGACAAACAAGAAGGGACTCAGAGGTGCTCGCTGATGGAGTCCAACCTCCGCCTTGAACATTAACTTTGTCACACCAACATCACTCCTCACCTGTGTCTCACAGCTGACATACATGTCCTGCACCAGTCTAACATACTTCTCTGTCAGTCTGTCACTGTACTATAGTACCATAGCTCCTCTCTCGGCAACCAGCGGTATGCTTTTTCTTGCAAGGACACAATGCAGCTCCCTCTCACCATCCTTGTACTTCTCTACCAGCATTCTCAAAGAATATACTGCACTTCTAGTCCTCTCATTGTAGATCACAATGTCATCTGCAAACACCATCCGTGGACACTCCTGTCTATCCTCATCTGTTAGCCTGTCCATCGCCACTGCAAAAAAGAAGGGGCTCGGCGCTGATCCCTGATGCACTCCCACTTCCACCTTGGACTCCTCGGTCACATCTACCTCCCACATCCCCTTCGCCTCAGAGCTCTCCTTCAAGTGGTTTGTGACTTCAGTACGAAAACTGATTTCTATGCGACTTGAAACACGAACCCCATCGTGGTGCAGGGAGTTAGAACAACAGTCCTTGCAACTGATCATTCCTGGTTCGATTCCCAGCTCCCGGCTGTTGTGCAAGACACTGAAACCCTTAGTGCTGCCCTGGCGCAAAGGGTCAATAAAGTAAGGTATGATAAAAGAATTAAATTATGCTGTTCAGAGGGTGGTTAAGCCAATCACAGGGCGACATGTAGAGGCATACAACCTTTCACTCATTCATCCACACATCTGGACAACCTAGGGTCTCCATGAACCTCCTGCATGGTTTTGGGCTGTGAAAGAAACCCCAGGAGAATATGGAGACTCCACACAGGAGCAAGGAGGTCCAAACAAGGACCTTCTTGCTGTGAGGCAGAAGCACTTACTCCAAATTGAAATGTTTCGTAAGGAATATGGACGCCGCACCAGTTGTTTAACCTTTTATTATCATTTCAGTTGTTTAACTTCTAATTATTATTTCAAGCAGGGACGTTCTGTTGAAACTCCGGATGGCCTCACGAGTGAGGAGACACACCAGCTAGCTAGCGGTCATCGCCAGCTTTGCTGATCTCTGGCGTTCCAGCAGTTGAGGGACTGAACCGGGGAACAATGACAGCGACACTCCCAGTCGGGGCGGGTCACCTGAGTTCATGGAGGTCAGGGAGGTCAAACCCCAGCGCCTGCAGCACGAGTGAGAGAGTTTATCTACTTTAGCCACAGACATTGTGTCACCTCCAGCAGACTGGACTCTGCAGATTCTCATTGTGCAGATCAACTGACAGATCAGAAGTTGCTGCAGGTGGAGGACGGTTCCATTTACATGGAACCTACGGAAGTTTAATCTCCCTCTTATTACTCTGTTATTTGACATCAATACCTCCACGTCCGATCCTTGCCAAGTTGGCCGGTTATGTAACGTGCAAGTGAGAAGGTCAGCGGCCAGCAGTCATCGCCGTGGATACCTGGCGCCGACGCACATATCCTACAACTCAGGCCGGTCCGGGCTGAAGTTAGATGTGTGTGTTGTGGTGCAATAACAGAAGTAGGGCACAGAGGAGTTACCTAACACACCCAGAAAAGACATCTGGGGACTGATTATACACACACACACACACACACTCACATACACACACACCATAGATGTGATTCCCATTGGATTTATAAAACTTGGTGTAAGATTATAAGTGGAACACTGATTCTAAACTTTTCTACTAGAGTTTAATTTGGACTTTGAATTGTCCCCACGCCTGGAGTTTCACTGGATCCAGGATCTTCTGTCCTCTGTGCTGTGCAGGGTTGGGTTTTGTTACAAAACAAGCCCGGGGGGATAAATATTCAGCTTTTCTGCTTTCCATTGGTACTGGAATCAAGTCTGTACGCCATTAATTAGATGTTGTTTGACACTGGTTTCGAAGTATTGAACCAAAAAGAAATATCAGGTTTATTAGAGTTAGAGTCAAGTCAGCAGCGGCATCACCAAAGTGGAGATCTTCAACATTATTTATCTGAAGGACCGTATGGGATGGACATTGGCCCTAGGGTTTGGTTCGGGTTTAGGATGGAGTTGGGGTTTGGGTGAGGGTTGGGATTAGGATTAGGGTTGGGATTACAGTTAGGATTAGGGTTAGGTTTAGAGTTGGGGTTAGGCTCAGGGATAGTCTTAGGATTAGGGATAGGCTTGGGGTTAGGGTGAAGGTACGGTTCTTCATCACTAAAAGGATTTTTAGCGATGCTCTTACAACCCCTCACCTAGTTTAGACCTAAAGATCCATAATTTTTCTTATTTGGTTAAATCCTTTAAAACCAGTGTAAATCTAGTTCATGGATCACAGACTTGGTTGTGGCACCAATGGAAAGCTCACATTAACCTGAGCCCTATGAGATAGACTAATAGAAACCAGACAAATCCCCACATTGTCTTAGGTGGGCTTTCAACACACACCACTTACCAGCCTCTCTGACTTTTGCTTGGAGAGTTAGGTTTAGCACTGGGGTTAGGATTAAGGCTGGAGCTGGGGCTAAGTTTAGGATTAGGATTTACCCTAACCCAATGACAGCTAGTACAGGTTCCTTTTCCCCTGAGGCCTTGGGTCTCCAACTCCACCGCTTACATGATATCCCTCTCAAATTCTCTTATACCAAATAGTTAAAGTCTCATCCTGAAAGCAAAATACAATAAACCAATAAAAACTCCTGTGTTTTACATACAATGTTAGATTTATTTCATACCACTGGCAAAACTGTGCTTGGAAGCACAGGGAGACATAAAAACACAGAAAAGTGATTTACTTTATTTTTGCTTTTTTATCTCTTATTTAATGCACGTTTTATGTACACGACAATCCCCCCGATCAAAAAAAAAAAAAAAAAAAAAAAAAAAGGCGATAGAAAATTAAAACAAATGCATAAAACATATATGATGAGTGTGAGATAGACCGAGCTGGTGCCGAGCCGGCGAGGAAATCTCCACCCTGCCGACACAGACGGCCATATTGATCTGCGCCTCACTGACGTGAGACTGGAGAGTGTGTGCACGGTGTGACGACGTCAGAAAAGTATTAAAAAGACTGTTCACCCTGGAAGGACATATATATATATTTACATATATATCTATCTATGTATCTATATAGATAGATATATATATGATAAAGAAATTTCCTGCAGTTCAGCCTCCATTCTGATTTCCTGTGTAAACCATTAGAATGTGGACACAAAAAAGGAAATGGCGAATGCAAAGCGCCCGTTGGGAGGACAGATGCCAGAGATGCTCAATCTTCGCCACTTCGCGGAGCCGAAAACCAAAAAGTGTCCTGGAGCTTTGCCCCCCCCCCCCCCAGGCCCCCTCACTGCGCTCTCAGGCACGTTAATATGAAACTCAAACTGTGAGAACAGGAGGCTCGGCCGCCGAGTGAGGAGCCTCACTTGTTGAATGGCAGTCAGAAGGTGACGCTGCGTGAGTGTGTGGGCTCTGAGCCGACCGATGGGTTGAAACTAGGACAGGAACGACGGAGAAAGTAAGGAAACGACGTGTATGTGTTTGTGTGTGTGAGTGTGTGTGTGTGCAAATGCATGGCGGTCCACCCAGCCTAGGGTGGCTCGTCAGGTCTTTTTGGAGCCACCTAAGGCCCGGAGCTAGACCTTCTCAGACCTTCTCACTGCACGATCTGCGGCATCTCGCTCCAGGCCTTGGCCTTCTTCTTGGCCAGGGCCATCCAGGGCGGCTCGTCCTGGGCCAGGGCCGGGGGAGGGAGGCCCCTCTGGGACGAGGGGGCGGGGCCGGAAAGTGCTGTGGCTTTGGGGGCCGGCTGAGGAGGGGCGGCGGCGAGCGGCGGGCTCTTGGGCGAGGTAGCGGTTCTGCAGAGAGACGGCGGGCTCGTGCACGTAGGAGTTTTTTGGGCGGGCGGAGACAGGGGCCGCTGGGACGGGGGTTTCGGGGCGGAGGGGGGGGCCTTGGGCTTCGGGGCGAGGGGGCAGCTCGGCTGGGATCTCGGGGGCTGGGGGGGCACGGGGGTCGGGGGGGAGAGGGGCCTCCTCCCCTCCACGTCCGAAGGGGCCGGTGATGCCTTGCTGATGTCAGAGGAGCTTCCTGGAAGGAGACACGGGAGAACTTCCGTGAGGCAAAGGAATGCGATTTTTCACTTTAAGTCCGAAAAACACAAACAAAAAGCAAAGTACAACTGTCATATGTAAACAAAGGCGTCTTCCTTGTACGTAAACTAAAACACACAGACACACACACATACACCAAGTATATTTATATATCTATATATATATTTATAGAAATATAAATATAAATAAGCTACTCTTAAAATGACCAAGTCAAAATGACTTGCCAGCAATAAAAAGTATATATAAATAAAAATATAATACAGTATAATATATTTATTATAAAAAACATTATTTATAAATATATATGTACTTTATATATATATATATATATATATATATATATGTATATGTATATATATACATATATATATATGTATATCAATTAAAGCAATTTCATAATCATTTCATACATATCTATATTTTATATATTTTTCATTTTATATATATAAATATATAGCAATTAAAATCATTTATATATATATATATATATATATTTCATACATATAAAAAAATACAGATAAATAACATACATTTTTAAAAACATATTAAATGTATCTATATTTATAACTTATTTTTTTAATATTTTTATATTTTATATATATATATATATATATATATATATAATTTTTATCTTTAGATGTATATATATAAAATTATATATATAATTATATATAAAATTATATAAAAATTATATGTATTATATAAAAAAAAATATATATTATATACAACATATATACACACAAACACACACACACACACACACACACATATATATATATATATATATATATATATACACAAAATTGTAGCTCGCAAGCCAAAAAAGTGTGGGGACCCATCTTCTTAAAACATTTATGGGAGTTCTTCCTTTCTTGGCAACTGGACTTTAATTTCTTCACTTGGGGATGTTTCACCCTTCATACGAGAGGCTTCTTCAGTTCTCTTTGCCTACGGGGGAGTTTTTGAATATACAGTAACAGAGCATGAGAAGATTTTGACAAGAATCCACCCTGACCTGGATGACTGAGAACCTCAACAGACACATTTAAGGGAGATGAGGACGTCACCACGACAGGCCGTAGATGGCGAGCATGCGCTGAACGTTGAGACGGTCGCGTCGCTGATGTTCATCAGCTTTTCGCCCATTTGCAAGCTTTTTATTACATCTTATTTCACTTCTGTGGAGATGCGGTCCTTCTCATGGAGGCATCAGAAGAGCCTGACTTATGCCCAGGAGCCAAAGTGAAGGGCAAAACATTTCCAAAAAAGCAAAACAAACAAAAGCCAAAGTAGAACTGCAGAATGTAAACAAAGGCTTCTTCCTTGGAACGACGTATTCGTCCGTTCTGCTCGCAAACTAGTTCCTTTCTTGGCGACAGAACCCAGAATGCCTCAGGCCGAGGCTCTCGAGGCGGGATTCACCACATAAAGACACCGTCCTTATTATATTACGTTATACTGTATTTTATCAGGTTATAAAACTGTTATTCTAACAGATGTATAAATGCATCTGCAACATGTCCATCAACAGAGGCTGGACTATACATCCATCTACTTTATTTTTCTTTCAATATTTGAATCCGGGTGGCTTCCAATTCCCTTAAAGTCAGAACAATTCATTCCTTTTGCCCTTTGAATTCAATTTATTTAAAACTAGATGAGAAAACAGCCTACAAATGGATAAGAACATGCCTGGGACCCTTGAGAGATGGACATTAAATTTTGCCTGCAAAGTAAAAATAAGGAACAGGGACGTTTATTATTAAAAATTAGATAAGCGGCACTTTGCTTTGTATTTTGTTTAGACCCCCTGAACACTGGTCCACCAGCAGGAGCTGCACTTTTACTCTCAGATCCGTCATTTATTTTTATTTTTAAAGAAAAACCTCCTCAGAATTGACCTCACAGCAGAGCGACCCTGGTTCAGCTCCACGCCCGGCCACACGGGGGCAGCATTGCACTGCTCTGAACGCTATGAAGGGACACGTGTGTTTGAGTGTGTGTGTGTGTGTGTGTGTGTGTGTGTGTGTGCGTGTGTGTGTGTGTGCGTGTGTGCGTGTGTGTGAGAGATGAGAAAGAGATACTGTGTGAGTGTGTCATAGCAGCCCACATTTTTGTGCTATTTCATGTATCTGTGAATCATTGAGTTGTGTGTGTGTGTGTGTGTGTGTGTGTGTGTGTGTGTGTGTGTGTGTGTGTGTGACCTTTGCCCGTGGCGTCCTGTGTCCTGCTGCCGCCATGCTCTCTACACGAGGTGGCGCTGATGTACGCCGACAGCGGGGACTTCCTGTCCTCCTCCTGAGACCAAAGAGGAGAACGTTAGCTTCAGAAGGCCATGGTGAAGAATCACCATAGAGATGAGCATCGGAGGAGGTTCCCATCCCATAATATCCACATGAACGCCCACACCAGTCCGTTACAGAAGGTCCAATGTGGGACCTTCTGCAGCTTCACCTTACCCTCTTGGTGGGGATCTCGCCCATGGAGTTCTCCTTGTAGACCTTCTGCTTCTGCTTGGCTACCGAGATCCAGCTAGGAGATTCGGAGCCTCCAGGAGCCCCGCGGGCGGCAGGAGGGTCTGAGAGCACACACGCGCACACACACACACACACACACACACACACACACACACACACACACACACACACACACACATCGGTAAGGCTCTCCACATGTACACATCAGAAGATCGTACATGAAGGGGATGTGTGTAGACGGCGGCAAGGATATAGTGGTGTGTGTGTGTGTGTGTGTGTGTGTGTGTGTGTTTGTGTGTACACACCTGAGATCCTCTTGACTTTGGCTCCGCCCTCTCCTGGCAGCTCTGGCTTCTTGGGGAGGGCGGGTTTGGTGACCGGCGGGTTGGAAGGAGGCTTCACGCCGGGTTCAGGTCCACCTCCTGCCGGCTGTGGAGCCTCAGGCTGAGCCTGCGGGAGGAGATGTTTGGGAGGAGATGTTTGGGAGGAGATGTTTGCACAGATGTTTGGTGGTGGGCAGGATGGAGCGAGAAGGTCCTCACCTCCGCTTGGTCGTCCTCGGAGCTGAGGCGGAACGGAGCCGCCGTCCTCCTCAGCCGGACCCCGAAGGGATTGTGGGAGGTTCCCTCCGCCGGGATGGAGCTCTCTGAGGAACAAGAGGGTCAGTCTGGTGCATGAAGGTCGGCGGTGTGGAACGTTTGCAAAGGTCTGAGGTCCACGCCGCTCCTCACCTTCTTCTGCGGAGGTCCTGACGGCGTCCTGCGACGAGCTGCTCGCCGGTCTCTCCACGCCGACTCCCGAAGGTCTCGTTTTCCCCGCAGAGCTCAGAAGGTCCGGCTTTGAGGAGTCCATCTCGAGGTGTTCTTCAGAGGACGAAGAGGGGACACTTGCAGGCGGAGAAGAAGGTGGCGACAAGGACCTCTGCCAGGCGGGGGTGATGGAGAAGAGGACTTTGCTTGGACCTGGACCGGTGGGGGTCTGGATAGAGGAATCCTCTGCAGGAGGTGCAGGTTCTCCTGAAGACCGTTCCTCTCCTCGCGAGTCCACGTGTGTCTCCGAGGCCTCGGACGAGGCGGGCGGCTGGAAGGGAGAGGTCTTCTTCTCCGCGCTGGGAGACACCAGGTTGATGTGGAGGATGGAGGTGGCCGTAGAGGGGCCGGTCTTCACGTCGGGCAGAGGAGACTCCAGGTCCAGGTGGAGGGAGGAAGACGAGAGCGGACGGGGGAACGTGGTCTGGATCGTCTCTTCCGGTTCCGGTATCTCAGCCGCTTCTGCTTCCAGAGCTTTTTCAGGTTGTTTTCCTCCATCCAGATCTTCCTCTGGTTGCAGGTCTGCGCCGTAGATGACCTCAACCTCCTCCTCCTCCTCCTCCACCCTCTCCTCCTCAGATGTTGGGTCGTTGTGAGCAGAGCTGGAGTCACACTCCTCCTCCTTCTCCTCCTGGTCCTGGTCCTGCTTCTGCTCCTCCTCTAAAGGAGTGTTATCTTCAGAATCATCTTCGTCCTCCTGGAGCTTTGTGATGCTGCAGACCTCCTGCTCCGCTGGAATGAGAAGCACCTCCGTCCTCTCCTCTGTAGCCTCACGCTCCTCCTCTTCTCTCTCCATCACACTCTGCTCCTCTTTCTTCTCCAACCCATCTTCCTCCAGCTCCATCACCTTCTCCTCCTCCTCCTCCTCCTCCTGGACTTCTTCTCCTGCCTCCTCGTCTTCTCGTTCATCCCATCCAGGCATCTCGTCTTCCTCAGGTCTGACGTCCATGGCCGGCTCTAGATCTTGTTCTTCTTCTCGCTGGAACGAAGAAAGAGAGGACTTTAATGACTGACACACACACACACACACACACACACACACACACACACACATACACACACACAAACACACAGATGGCTGCAGTTATCAGCGTACGTACATATGGACTGAACCTTTCCACCACCAGCTCTTCTTCTTCATCTTCATCCTTGATGCTGTCGTATTCATCGGCATCTAGACTTGAGGACAGTCTCAGAGTGGTGGCCCTCACCTCCTCCTCTTCCTCCTTCTTCTCCTCTTCCTCCTCCTTCTCCTCCTCCTCTTCCTCCTTCTTCTCCTCCACCTCCTCCTCCACCTCCTCCTTCTCCTCCTCCTCTTCCTCCTCCTTCTCCTCCTCAGTGGAAAGGCTCATCAGCAGGGAATCAGAAGGAACATCAAGATAACCATCAGGCTCCTCCGTGCAGGCCTCTGCTTCCTCCTCCTCCTCCTCTTTTTCTTCTTCTTCTTCTTCTGTCACCTTCTCCTCCTGCAGGACATCCTCAGCCTCGGCACTGAGAGAGCTGCAAGCTGTGAGGGGTGTCTTCAAGGAGCTGAGGACCTCCTGCAGGAAGGAGCTCTCCTCCTCTGTGCTCTCCTGGATGTCTTCTCCTTCTCCTCCTCCTCCCAGCTCATCCTCGTTCTCCTCCTCTCCACAAGCCACGCCTGCAGGTCCCAGGAGGAGCTCGCTGCCATCAGCAGGGGGCTCTGGTGTAGCTCTAGATGGAGATACCAGAGGTTCGGGTCTGGTGGAGAACATCGGGGAGGACTGAACGGCAGGAAATGAGATCTACCCACCTGGGGCTTCCCAGGGAGGAGACCCTGGAGCTGGGCTCGGAGGACGCCTGGAGCTGAAGGTCTGCACACTCCTCCTCTTCCTCCTCTTCCTCCTCGGAGGAGGAAACGTCCAGATTACGACCCACTTCCTGTGGCTCCTCGGGCTCATCCTCTCCCTCGGCCGCCTCCTTATCGCCCCACAGACATTCTGGAGAATGTAGATCTTTGTCTTCCACCTCGGTCTCCACCTCCACCTCCTCCTTTTCGACATTTGATCTCCCCTCATCTCCTCCCGCGTCTGGATTACAGGCAGGTAATCGATTACATTCAAAGAGAGCGAGCGTGAAAGAGATGGTTTGGAGTTGGTGAAGAGAAGGAGGACTGACCTGTGGTGGTCTGATCTCCTTCGATCTCCAGAGGTCCAAGAGAGGGGACGCTGAACATCTCCTCCGCCGCAGGGTCTTCAGCCCTCACCTCCCGCTTCTGCTCGGGTAAAAAACAGAGACATCATGAGTTTGCTGAGCCGGCGGCGGCGGAAAGCCGGCTCAGTCCGAGCTATCATCTCTGAAGGATCTGAGTTAGGAGGAGCGGGAGGCCGCCGCTGTCCTTGAAGCGGCGTTTAATGACCTTGGGACACGCCGCCGCCACTAGCTAGCCCAGAGAGAATCACAAAAAACACGAGCAAGTGTGCGTGTCGTGGACGAGTCCGCGAAGAGACGGAGAAGCTGTCGTCGGTGAGATACGCTGACGGAGGGAATCGTCTGAGAGAAGGCAAGAGACATTTACGCGGACGGCGGGAACGTGGACGGACGAGGCGTCGGAAGAGTCGGATTGATGGCTTTAAAAAGAGGAGTGGATTCACTCAGTCCATAAATGGAGTTAAGACATAAAGTGGAGCAAAGTTACATTTATTGAAACTTTGTACATCAAGCGTGCAGATGTAAGTTAAGGATGGAGCACCAAACGGAAAACTCCTGCGTCTTCATCCTGTCTTCAAGGCATATAAGCTTTATAAAACCACTTTATGTCTTTGCACGCTCTCTTATCTTTTATACATTAATCGTTATTTACATATTAACATAACAAAATGGGGGTTTGGGAGGGATTAATAGTGTTTCATTTCATTTTAGCGAGCAAATTTGATTTGATTTGCGAGCGCCCTGACTCATGAGCTCGGTAAAAGAAAGAATTCAACTCCCGAGTCAAGGTGTTACTTATATTTTGCACATTTATGGCCGTAAAGTGCACATTTGCACATGGAGGCAGTATCCCCTGTACTCTCATGGACAGCGACTTATCTCATCTCATCTTAAATACACAAAACCCTCCTCTGACAGGCAGTGTCTCCTGGGTGCTCTGTAGGCATAAGGAAATTTAAAAAAAACACCCTGACAGAAATGGACATTTGAGATGTTTGGAGGAGTATGTGTGTGTGTGTGTTTCCTTACGTGGGCAGGTTTCCTCTTGTTGCAGGCCTTTGACCGCAGGCCCAGCTTGTGTTTGGCGGCCGAGTTGTCCAGGCATCCGAAGGGGCTGGCCGGCTGGCTGAAATCCCCGGGGACGGCCACCGGGGGGCTCGCCGCCCGGCCGGAGCTCAGCTGAGGACAGCAGACCAGACCAGAGATGGAGATGATTCTCAGGTACCTTCATCTCATAACCCCTTCAGAGCAGCTTCACTGACACGACTCACAACTCAGTCAAGGGATGAAACTCCAGAGTACGCAGTTAATTTTGCACCTTCAAAGTTAACCATTAAGCATCTGGACAGAGGATACATTTGGAGGAGCAGGACTGTGGTTCTCCATTGCTGCCATCTACATTCCTTTGTGTGTGTGTGTGTGTGTGTGTGTGTGTGTGTGTGTGTGTGTGTGTGTGCACGCGCTCTGCTGGGTGTGGCTGCAACAAACCATCTCTCCAAACCTTAAATGGAAGTCTGCAGCCTGACCTCCGCCTCCCCCATCTGACTTCCCCCCCCTCCGCTCGTCTGCTCTCTCGTTTTCGTTCTCCCTGCCGCCGTGCACGTTTTCAAAAAGCACCGTTTGGTCTGAACCGTCTGACCTTTGACCCCACACACAAAATCACCTTGAAATTCCTTGTGCGGAAAATGATTTAGAATACGAGCGTCACAAAATTAGGAGAGCTGATATTTAGCGTTAGCCTAGCCGTTAGCGATGCTGCCATAAGCTGACTCTGTTGAGGGACATCCCATGATGCACCTCTCTCTCCTGCACTCAAATCCTCACCTGAGCCCCTGGGGTCTCTCGTAGGCCGGGTTCCCAGAGGGCGTGGCTTCATCTACTGCCGCATCTCACCACCGTTGTTATTCTTTTTATACATATCACAATTACTATTGTACCATGTTAGCTATTAGCATGTTAGCACACAACATCCAAGAACCCCTAATGCTAACTAGGACCTATTCTCATGGTTTGCAACTGAGCGCCATCTTTGCAGACTGAACTCTCCACACACACACACACACACACACACACACACACACACACACACACACACATACGTTCACAAAACATATCTGTAAGCATCACACGCAAAACACATGACTGCTATGCACGCCGCTCGTGAAAGAGATCAGGGTGCATTACGAGGCTCGCCGCCTGCTCTTAAGCTTCTTCGTGGCCAATTTCTCATTTACTGTCCGTGTCCAGGGCTGTTCATGGTAGATGTTCTGGAGATAAAGTCGCACTGAGATGTTTTGGACAAAGGCAGAGGACGGGAGGAGAAGATCTGGGTAGCGGGATGCTGAGGTCTGGAGGAAGACCAGAGAGGAAGTTCATGGATGGAGGGGAAGAGGACAGGAAGTTAGTTGGAGGCTGATGATTGGCTCAAAAAGAGAAGTTTGCTCCGACTCAAAGAAATACAATTATTTCATTTTAACTTCCAGAAGGAATCCAAGTGAATTGAACTCAAAAAGGGGCAGCTGACTTGATATTTTGGGGTTGCTGTTTTTTTTTTTTTTTTTTTTTTTTTTTTGAGCTTTCGTTTTATGTTGAAATGTCACCCCATCTGAAGAGAAATCAGATTACCGATGACGGAGCAGATGGAATATTCGAGTCATGTGCGCTGAGCGGGAGACAATGAGCAGGCGCTTGCATCGCTGAGGCGAGCGGCCACTACAAGGGCCTCTTATCAGAGATCAAAAGTAGTGTTTCAGCGATTAGACCAGATCATGGGATGTTTTTGCCGTTGCGGTCACATGAAGGGAAATATCACCATCTTCCTGCCTGAGGGTTCCTCACGCCTCTCCGAAACCATTCTCCAGCGGAAGCTCAATACGTGACATCTCTTCCCAGATACCCAACACCGACCTTCCTCCAGTCGCAGCCGTTCTACTTCCTGGTTCCTCAACCAGGATGCCTCAGCGCTGGCCATCTTTGGCTACGGTTAGCCATCTTGGCTTGGGACAGGGGTTGGCAACCTTTACCACTCAAAGAGCAATTTGGATCTGCTTTCTCCCGGTAAAGAAAACACCGGGAGCCAAACAACCCTTTTGAAATTTAAAATTAATTAACACGGCATACAGTGTTATTTTTTTTTGTCATTACGCTATGTTTAAACGATGAACAACTGCAGAGTAAATACATTTCTGCATGCAACAACACTTACTGAACTCTTAAAAAAAAGATGTAACTCAATGGCTATTTGAGTCCTTGTATTTAAGAAAAAAAAAAAAGCCGTACTCAAATGATGCCAATGGCAGCAAACCAAAAATGTCGTCCTCTCTCTGTGTGCCGCCGTCCTCTTACTGGCACGTGCAGTTGCTTATTAAGATGGACAAAAATATTTTAACATGTTTTATTTAGAAGTTACAAGATCGCCATAATCTTCAAATTTTAAATTACGTTTTAAAAAATGGATGAACTAAAATATAATACATTTTAATTCAAAATTTGTTAATTATTTTGAAAAGTCACAGAGGGCCGCATCAGGGGGTATAAAGAGCCTCGGTTGCCGACCCCTGGCCTAGTCCTACACATTCACGCTATATACATGAATGCAGTAGGCACCACAGTATGGAGGAACAATAGCTGCCTTCAGACGAAGAAGTTCTAAGGATTCAGTTCCTGAAACAATTCTGTTTCAGGAAGTAGCCTCCTCCTCCAAGGGAAACTTTTAGGTTTCCGTTGCCACAGGCAGTGAGGGACCATGTGCACCCTCAGCTGTACACTCCAAAACAAACCAAGAGGTGGAATCCACTACAGCGTTCATGTAATAATATCCATGGACTATCATATGGTTGAGGTGTTTTTATCTTCTCCCTGCACTGCTTCGCTGGGTAAGGACCGCGTTAGCCGTTAGCCGTTAGCCAACTCCACACTTATCCCGGTCCAAAATGTAGACGTTCCCCTGCGAGCCCTGGAAACCCCTCTGAGGTGTAGCAGGACAGAAGAACTTGGACCTCTTGGTCGCTCCATTTCTCGCTGATTTTGTCCCCAAAAAACATCTCAGCACTGGTCAGGATAAGTTTTAAAAATGGTAAGGAGGTATTTGCTAACCGGCGTGGCTTATGAGTTCCACCAATCACCAAGCACTTATGAGTTCCTAAGGAACCGTAATAAGACCTCCCCTCAGAGAAGGAGCTAAGGTCCCTGGTTCCACTGCTGTCCCAATATGACAAGAATTGTTCCCGAAACAGATCATTGAACTGCAAAAAGTTCCTCCAGTGATGAAGCAGCAACACTGAAGTACAAAGCAGGATGGACTCCCAGGAACTGACTGACTCAAACAGGTCAGAGTTCTTCTCTCACATGAACTGAACCCAAATACATGGAATACTTCTTGCACACTTGCCTCTTTTCCCGCATTACACCTTTCTTTTCATTCTTGCTTCTATCTCATAGTACGCTTGACACTTTTCTCCATCCATTCCATTCTCTCCGTTGCTCTGGACTGTTGACCCCATGTACCATGAAATCCTCCACTCCCTTCTGAGAGTGTCTAACATTATTTTTGTAATTACTTTTGCATCATGGCATTGCGCTTTTAAAGATGCTGCTGTTTTTTATTATTGGTTCTTGTTATATTTGACCTGTTGTGTATTCAGATTGTGTTCACCCTCTGGGCCGCGGTGCAGGCCTGCTCTGAAAGCATACAAGTCACCCCCCCACAGGGTTTGTCCCATCCCTTTCCTTGGTGTGCTGGGGTTTCTGGCGGGAGGCCAGAGTTTTGGACGTTTACCTGGTCGTCGTCGCTGTCGGTTCCCTCCAGGCTGATGGAGCTGGTCCTCTGGGCCTGGTTCTGACGGACGGAGACCAAGATTCAGGGGTAGCCAAACTTTACTGCGACATCATTCTGCGACTGCCACAGTGTTAATCCCTCAAATTAGATAACAGCGGGGTGTTTAGCGGCGTGTTACCATGGCGACATGAGGCGACATGTATTCGGGTGGGCTGCAGGGCAGGCCGTCGTCCTCAGACATGGCCCCGGCGTCCTCGGTCCTCTTCACGCACATCAGGGACGGAGGGGAGCCCAGCTTGATGGCCTGCTTCAGCTGCAGCTGCAAGTCCAGATACAAGCACCTCAGCTTCTTGGAAACATTAGCTTTAGCTTCAGGGACGTCGAGCGAAACACTTTAGCCTTTCGGGAAAGCTAACATTAGCGTGTTTGGGAGGATAATGCTAAGATAGACATTGGACAAACACTTCTTGGTGTCAAGGTTACATTAGAGAATGGCACGTGAACAGTCACATGTCTGACCAAGGTTGTGTGTGTGTGTGTGTGTGTGTGTGTGAGTGAGTATCACAGAAACCCAAACTGCTGGACTTATCAGTCGTGTTTTGTACAAACCTTCTGGTTGGCTCAAGGACACTCGGCAGAGAAAGCAAACATTGTAAAACACGCAGCGTTTGATACGCAGCAGCTTCCGGCCCGGGCACTGCACGAACTGCAGGGCTGAGAGGACCTGCATGGTCTTCCATACTGAAGACCACATGCGGCAGGTAATGATCAAATTATATATTCATTCTTCCTGCAAACCCTGGAGTGCTCCATGTCTGGCAGAGGCAGAGGGACCTCTTCATCCTGAAGGGGCTCCAGATGTTGTCTGGCTCCCCTGCAGACAGCTCAGCGGGTGCTTTGTGATGGAGGTCAGTCCATCTGTCTCAGTCGGACCTCCTCCTCTTGGAGACGCTTGTTGTGACGGACGTTTCTCCTGTCGGTCTTCCTCTCTTAACATCACTCATTTACTTGTTCGGGATTCAGCCTCCTGGACCTAAAACCACTCTCCAAGGTTCCCTTGTGAAGATGGATGAGCATCCAAGTCCAACACCAGAGGCTAGTTTCCACAGCTGGACATCTTTGTTTCTATAAACCCGTGGAGCTCAGAGCTCCAGGAGACCCAAAGGACGCATCATCACTCCTCTTCACTCACTCATGTTCTACACCTGGAGGGGAAACCGCCTCCAGGCTGGGATGGAGGACATCCAGGGAGATGTTTGACTTCCTCTCCCCAAGGGCAATACACTATTTCCAATTATAATTCTGAGACACTACCCCTTAGTGTGTGTGTGTGTGTGTGTGTGTGTGTGTGTGTGTGTTGTCCATCACACATGTGGTTTTCCACGTTTAGATGTCGTGATGTCATCGTTCTTCCATCCTGGCTGCGGCCGAGGCTACAGATCGTCGAGGTTCCCGCCGGGATCCTGTTAATCTTTTGCCTTCAAAGCGCCTCCTTCCTCGGTTACCGAGGGAAACGGCGTGCAAACACGGCACTCAGCCGTGAACGCCGTCCCGGCGTCGGCACGAGAGATGAGCCCTGCGAGAGGCCGGCGGGAGCTGAGCAGACCCCCCCTGTTTATTAATCCTCACGCTTAAATCCTCTTTTCCCTTTCCTGTCTCCGCAAACAGGTCAAGGGTCGGGGTTACTATGGTAACCTTCAAGGGATTTGGCATCAATCTTAAGGATGGATATCTAAGGCTGTGGGCAGAAGTGGATGTGTGTGTGTGTGTGTGTGTGTGTGTGTGTGTGTGTGTATTCACCTGCAGCGACTTCACCTTCCCGTGAATGCTGTCCTGAGACGCCCCCAGAGCCTCGTTGGCCTCCGATGAGTCAGACACGAACACGGAGTCATGTGACAGGGCTTTGCTGCCCAGGCTGATCTTTGACCTTCGGAGGAGAGAGAGAAAGAGGGGATGGAATGAGGTTCCGGTTCAAGAACGAAGAAGTGAAAGTGGTCCTGCGTGAAGCTGACCTTCGACCTCTCCGAGAAGCAACGTTAGCATTAACAGGAAGTCTGCGGGAAACAAGCTAAACGTTAGAAGGTGAGTTACTTGGAGCAAAGGTCGCGCAAGGTCTGGACTCTGCATCGGATCTTCATCTGACACCAACTCCTCTAAACATCAGGAGGAGGTGGAGAATGGCGGGTGCAACGTAAACCGACCGGGGCCTGAGGAGGGGATGATAGGAAGCGGCACGGCTCGAAAAACAAAAGGAAATCAGGATTCTCCACAGGAAGTGACCCTCGCCTGCGTGGAGGAAAAACAGGAAACGTCCGCTGGTGGACCCGCAGGATCGGGGTGACGGGTGTCAAACTAGCCTCTTCCTGCAGAGATCATCCTGCGAAATGGGAGGAGGATCTCCACGGAGCACCGGCACCACGCCTCCTCCTCAGGAGGTGTCTGGACAGATTTTTAATGATTTCATTGTTTATCCAAGATGACCCTCGATGATGCAAACAGGAAGTCACATTCATTAACTTCTTGTTTGGGTCGGGGTCAGTCAGTGATGGCAAACAAAAAAATCTAATAATTATATCCAAAAATATCCTCAATCCTGACATAAAAGTACACTTTTATTTATAAAAACGATTCCAAAAATTATGGACAAATATATCTATTATTTAAAAATATCTGATGATACCTTTAATATGATAATATTTTAGAAATTGGAGTGTTTGAATTTATTTTACTTTATACTTTACAATTCAGAGTTTACTTTGCAATTGCATTTTTAGCTTGTGACTGTTTTGCCCTTGTATGTCTTGCTGCTGCTGCTTAACAATTTCCCAATCATGGGGTCATTTGTAAGTACATCTCATCTCAAATATGATAATAAAAGGTAAATATACATAAATACTTGTGAATGGTCACACATGCAAGGCTAGGAGATCAAGAACCAGTGAGTTCCGTCCGGTTCTTGAAGATGTTCCTCCACAGGGTCGGAGGCCTGCAGGTGGAACCCGTCCACCCCGAGCCGCCGTTCGCCGTCGTCCCACTGATGGCGTTGATGCTATATTTAGCTCCCAGGCTCTTTGTTCGCCGCGGTGCCGATGCTATTTCTACCAGCTCCATTTCCGCTGCTTTCTTTGAACCCCGACGGCCCCTTTCATGCTTTTATTCTCGATGTCTTTGTTTGTTTGTTCTTCATCCAGGCGAATTTTCAAGAACGTCACCAACAAGCACCGCCGCTAAATACAGCCTTGGTGGCGTGCAGCTGCGGCCGCCCCGAGGAGTCTGCAGACTGAGGATCATTCACTGGAGTTTGAATCGAACCAGGGGTCAAAGGGGACTGGGCACGGGCCTGTGTGTGCGTGTGTGTGTGTGTGTGTGTGTGTGTTCCTACCCGGAGCCCCTCTCTTGTTCAGAGCGGGTTAGTGTGTTGTTTTCGGACGTCTTGCTGACGTTGTCACTGGACTGGCTGCCTTTCAGCTCGGGGTCGGCGGCGGAGCACGGCGGCTCCTTCCTCTTCTTCCTGGCGAAGAACTTCTTGAACGTCTGGAACTTGGACTTCTTCTTTCCTGAGAAGGGGAATGAGAAAGAGAGGAGGGTTTGAAAAGGCCCATTCGGGTTGTGCTCTCTCCTGTCGGCTGCGTGGTGAATCATTTAAATTACCCTCACACACACACACACACACACACACACACACACACACACACACACACACACACACACACACACACACACACACACACACACACACACACACACACACACACACACACACTGTTACTAGCTGCCCCCATGTGAAGTGCAGATTGAGCAATGAGCTCTCTGTTGCCTATAAAGACCCCCAACACACCACAAGTGAGGTGTCTTAATGTATCCATGGCCACACACACATACACACACATATACACACACGCACACACACACACATACACATACACACACAAACGTGTGAGCAGATGAAGGTCTTCCTTGTGGGTCTATCTACATCAGAGTGGACCAGTGCAGGTCCAAGTCCAAATCCCTGTTCTCACTGTAGGAACTTTCTGCAGTTCCTAGAACCTTTGCAGAACCTGGTCTGTTTCTTGGTTCACAGACAGCAGAGGAACCAGGAACCAGGGACCTAAGCTCCTAGAACCATCTTAGCTCTGAGACAGGGAATTTCTACGGTTCCCTAGGAACTCATAGGTGCAGATCCTCCTTGCAGAGCAGTGTTTTTCACACCTGCAGTCGCTTGTTAGATGTTTTTTGGAACAAAATGGTCAGAAGAAGCAAGAAATGTAACGACCAAGAGCTCCAAGCTTTTCAGACTGGTTTCCAGGGCTTGCAGAGGAACATCTACATTTGGACTAGAATAAATGTGAAGTTAGCTACTGGCTAACAGGGTTCTTCCCATGGCGAAGCGGTGCAGGGAGAAAAAAATTCAACCGTCTGATAAGTTATTACTCCATGAATGCTGTGGCAGCTTCCATCTGCACGGTGTCCATGTCGTCTTCTTCTTCTCCTTCTTCAGAGGGTTGCTTCGGCGTGTAGAGCATGTTGGTGTGTGCGTTGCTCGGGAGGTGCAGGAGGTGAACCGCTGGGTCTCCAGTCGAGATCCTGAGTTTTGAAATAATGAACTCCCATCTTGTCTCAACAACGATGGGACACTGGAATACTTCTGGTCTACAATCTCAATCACATCGCAAACTCGATCGGCAGCCATATCTGATCCGTTCTCCTTTGAATCAGAGCAGCTGCAGGGAAGAATAGCTATTTCAAGAATCCACTTGCACGGGTCATAAAAATACTTCAGACGAGCTTTTGAAGGGAAAAAGGCACATTCTTTTAATATGAGCTGTCAGTCTGTCTGCCCCTCCCAGCATCTCCACAGAACATGCCTGCTGCTCGGAGACGACCCAGCTGAGGAGCCGGAGGCCAGGATGCTTAGCATTTCTCGGAGGGAACCAACACTTAATGTTCTATGAAGGGAGGTGCGGTGGTCGGAGCCGCCTCCTCCTCCTCCTCGCACCCAGAAGGTCCCTGGTTGGATTCCCACGGGGGGCCTTCCTGTGTGGAGTCTCCATGTTCCCCTGATATCTGCGTGGGGTTCCTCAGGGTTCCTTCCACAGTCCCAACACATGCAGGAGCTTCACTGGAAACCGTACGAATGGTTGCATGTCTCCATATGTGACCCTAACATGGATCCAGGGTGAACCCGCCTCTCGTCCAATCACAGCCGGGATGACTCCCCAGCGACCCTGATAGTAGATAACGAATAAATGAATGAATATTCTACAATCTTGTCTTCTCTGCTCTCTTGTCTCCTCAGAGTACTTTCCCATAGAATCCGACCTCGGAGAGTGAACCTCGCAAACGCTGGACCCACTTGTGGAAAGTCCAGAGGCTCCTTCTCCCCGCAGGGGTGAAGAACAGAAGTGGCGGTTCCAGCCGCCGCCATGCCGATTGTGATATTTTCGACACAATGCGCCGCGGACGAAAAGCCCGGCACACCTATGCTGGAAAAGGCCACGGCTACAATGGAAGGTCAGCCTGTGTGTGGGATCTTTGTGGAGCTTGAATGCCTTGATATTTTTACACCCCTGACATTCTTCTAGAGGAGTCTAGAAAAGTTCAGTCTGCGTCCAGGTTTGGGGTGCTCGAGGACATGGCAGGGGGAAAGATGTGGAGGTTCCTTTTTGGGAGGGGAGGATCAGGAAGGAGGCCATCTGAGGGACGGCACATGGTAGATGTTCAGGAGATAAAGTCACAATGAGGTGGTTTGGACATGCTTGTATGTCTCCATATGACATGTGAATGAGAAGGTGAATGATGGCCTCGTGGTCGCTCCAACTATCTTCATGTCAGTATCATACGCAGAGAGAAGATGTGTTCCTGTGGAGCAGGAAGAAGGTTCAAAGCTGCACATCTTCTATTTAAAGCAGGATTCTTCTCACGCTGAATATCCAATTAAGACGCGGCACATCCCGGCCGCCACCGGCTGGAGATAAGCCGCCTTTTCATCAGCGGTCTGACCCGGGCACGGCCGGCCGCCTGCCCGGCCATCGGGAGCGCTGAACCGCCGCGGCATGCTACCGCTAAATAGCGGCTAACACGAGCAAAGGTCAGTTTCCTTCGGCGAACAATGGAAGAGGCCCGTTTGACCGAAGCTCGGGCATGAAAAACGGTTTCCAGTCGACCGGTGATCGTAATCATCCGGGCAGCTCTGACTCCGGCCGCGGAGACGGCGGCTCTGTGTTCCCGCTGTATCGCCGGCCTGTTTGCCATCAACCTGTGCGCACCGGCGCCGGGGGGGAGATAGCCTGCCCTGCTCCTTCATTTCCTGCCCGCAGCAGTAAGAAGACCTCCGGGTCTCTAGTCGGCCTTATCGGACCTGCTCGCTGCGGGCCAGGTGTTCCTAGTGTGTGTGCGTGCGTGCACAATCTCACGGGCGATATGATGAAACTGGAGTGTATGAACACTGGCCCCATGCTGACGGCGATACACTTTATTCATTTCCTGCTTGGCTGCAGCTGCGAAGCTGCTCTGGCAGCGGGACATTCATGAGATTTGTTTTTCCCATTGATTCATCCATTCATTCATTCATAATCAATACTTGATTTTTCTGCACTCAGGTTCGCAGGGCTGGGTTCTATCCCAGTGTGGGTGGTTGTGCATTTTGTATATGTTGTGTAGATCAGTGTGTGTCACTGAAATAATGCTCTGAATGCACAAACAATAAATATAACCAATTAGAAGCTACTTACCTGAGCACTCCTCCCCGGCCTCAGCCTGCTCCGGGTTGGCCATCACATCCTGTGGGGCTGACGCCATGGCAGCAGTGTCACCGCTGTGGAGAACACACACACGCATACACAATTATCAGCACATTTCCACAATCAAGTTTAAAAACAAATCACGGCAGGTGTGCCAATCAGATGGTACATATAATTAAAGAAACTGTCTCTTATCAACTGATGACAATGCAAAAGCTTATTCTGGTAATATGCGATATCTGCTGATATTGTGTTACTACGTGTCATTCCTGCAGCTTCGATTGACCCCAGAACTGCCGAAAACGGTTCATTTCATCGGACAGTTGTTGACACAGGATGTCCGAGACAGCATGTGAGTTCAGCTAACACATTGCTGCTGTTAGCGGTTAGCAGCGCGCTCGTACAGCGGGACGACCGATCGTGTTCGGAGGTGTTCTCGGCCCCTGTTTGCAGGATTTCCTGTTCGGTTTGGCAGACGGCCGAGGGGGTGACTCACTGACTTTGGGGAATTGATGTCACAGGATAACTGTTGTGTCACGGGTCATGGAATGCCGGTGTTCCCTCACAGTCTGAGGAGGTCATGGGAACGGGCGGGGTCGTTTTCTCGGGGCAAACCATAAGTGGACCGCATGAGGGCCAATTTGCAGACGTGCATATGGAGCTCCTGAGGTAGATGTTGGCTTTTCATATGCAAATCAAAATGAAGCAAATCAGATATTAAACTTAGAGCATATTTTCGGAGAGCTTATTTTTTTCGTATTTTCATAATCCACAGCCTCAGCCCCGCTCTCATGGGAGGAACTTTCTACAGTTCCTGGACCTCTTCAGGAACGAGGCTGTTTCTTGGTACTTCAGACAGCAGAGGAACCAGGGATCATGGACCTCGGCTCCTACAACCATCTTAGCTCCTACTCCGAGGCAGGGTCTTTCTATGGTTCCATAGGAACACATTGGTGCTTGGTGGAGCTCAAAAGCCACGCCACTTTAGCAGATACTTCTCGTGGATCTTGGAGCACCATTATAAAACCTATCCTGGTCACTGCTCAGATGTTTTCTTGGGACAAAATGGTCTCAGAGGGATTTCCAGGGCTTACGGAGGAACATCTACATTTTAGCGTTGATAAGAGTGTTAGCTAACAGCTAACAGGGTTCTTCACAGTGCAGGGAGAAGATGACAACACTTCAACCATTTGATAGTACATGGTTATTATTCCAGGAACGCTGTGGCAGCTTCCCCGCCACGGTGTCCACGTCTTCTTCCTCTTCTTCTTTTCGGCTGGTTTGTTTTGAAGCGTGAAGCTGAAGGTGCACGTCACACCGGTCCCTACCGAGGTCCTTCACCGCCTGTGGGAACGCAGGACTTAAATGTTCCCCACGGAGGAAGCTACGTCCTGGAAGGATATAGTTCGGTTCTAAGAACTTTCTTTTCCGTAAGCAGCCATTGTGTGCGCAGAACCTCAAATTACCTTGATGATTAGAGAGAAGAACAGGTGTGGAAAGACTAGTAAAAGTAATTGGAAAACAAATTGGTTGAGGCTGCAGGCTCAGAGTTCACCTGAGTTCAGTGAGGCTCGGAAAAACACCCTGCATTTTAAAAAGGGCACAAAAACCTTCTCGGTTTCGTCAAAGAGGGTTTTAAGAGGAGGCGTTCTAGCGACCGCTGAAGAGAGGCTCTCGTCTTTCCATTAAGGAAGTGGCTGGAGAACTTCTTGTCATCGGTGTTTGGATTATGGAAACAGATGGAACATTCCAGAGGCTTCGGAGCTTTATCATCGCTAGCTATTAATCATCACAACATTGTACCTATTGTTGTTTTTATGAGCAATGCCCGTTCCCAGCAGCCATACTGGAAAACAACAACTTCACCCAGGGAGCCACACCTTCAACGGCTACTAAAGCATTTACAGAATGTGAAACGCGTCTTTTGTTATTGTTGTTGCACTGATGAGCCGATAGCTCACAGCTAACCCACTTAGCCCCGCGATAAAAACAAACACAAACCACGGGGCCACAACAGGATATTGAGGAAGCAGACGCAGACACAAACAGCCGCGGATACAAGGACCTTCCCGCAACACACCCTGTGCGAGTCCAGGAAACCAGGAAACGTCAGGGACGGAAGGTACGACCAGAAACACCCACGGTACTCCGGAGAAAACCAGTATACTTTGAAAAAAAATAGAAATAGTGCAGCGAAAAGATGGATACGATGGGTAAATTATGCAGCAGCTGCTTATAATTTGTATACGAATGCTCTTGTTAGCGAGTGAAAAGACATGTGCGACAGGTGAAACATGCTAGCTCCGCTGAAAGCACATTAGCCGCCGCTCACTAGCTCTAGCTTTGGTCACATTGGTGACATTATGTGACACACTGCTCCTGTTCAGTCAAGTCACATTCTATGATCTACAGCGGGACATTTGTGGGGGAAATCTTTATTTGAACTTTTTCTACCATTTTAGCTCCAGTTCCAAGGAAGATGATTCACCAACAGTGACAGGGCGAGGTTTAGACTTTGCGAGGCGAGGTTTAGCTTTAGCTAAACAGCAGCGCCTCCACAAGCTAGTCTAGCTGACAGCTAATCCCCTTCCCCAGGGAAAGGGTGGTATTTGTATCACGCTGGTTTAATGCTACAAACGTTAGCCTCGAACGTCGGATAATCTGCAGGAAACTGAAGGGAAACGCGTTCACTGAGTTGTCATTTATTTATTTGTACATCTTTTTACTCGAGCTTGAGTTTTGCACCGCCGTAGCTAAATGGTGTTTGGAGCCCAAGTAAACAGGTGGTTGGATTGTTCCTCTATCTTTTGCTCGTTGCCAACATGCTGATTCACTCCTATAAGTAAACTAGGGTTTGGTGGTTCAACACAAACCTCCTTCAGAACCACTTCAATCGTCAATTTCAAGGACACTTAAAACTCAAGCTCCAGAAATGTTATTTTTTTAATTATCGGTGGGGAGAAAGGGGGTATCGGTCAGGGGGTCACGAAGACTGACCTTCGCCCACTTCCAAAGCCGGCTCCCCACGGCGACATCCTCCGCTTCATCTATGAGAAGGATGGGGGGGTGGAGATGATGGGTCGGGGTGAAGGGGGGCAATAAAAACAGGACGATATATGAGAAGGATTAGATACATATGGGGCGCAGGAGGGGCGTGGGTGAGAAAACATGGATGGGACAAATAAGACGGCGGGAGGAACAAGGTCGGACCAGGGGTTGTGGGAAAGAGCAGCGTGAAGAGAGAAGAAGAGACTGTTAGACAAACTGATAAATATTAGGACGGAGAGACAAGAGGGAAAACAGACGCTCAGTAAACACATAGGATTCCCAAACATCTGCTCGGCCAAAGATGGTCACAGCTATGTTCTCATTAGGAGACCGCTGCTTTGGATGCCGGAGAGCACGGGCGACCTGCAGCAGAAGGTCTACGGTCCGGTGTCTGGATGGCCGTGGTGTCTGATTGGCTGGTCAAGCACATGCAGGAGTTTCATTGGATGAGTGAATGAATGGTTGCTTGATATGACGTGCGAATGAATGAGTCACCCCGTGATTGACTAGCTGCCGGTCAAGGGTGAACCCCACCTCTTGGCCAATCACAGCAGGGATAGTCTCCGGCACCCCTGAGTTCATGACAAGCATTAGATAAAGTGTGAATGAGTGAGTGAATGACGGGCATCACGTTCTGACCTCTTCAAATGCAGCAGTGGTCGCACGATGCTTTGCCGAGCGCAAACCTAACGATTGTATCGACTCCGATGCCGTTTCTCACTGCAATGCATTACACGGTCAATAGCATAAAGTGGGACGAGGAGAATCAGGCCAGCGCTAATTATACATCCCGATATTGATGATTTTTTTAGTGACAAAGTGTGTGACATAAGTAAGTGACATATCTAAATGATTTGTCCCAGTGAATGTAAACCCTGATTGCGATCTCCGTAATGCTCTCACAGCTGAGTTATGGCCGCCGGTCAAGGCGCCGACACACCATGAAGGATGTCGACGAAGCCTCGACATTACCAGAACAAATTTCCCATTGTTCTCCAGAGAAAACACTAACATCTCAGGACGGAGGTCATCAATGGACCTCAACCGGGCCCAGAGCCAGGACTGGGGTGGGGGTGGGGGTGGGGGGGAAGCAACAAATAGTTAATGTCAGGTTGGTGTGTGAATGAGTGGATGGATGGATTTATGTCTCTACGTGACCTGTGAATGAGAGGGTGAATGGTTGTATGTCTCTATATGTGACCCTGTGATTGGTCCAGGGTGACCCCCACCTCCAAGCCTGTGACCCCGAGTATAATGAATGAATGAATGAATATTCTATGTCAACGATTAGCGGATTATTTTCCTATGAGAAGGAAAATCCCACATAGCTCAGGTTAGCTAAATAGATGCTGTGACATCTGTGAAACCCCGTTAACAAACCCTATGAGCTCCAGGTTGTTTGTCCCAAACCAGGATTAACAAAGTCTCGCTACAAAACAAACCATAAAGCCGGCTCGGCCTCGAATGAATTCACACTGGTTAATAATGACTAGTTTAGCTTAATTCACATGGCGCCAATCACCCTGCAAACCAGCAGCGGAGCTCGGCCCTCTTCACTAATGGAGATGGAAACACACTCTGGTTGAGCAGAGTGTTTCGGCCCCTAGTGAACCCCCGGTGAACCCCTCGTAAAGCCCTCGCGCGCCTCGTAAACCTCTCAACCCGTTCACACTGTACTTCATTGATCGTGCAGGGCATTAGCGGCGGCTCCATCTTAGCACGTGCCGGAGCCAAGCGCGTAATCCCCGCGAGTCCGAACCAAAGAATGCAAAAGCCCACGGCTCCCGCTGAAGGACTTATCTGACCCGCACTTACGTAAGAGCGGCGTCTCCGGCGTCATTTTCATGTCGGTTTCATCGCCTTCGCATTGTTGCCCGGAAGTTGTCCTCTGACTTTGTGTGACTTAAGAGGCTAATCCCCCCCGCTGTGAAAATCACGCTCAAGTACATCATTAGTTCTATTTGGAATCCTGTCTGTGTATTAGCAGGTGTGTGTGTGTGTGTCGCCATCATTACATAACAGTGGATTAATCCCAGAGTGGCACTCGGACCAGCAGGGGTTCTGCCTTTATTAGACGTATGAAATAACCTGATTAACACCCGTAGATGCCATGCCAGTGTAGACACACACACACACAAGCTCTATTTTCATGCTTGTTCATGATGTTAAATCTGCACTGAAACCAGAACTCTCTGATTAGACATGAAACCATATGAACACATACACACACACACTTTTTGGTTCCATGCCATCTGCTAAAAGTACACGCTACCATTCTAGATGAAACACTGTCACTCCAGACGGTGCCTGGACTGACCCGTGTCCAGGAAGGAAGACGAGCTGGAGCGGGACGTTTACGCCGCCGGGGAAGCTCGGCAGACTCAGGCACCGTCCTCCGGAGGCGGGACTCCACATTATTGACAGGAGTTCCCGAGTGACGTATAAAAAACAATCCAGTCCGCTTCAGCGTTAAGTCCCCGGGGTCATCGGACGGTCAGATCCACCATGGCGTCCAGGAGGAGCTCCTCCGAACCCGTTACATTTCAGATATCGGTGTCGTTCGGCTCCGATGGACGCTTCACGGTAGAAGTATGAGACGCCTTCAACAGAACTTCTACGACACAAATCCTCTGTGGTCCTAATCCCTGAGACCAGCAGCAGTGAACTGGCCAAATATGGAGCTGATTCCATTACTCCGGCTATGAGATGGGGTCCGCGTAAAGAAGTACGTACATCAGTGGAGACGGACTTCGGGAGCTTCCTGGATGCAGTGGAAGCTCAGGAGGAGCTCTTTGGAACATTGTTACCGGTGACTACATCTGCAGCAACGTGGGGTTCTGTAACTTTATACAAGACTCTGTATTTACATCTATCTACCTACCTTTCCGACCTGAGGCTATCAGACTTTTAATTCCTCTTCCCTCAGCCGAAGGGAATATTCAAATCTTTGTACTTTTTAAGACCTTAAAAGACTTTATAGATATGACTTTGACACTTTATAGTTTTATTTGTATTTCTTACTCTCCCTCCCTCCTACTATTATTTATTATTGTCATGTTTTACTTGAAACTCTGGCACAACAATTTCCTTCGGGATAAATAAAGTTGTTCTTATTCTTATTCTATATATCTATATTTATTTATGTTTGTGACATGGGAGACAGGCACTGTGGTTCGCGCTTCATTTTCACACCCAGAAGGTCCCTGGTTGGATTCCCACAGGAGGCCTTCGTGTGTGGAGTCTCCATGTTCTCCCGGTGTCTGCGTGGAGTTTCTCAGGGTTCTCCGGGTTCCTCCCAAAGTCCAAACACATGCAGGAGTTTGAATGAGAGGGTGAATGGTTGCATGTCTGCTGGGACCTTCTCGCTGGGAAGCTTTAACCGCTCTTTCTGACATTTTAAAATGCGTTCCTCCGCAATCTCATAGAAGAATGTCTCCATGGCGTCCGAGGGATAAAACATGAACCCGGATGAATTTCACACCTTCGATCCACAGCGACATTCCTCACATTCTATTCCACAAAAACTCTTTATCGCTGCGACGGCGAGTGGGGGCGGAGCCAGCGCAACACTAAAAACAACTCTTTCTCGTTAAAACTGTTATAATAACAATTTTCACACAGGCTCAGTAGATAAACTCCAGTCTCTGCACGGCACAAGATCTAAGCTCTGCCCCACGTCATGTGACAAGAGTGCTTTATGAATGAAATTTTCACAAACAAGGAGGAACGGCTTGCAGACGGAAACGTAAAAGGTCGCGGAGGATTCTGGGATCTATTCTGACCGGCCCCGGTTGGAGGGCCTGCCGAGGGCAGGAAGGGCAGTTGGGTAAGCGTGACGTCGGCGGGCTTTATGAAGAGCCACGGGCCTTCAATTTTCAGAGGAAGGAAGATGGTGGGGCTGACGGAGGGAAACGGCGAGGGGGTTTCCCCCCCAGATGTGGTTTAGATGGTCCACGAGTGGAGATATAGAAATGCTGTGTGCAAAAGGAATCTATTCTACTTCATAGCCAGACTGCATTCAATTACAGAGCATATATATATATATATATATATATATATATATATATATATATACAAAATCCCATGATTGCATTTATTATAATAAGAGATACAAAGTACATTTGATGACATTACTTCAGGTTCGAGTCGGGCCAGAGTACAACTGGAAAACCCTGCTGTGATCAAAATGACCTCACAACCCTATATATGTGTGTGTGTGTTTAAATCAATGTAATGATGTTTTAAATGAGGTTATAAACTTTGCAATAACAATGTTGTGATAAAAAAAGCCAATGGCTCCAAATGGTGACAATTTGGTGGTAATTTGTTTTCTGATTAAACATGTGAAACAAGGTGTAAAAGGTGGAAGTTAGTAGTGTTATTAGTATCTACTTGCTACATGGCTACAGTAAAAATCAGGATTAGCTTATAATTAGCGTAAATACTTTAAGCAGCCACTCTGAGTGAAATGCTAGCCAAACGACTATCTTCCTTCCAAAGTGTATTAGCTACTCGTAATGTGCCTTAAATGAAGGAACATGGTTTATTGTCATTTAAAGTCCAGTTCTTGCTAGCTTTTGCTCTGCTTTGAGGCCTCTGTATCTGCTACGAGGAGTGAGAACTAAATTTGTTTTTCCTGTGGGGTCCAAGAACTATTGTGCGATTGGTCAGAAATTTGAAAGTGGGCGCGGATTGTGCGGAAAAGCAGAGTTGCAGTCATTCCTGCTTCTCCCCTGTAAGGTTGGATGGTGATAGTTGTGGGGATGAAAGTATGACAGGATGAGGTATGAAAGTTTATGTAACACATCTAGCAAGGCTTGTAAAGACAAGCAGATGGACAGCAGTTCTTGGAAAGACCAGCCTGAACGTTGTGTCACCAAAGACGGTGACGTGTACTCAACAAAATGCCAAACGGCATGTACACATGAAGAGAAGCGGGCGGCTCCATGCCCTATTTAAGGTCCGATTGTTGTTATTTCTCATCCCACAATGCTAAACGGCCAGGAAGAACCTTGTTCTTGTTCCCACGGCCCTGGGAGAACAAAGTTGTTACTTCTTGTGGAGTCTAAAGAGGCCTCCACTGCTTCCCTTCCCCCTGACACTTATGGCCTTCCCTGTCTCCATCAGCTCATGGAGTGCTAGTGGAGTACTGAATGTACACGAATGTTAAAGGAAATTTGAAGGGGGCTGGGGTTCCAAGAGGCAGGTTTAAAAGATAACATCTGTCTCATCTAAAACCCTGGATTGAAGTATGAGTAGGGACATTTTGAGTTCTAACTCGCCTCTGAGCTCCCGACATGACAGCGACGTTAAAACTAATGAAAGCATACGAGTCATGTCTTTGTGGTTCCGCTAGCATCTTCAACCGTGTTGTCTGTTTTAGAGACATTGAAGAGAAGATAGGAGGCAGAGCTGGAGATGAAGACGTGGAGTTACTCTTTGGGTGTGAGGAGGGCAGAGAGGATCAGTACATGTTAGATGTTCTGGAGATAAGTCCGACTGAGATGGTTTGGTCTTTGACAGAGGAGGGATGCTGAGGTTGGAGGAGGTCTAGAGGACGACCAAAGAGGAGGGTTATGGATGTAGAGGAGGAGGTCAGGAAGTTAGCTGGTGTGAACGGAGAGAGTTAGATGGAGGTGATTGGCTGTGGCGACCCCTGCAGGAAACAGCCCAAAGGGAAAGAAGATTTTCCAGTTGCATCTTCATGATCTTTGAAGGCCTTATAAAGTCACTGGAGGTATTCCCAAGCATAGTTTCATCTGGGACAAAGGTGAGATGATACATAAACACTGGGAATCCAAGTATCAAGTATGAGGTCCATCTGGCCTTATGATGAGCCGGTGGCCCTACAACATGGAGTCCATGTGACAGATCCTTGACCTCGTTTGACATCCATACTGGTGAAATCATTAAATTGTTCTTGGCAAAACTCTCCAGGCATCAGGTGGAGCAGCAAACACAGGTTGTCAGGCTGAACTAGTCGAGGCCTGAATGATTGTAGGGGAAATTCAGCCAGGAAATTGTTCTGACCAAAAAGAAAAGATGATATCCTGTCATACCTTGAATTCTCGTCGCGCTTGAAAACAACTCAAGGGCTGGGATTCAGTCACAATATTGGTGAAAATGCCATTGCTCCCTCAATAGCACAATGGTGGAAATAGCGCTTGTTGGTCTGGGGGTCTCAGAGCTTAAAGGTCCTTCTCCACCAGCTACATTCTCTCCTCTATCCCCTCTTGCTGGAAAAGTGCCTGCGCTCTTAGCAACAAACCTTACAAGGCCTCAAGACAAGAAGCTGACCAAACAGCCATCAGTCACTCTGCCCGGTCAACATTTATTTAAAGCCGCATTGCCGTTTCTTCAAAACAAACTGCGCCACCGAGGTTATATAATGGCGGCCCCATCGCAGCCCGGTGAGGAAGACAACGCAGTACTGAAAACCTCCCTGGCTTCTAGCTGAACGAAAAAGTAAACACGGGGTCGGACACGACATGAGACCACGACTCGCCGAGTTTCCAGTGCGGCTCTTCCGTCCGGCAAAGACATCCCGAAGCTTATTTCATCCAAACAAAACTACTCCAGAGTGATGGTGATAGTCCAAGGTGGGGGTTGGGTCTCATCCACTCTCAGCTCCATCAGAAGGAGCTGTCACTGTGTAACAAGGGTAATCTAAAAGCACTTTCCATCCTTACAGAGCAAACGACTGTCCCGTGCAGACGCCTGGTCCCAACCTCCAAATAGCCCTGACTGGTAAATGACATTAAATCCATTTAAAGTGGAACTTCAATGGACTCATTCGGGATCAGAATAACGTCCGGGAGGTGCGAAGCCGCCTCGCGATTCAACCCCCTCCTTTTAATTCCCTTCCCTTCTCCGCACAAACAGAATGTTTGCCCGAGTCAACTCTGCCAAGTGGGCCCTAAAAACCCCGGCTGCAGCTGCGTAAGGAGACCGAGGGGGCCAAGGAGATGGACGGTGGTATCGGTTTACCCGGAGCCACATCTATACATCTCTGGTTTTGTAAAAAAAAAAAAAAAAAAAAATCACTCCAGTAAGAAACTAAAGCTACTCATTACACTCACACTCCGCGGTTGTATCACTTGGCCAAGCCCGGCGCTCTATATATAGCCACTTCAAAAGAGGTATAAACAGAAGACCTCAATCAGCACCAGGAGAAATGCTCAAATGTAAAGCACAAAAGTCCATTTCATTCGCAGCTGTTTAGTATTAAACCACCGGTGGACGAGCGGGGAACTCGTCCTCTTCCGTGTTTGTCCGCCCGGAGTCCAGAGTTCACTTAGGTGCTGGGATTTCGACGCGACGCTGTTGACCGACCCGCTGTCAGTCAGTCGGCTCGGAGTTGCACTGCTGAGCGCCGGTGCCGAGTACGAGTCATCAGCTGTCTCAGCGAATGACACAATAGCTTCATTAAACAAAACACCGTGTCACAGGGGGGGAAAAACCCACACAAGTTCAAATCAGCGCACATTAAGAATGGACGTGTTGTTACAGTCAGCGCTTTAGGTTGTGTTGTGCTAGTCCAGTTTTGTGCGAGATAACACGAGCCGTGTGAACGGCGCAGCATTTCTGACCACAGCGGTGGTTCTAAATGACAAAAGTAGTTCCATAGCCTCTGCTAGCCCGACGGGTCACGTGACAAACTTCCAAAGGCGCAGCTGAAGGGAAAATCCAAAAAGTTGGATGCGAGCGATACGTCGTGGTCAACATCGGACGTGGAGGTGAAAACATGACACGAAAGCGAGCCGTTGCGGTTTTAGAGGACGGACGGGTATGACTAAACCACCCGGACCGAGCTAGCTGAGAAAACGGCGGCGTTTTTTTGCAAAGGAGACTTACTTCTTGCCCCTGAAGCAGCCGTACATCCCGGCCATGCTTTCACTCCGGTGCCAGAACTTTGTCGTCCGACGGCGATACGTTTAACCTTGGGATCCAAACGGGTTTGTCACAGCATCAGACTCCCGCTTATTCCGGAGGACTTCCTCTCCATGCGACAGAGAAGACGCCACTCTGCCAGTGAAGATCGCTCCCAGTCAAACCATCCTCTGAGGTCCCTCCCACTCCGGAGCTCCACTAAAGTCAAATGTAGTACAGGACTCTCTTTTCCCCAAAAATTGGCAACGAGGGCAGCGGAGCCAGCCAAACTCAGCTGCTTCGGCGTTCACATGCAGCCAAAGCGGGATTAGAACCAGAGAACAATATCTCTCCAGCGCAAATGAGTCAGGGAAAAAGGACTTTCCCCGTAGAATCAAAGTGCGGCGCAAATCCTTGCGAGTAACACAAAACACCGGGCAGCTTCTGGGGAAACAATGGACTAAATGACTGACTGCCTGGCTGCCGCATGCCTCTCTCCTCTCCTCCCGGTCACCATGGCTGGTAATGCTGCCGAGGGAGGCGCCGGATGAGGGGGGAAGATAAAGAGGGAGGAGTGAGGGAGGAGGCAAGTGTGAACAAGAGACTGCCCCCGTGACCTTACCCTCCGCTCTCCACAAGACTGCTTCCTTTCGCTGTCTACCGTTCGCCTCCCGGAGTACAACTTCGAAGCGAGGCGGAGGAGATAAGAATTAGAGATGTCGCGCCCGGCTGTAAGGAGAGTCTCAACTGATAACAGGAGTAATTATAACGGCATTAAAAAATAACAAATGCCTATTCTGCGGTGATCCAAGTGGGCCTCTTCGGTCTTAGATTCAAGCTCTGCTGGAGGGTTTCGGGTTTAGAATGCAAAGCTCTCTCTCGGTGAATCAGCAGAGTAAGGTCGCAAAATAAACTTGAGCTCAAAGCAAGACCCGCTCAGAACAATACCAACGCGAATCCAGATTTTCCGTGTAGATTCAGAAGGCTGGATGTGCAAAGCGAGGCATCGGGGTGACGATGAAGCCGACACACAAGAGCCTCTTTATGCGAGCCTGAGAGCCTGCCGAGGCCCCGGCCCTGCCAGCTGGGATGTCGGAGTTCTTTCAGTGCTGCTCCCTCCCCGGGGACTCCAGTTTAACAACACTTTGGATCCACGTTACATTTGAATTTTGATTGCGACACTGATGGGTCGGCTCCCGAATATATATTTTAAATGCAGTCATCCTCTGCCCGAATGCCAAATACAGAGAAGAAGCCTAAATTCTGTGTGCTTCATGGCAGAGCAGAAGTATCCACTACGGCCACGATGATTCTTTTCATAGACTCTTTCTGCGTATCGGTAACTCAGTCAGTGGCGTGCAGTCAGGGGAGGCAGGCGAGGCCGTGCCTCACTTGCTGAGCTTGGAAAGAAAAAAAAAGTCAAATAAAAACAAGAATTAGATGGCTATATTCATAAATGATTTGCACTATAAAAGGTATTTTTAATTTAACTTCACCAGTTTCAGATTGTTTTTTCATTCAAAACCGCTGGATTTTCACATTTACTGTTCAAAGAAGAAGAGATGAGCGGTGAGGCAGCGGACTGTTGAGCCTCAACATGAATTGTGCAATGACATGCTCTGCACTAAGACCGTATTGCTGTCTCTCTTGATGTTGCTATTAAAATGTTCAAACACTTTTGTTATATAAACTAAATTTCCAATGTACAGTGTTACTTGTGCTAAGAGATCGTAAAACGTCTGCGAAGAGGCACTAGGTGAGGCACGCAGTTCTCCTGCCTCATGGCAGGCGTGCCTCACCAGCCACGAACCTCACTGCATGTCACTGAGCTCAACTGATCGGTCTGATCCATTCCGAATTTCAACAATTAATGAGAAAGAATTTATTTGAATTCCCACCATACCACCGGGCGTCCACCAGTAAAGTCGTCTTCTTTGGTGTCAGAATTGAAGAGCCTCAGAACTTCACAGTAATTTCATCAGTGCGATGCATAAAAAAAAAACATAAAGTTGCTGTATCACTGTTTAAGCCGCAGTGTTCAAAGCGTGTGAAAAAAAGAAGCGACTTATAGTCTGGAAGAGAAATAGCCGTTTTTCAAAATAAGATCCGGAAGGTTGAATAAAAAGATCAGTTGTGCCAAGAAAGATTTTCTTTGCGTACCGGTACCAAACAATCCATGGACCGGGGGTTGGGGACCACTGATCTAGAGAGGTGCCACCATTGGCCCTTTCATTCACATGTCTGGACAATGAAGGGTCTCCTGCATGTGGGAAGTAACTGAAGAACCCTGAGAATCCAACCAGAGACCTTCTTGCTGCGAAGCAGCGTCTACAACCCCAGCATGCTGCCGCCGTCAGGAAACATAGGTAATTGAATTGCTGAAATGCGGCTCGGGACACCTCGGTGTAACATATCTGAGATCACTTCTGTGAAGGAATCATTTTTTACTTTCGTGAAAACGTCCAGGATTCCGGGAGCCAATCAATACGCAGCACTCAACGAGCGCGGCGTGCGTCACGGTGCGGCGCTGAGAGGCCCATTACCGGGAGGCCCGTGGGACTCGCGTCCAGACCACATGCACTGCCGTCGTGCACGGATCGAACGCCTCGTCCGCACGCGTGTGGACGCACATCTGATACTTGCATGAAACCTCCGGTCCTCATGTCGCAGGTCTAATCTGTTTCACTGCAGGGGGAAACGGCCTGTCACTGCTAATCACAATAAGCAGGGAGCTTAAGTGGCTGCAGCTATAGCTCTGGGTGGTGGTGTGTGTCTTGTGTGTGTGTGTGTGTGTGTCTGACTGCGAGGTGACTGGCTGATCCTGAGATTCCCCACGGCCAGATCTTCTCAGACACACACAGACACCGTCAAGAAGGGGAGGGGGATTGTATAAGCAAACCGCCTCTACATGCATGTTAACCGGGATTAAATTGTGGATTAATAATAACCAACTTTCACTGAGGAGTTGTGCCGAACAGTGTGTGTGTGCATACACAAAACACACACACACGGACCCCATGAGACTGCTAATGAACACACAGGATGGACCTTCTCCGCGTGAAGGTCTCCTGGGAGGGAGAAGGTCTCATCGGTCGGAGCGGCTGGTAATCAGCGGTTCCATGGAGGTCAGATGATGACACCGGTCTTAAAGCCGGTCCCACCGACCTGGAGCAAAGAAGTCACCCATTAGCCAAGATCTGCTAATTGTGAGCTTTTTTTATCCAGGTGCATGAGTGAGAAGGCAAATGGTTGGATGTTTCTTAAGTTTCCCTGCGATGGAGCGGTCCAGGGTCCAGTCACACCTGGGATAGGCTCCAAAACTCCCAAAGCCTTGACTTCAGAATATCGGTCCAGATAATGAACGAATTAAGGTATCCTCAGCGTCAAGTCTTCAGGAGCTTGCCTTCAGAAGGTCAACGGTTTTTCCCCTGGAGCCCTAGAGTTTAAGGTCACAGGTTGAACTTGTCAAATGTGACCGCTCAATGGACCGCGTTTACATTAGGTCCAGTAATCAGTGAGGAAGGAGGCTCTTCCAGGGACATGTATGCTCATTGACACCACTGGTGTCTGCACTCAGGGACCTGCATCATCTCTGGACATCCTACAGTAGTGGCTCCTTTCCAGAGCTGGAGATGGAGGTCGAGATGTCGTCATGGATGTGCGGCGCTTATTTACAAAAATGCTGCCACCCTGGGGATGGCCAGAAATGAATGGGTTCAGGAAAAGGGGCGGTGCTTCATCAGAGGACCGATCACAAGCAGTAAAGGAGAACTTCTTGTTGAACTGAAGGAACACAGAATCAGGAAAAGGGTGAAAAAACAAAACTGCAACCAAACAGCTGGGCTACTATGTGACTGCAGGATCAAATACTTATCAATGAGCGAGGGATCTAAAGGCCGATCAATATCACAGCTCCATCAATGAGAAACCAGCAGCTGCCACTGCAATTATAATCATGTGTTCAATTAAAGAAATGGGTTTCTTCTGCCCAGTAAATCTACACCCGTCTGCTTCTGTGGGCCGCGGCGGTGTTGGCTTGGCGGGTGGCGTCCGAGGAGCGTCACGTTCAGGGTGTAGATCTGTATCTTACTATAAATCAAGGGCTCTTTGCAAAGGTGTGTGTGTGTGTGTGTGTGGTGACTAGGCATTGTTTTTTTAACAGTGATTTATTAAAACCACACACACACACCAATGAGGAGATTTTTGATTTACAACCAGACACAGATCTGGTCCTTGAAGTTAATGAAGTAAAAGTACCTGGATGCCAACTGCCATAAAACCTCATGTATCTCCATGCACAGCCTCCATGTTGATGTTCTAGAACATCCCATGGACCTACCACAAGTACCTGAAGTTCTGGCGCTAAAAAGCTAATCCCTGTATGCTTCCATGATTTCACTTCAGCCGCCTTCTCACTTTTCCAGCTCCCAGCACCTTCGCAGGACCTGGTCTGTTTCTTCGTGCATTCAGAAGACCCAGAGACCGCGGACCTCAGCTCCAAGAAGCATCTTAGCTCCTGCTCCAAGGCAGGCTCTTACCACGGTTCCATAGGAACTCAGGTGATTGGTGGGATCCATTAGCAGATACTTCTAGCAGAGCGCCATTTTTAAAACCTTTCCTGTTCTTCTTTGTTTTCTTGGGACAAAATGGACAGAAGCAGTGAGAAATGGGAGAGACAAAGAGGTCCAAGTTCTTCTGTCCTTCAACGCTTCAGAGGGGTTTCCAGAGCTGACCTAAGAATATCTACATTTTGGCCAGAATAAGTGTGGAGTCAGCTAACGGCTAACGGGTTCTTCACATGGCAAAGCAAAGCAGGGGGACGATAAAAACACTTCAACCATATGATAGTCCGAGATAGTCGACTTCCTTTTCTTCTTCTTTGCTGGTTCGTTTTGTAGCGTGGAGCTGAAGGTGCACGTCACACCAGACCCAACCCTGGTTCCTCTGGAAGAAGAGGCAACTTCCTAGAACCAAACTGGAGCTGGACGGCTTTTAGAAGGATACTGACACACAGATGTGTCGTCTTTCCTCCGGTCGGGATGTTGAGCACTTAGTCCATCTCCACTTCCTTGTCTCCTGACACCCAAACTCCCCAAACACAATTATTCCCATTCCTTACTTTTCCCTTCCTCCCTTAACTTTCCCACAGCAACCATGAATATATTTAAATGCTTTGGTAAAAACAAAAAAAAAAAGTCCTGGAATCAGGAGGACGTTAAACACACAGTCTGGTTCCTTTCACGTGAAACTAGGTCAAACCGAGCTGGCGCTTGGCTGCCAGACAAAGAAAAAGTGCAAAGGCACACAGGTTCTGAGGAAGAAATAGTTACGGTGAATCACAGTTAAATGTGGAGAGCGTGAACAGCGGCGGTACTGTTGGCTCCAAAACACCCCAGTAAGAGTCTAAACATCCACAGCCTTTCCAGCTCCTGCAGCGCCGAGCCTCCGCGTTCACGTCCAATATTTTGACATCCCGTCTCGTACGGTGTCTCCATTAGAGCAATCAATCCGATACTTTCACCACAAACAGGCCGCGGTGCCTCTCGCGGTACGCCCGGGGGGCGGGGATGCTAATTGAACCGCAAAAAAAAAAAACAAAAAAAAAAAAAACCTCAAACGTCGCTCACACATGACCTTTAGCCGTTATGGGAAAACACGAGAGCAGAGAGGGGCGAGCGTCCAAACGTCCAGATGCATTAGCAAACATTAGGGGTCACATTACGGGCCACTTCATGAGCCTCGGCCCGAAGTCAGCCTTCAGCGCCAGGCGGTCGCTGCTAAGCTGCGGGACCAGCGCGCGACTGTACAGTTGGAGAAAACAAACAAACAAACTGCTCAAAAAATAAAGGGAACATTAACAATGTAACTCCAAGTCAATCATACTTCTGTGAAATCAAAGTGTCCACTCAGGATGCAACACCGATTCATTTTTACTTGTTTTTAAGGACGTTATGTCAAAGTCGGATCAGCCAGTCCTGTGTTTTTCCATACATTTGATTTCCATTGATCACTTTCATGTGATTTTGTTGTCAGCACATTCAACTATGTAAGGAACAAAGTTTTTAACAAGAATATTTCATTCGTTCAGATCGAGGATGTGTAATTCTAGTGTTCCCTTTATTTTTTTAAGCATTGTTTATATATTTATGTAGATATTTAAAACATCCTTATACACGGTATGTATCTGCACTCACAGGTAAGATGCCACTGAGGGCATAATAGGTTATTTTCCTTGTATCTACCAATTGAATTCTCTCTTTATGTAATTTCTTGTTGATTCTATAGATACTCTGATTTCCTGATTATAAGCCGATACTTTTTTCACATGCTTTGAACATTGTACCTTTAACAATGATTCGGCTAATTTATGGATTTTTTTCACGTTGGACCAAAGAAATTACTGTACAATTCCAATGCCGAAGAAGACGGCTTTACTGGTTTTAGTGCGCAGGAAGAAGACAAAGATAGCGATCAGCTGGAGAAGGACAAAGCCAGGATAAAAAAATGGATGGACTTTTCCTTGTGTTATTTACTATTAATCTTTTTCATCAACCGTGTTACAGGCACTGGTTGGACAAAAGCATTTCCAGTATGTATTTGTGGATGTTACCGGTATGTAATAATTAAAAGTTTAAAAAAATGTTTCTGTGTAAATATCTCACATTACAAAGTGGACACCTCGTACCACCTTGGAGGAGAGGCAGGGTTCACCCTGGATCCATCACAGAGCCACATGGAGACACACAGCTACCATTCAAAAATAGATAAAGAACCATTCACCGTCTCATTTACGCATCATATCAAGACATACGACAATGAACCCTTTCATTCTTACATTATTTAGGGACATACAAGTATCCACCCTCTCATTCATTCAAAGACAAAACATTCACATGCCTTACATACATGAGTCACCGTGCCACCATATTATGGTTATTATTATTATTATTATTATTATTATTATTATCATGCTGATTTTTAAGTACAAATGCACTAATATACACCATATTAACTTTTTTTGGGGGGGGGGGTTGGGGCACTGGGTCAATCCAAACCTCCCCTGAGGTCGACGATTCATAGCCTGTATGCCAGTGTATGAAATGTTGGCCCCGCCGTCACTCTGCATCCCAGAACACATGGGAGGGGCCTTTCTGAGCAGCGAATCCAACGGACCCTGAATAAAATATGCCCCTCTGCACGTTGTAACATGTCCTGGGGTAAACCCCTCCCACCCCCCCGCACCCACCCCGTGAAATGTGTAAATGTGAGAGTGAGAGTGCGAGTGTACATATTTATCAATCATGAGGCTCTGTTTATAGAGCCAGGAGGAATGTCGGTCAGTTTCCCTTCGAGAGAAAAAAAAAAGAGGGGATATTGGTATTTCCTGAAACCGCTCTGAGTCTGGGCTGACTTTAGAGAACACACACACACACACACACACACACACGCACACACACGCACACACAACACTTTTCCACAACACGGTGAGCTTTATTCTCGCGAATGTTTCTGGCCATCTCCAGGGTGGTGGCTCTTCGGCCCATCTGTTAGCAAAGTGGCAGCATTTTTGTTAATAGGTGCCACACATGCCCGACGACATCTCGACCTCCATCTCCAGCTCTAGAGAGGAGCCACTGCCGTTGGATGTCCAGAGATGATGCGGGTCCCAGAGTGCAGACACCAGTGGTGTCAATGAGCATACAAGTCCCTGGAAGACCCTCCATTGAGCGGTCACATTTGACAAGTTCACCCTGTGACTTCAACCTCTAAAGCGCCAGCTCCTGAAGACTTGACACTGAGGATACCTTCATTCATACATTATCTGAACCGATATTCTGAAGTCAAGGCTTTGGGGATTCTTGAGCCTATCCCAGGTGTGATTGGATCCTGGACTGCTCCATCACATGGAAACTCAGAGACATCCAACCATTCACCCTTTCACTCATACACCTGGACAATGTAGTGTCTCCAAAAAACCTCCTGCGTGTTTTTGGCCTGTTGGAGGAATCCGGAAGAACCCCAGACATGGGGGAGAACATGGAGACTCCACACAGGAAGGCCTCTGCGAGGCTGAACTGCCAACCTCTGCTCCACTGTGGTGCCTAATGGTGATACTGCTTGGAGTACTGTGATGCCTCCACTCTATGTGTTAATGTACAATAACATGACGTCCATAAATGATTTGACAGTAACTGTTTGTGAGGAGATTATTTTATCTCTAACAAGCAAGAAATCTCTACTTTCTTCCAACTTTGCCTTTAAGAACTTGGCCAACCCCCCCAAACGTCTTATTGCCTGTCACCTCGCTCTTATTGATCGGCCCATCTTCGCAGGAGGACATCTGGTCCTTGGTCCGAGCCTCTGGTCACATTGAATTTGATGCGGCTCCAGCAGCTGGTGTGAAATATGTGCCCAGATGTGACTGTTGGGACGGCGATTTGTCTGACATCCGGCCTTCTGTCAACGTCCTCCGGGAGAGGCAAGCTAATAGCCGAGAATGCTTACATTCAAATACGGTTTCCGATAACGGGTCACTGTGACACAAAAAGTCCTGAATATAGTGCTGGTCTGTGCCTGAAGATACAGGATATCTCTGAGGATGCTCACCAAGAGGTGGGAGGAGATGGCAGCCAGAGCGCCATCTCCTCTCCGTTAGCAAAAGGTGGGTGTCCGTTCTGGGCGACAACCCATCATCGCATCGGTCGAAGTCGACTGTTGCGAAGCACGGCTCGTGAGATGACGTGCTAATTAGCGAGCAAAGGCATCAACATCCTTCTTTCGGGGCTGCGAGAACAACAGCAAAGTTCTCTCTGGCCATGACGTTCCACTCTCCTTCGCTAGGATCCACTTCCTCATCTCTACATGACGTTTGGCCAACTGGTAGCCAAGGTATGGCCATCTTGTGCGACAGACAGACTCTGTGTACGACGTTCGGGTTCCTCTTTCCAAGAATCACTGGCCATCTGCGTGTCTTTTTACGCCTGGCTAGATCTCCAATCTCCAACATTCATCCGAGAAACTATCTGTAACTGTACAACCTTCCAGGGGAATAGCCAGGACCCATCTGCTCTTCTACGTTGATCAAGCCCACTTCAAATTTCCAACCAAAGCAAGCTGCAAGAACTCCCAGAATACCAGAGAAGAAGGATGCCATTTCATTCTTGTTGCCACGGGAGCCGGAACAGAGGGCATTTGCGCTGTTTCACCTGCGAGCAATATCTCTCAGGCACCGTCCCTGAAGCATGATAGCATATATGCTAGCTCCACATCACTTCTACTCAGAGCCCTGACAAAACATCGATAACCTCATGAGACGCTCACTAGTGCTTGCTCACTTCCTCCAAGGAGAAAATTTGTATCCTCACAGCAATCTGGCTGAGATTACCCAAGTTTGAGCAACGCAACTGCCGCGGAGCTTTGGGGTTCTTTGCTGCGTTACGGAGAGTTGGTGTCTGATCCCGAAGATCCTCGTCCCCGCGTGGACATACGTGCTCCTCCAGTTCAAGCAAGTATTTAATTTAGCAAGATTTGGAGGCAACCAAACCATCTTCCACTGAACTTCTCAGATTTAGATCTCTGGACTTGCGGTTGACCAAGAGGGCCTCTTGTCCTCCTTTCTTTATTCTTTCCATCCTCCGCATCGCTTCTTCTCCCTCCTCTGGCCCTCGTTCCCCTCGCTCTCAACCGCGGTTTTCTCTCCGTCTACGATTCTCTGCATTGCAAACACACACAAGCTGGGAAGAAGTAGGAGAAGGAGGAGGAGAAGTTGCTCCCCAGTGCCCTGAATTCCACCTCACATCTGGAAACCATCTTCTCTCTCTCTCTCCCTCCGTCAATCTCTCAATCTCTTTCTTTGCTAGCTCTGTGTAGTAATGTAAATAGCCCTGTAATCATACTCCTCCTCTGAGCTGGCTGCCCTGGTGGTGTGTGTGTGTGTGTGTGTGTGTGTGTGTGAGACACAGAGCTCTTGAATAGAAAACATTTCCAACAAGCTGTCTCTGCAGCTCAGGCACCATCTGAGGTCCATATGAGGCTGCTCTCTTTATTTACTTTTATTTGTTGCATTGCAACATTTGTGCACGTGTGTGTGCACATGTGTGTGCGTATGCACGTGTGTGTGCATGCGTGTTAAACCACAGGCCGGATCGAAGCTGGTGATTCAAAGGACGTCGATAATAACGCCTGTGACCACAACAGAAGAACTTCACTTGATGTTCCTGTGCTCCGTTGTTGCATTTGGCTCAACATGGAGCTTCTGCTTTGGACCTTCAAGAGGCCACGTTGTAGCGAGGCTACTCTCACCGGTGAACTCATCGGACGTGGGCTCGGAGGGAGGGGGTCGGCCTGGGCCTAGGGTGGCGCAGGAAGACAAAGCTCTCGACTGATCCGAAGATTTAAAGGTCTCACTCTCCGCTGTGGCCACAGGATGGATGGCTTAGCCTGAGAGATGAGGTCAGGAACTCAGACATCCACGGGGAGCTCAGAGCAAAACCGCTGCTCCTCTGTGGGTACGGGATTCCTCTAAGGTGATTCCAGCAGCAGAATCACCCCGGCTTCCTCTCGCGACAGCCACCTCGGGGGAGAACTAGAAAGTGTTGTCAGTCAGAGTCGGGTTGGGGTGGACCTCCTGTCATTCATCATCTCTTCTGTCCTTCACCGGAATGCAGCTTAGCCTTTCCCTCGGCATCAAGTGCTCATTTATTAGCCTGTTAGGCTTCGCATCGAATTACGGCTTCAGCTTCATCTGCGCCGCATTAATGTTTGGTAATGAGTGGTGCTCCAGTCCATGCGGTTCCCTCTTTGGCAACATCTCAGATCACTCCTTCGCTGACAGTGGCTTTGTGGTGGTGTGGTTGATCCCAATCAGCAAAGAACACTTGCCTCCACTGAGACGCTGGGAAGTGGCAGCAAAAAATGGTGGCGCCCAACTCTGCTTCAGGGCCCCAGAGTGAAAGATGTGGAGATTCAGCTTCATGATCTATCAATGAACATACAAGTACTGCTCACAGGCAAAGTCCTCTTTTGCCAGAGGACACCATGTGGGATACATGGTTGCAGACATGAACCCTGCTTCACTGCGAGGTGGGGAACCCCTGGTCTGGCCGGTATGCCTTTCAGACACTTCTGTCGGAGGTCTTCGAGGCATGTCCTGTTTGTCAGGAAGGCCTGCAGTGGACCCAAATTCCCGTGGGGAGGGTTTTATATCGTATCCTGCCTGGGAATCCCCTGGGATCCCCCAGGAAGAGTTGGAGTTCATCGCAGCCTCGGCCAACTTAACGCAGAGTTCACATTGGACACAGAGGATTTGGGGAGAGCCTGTCACAGGTGGCGGCTTCACCCCTTCACACCAGGCCTCTTCTGCTTCACCGTGCCATTTGTTTACTTCAAAGTCAATGGAGTTAGCAATCGCAAGATATTTGCGATTGATCACTGAGGAGGGTCTCCTACTTCTATCTTATGCTGGAAGCACAGGACTCGATGAATGATCGAGTACTCGAGTACGGTCTTGTGTCCTTTCAGGACATCCTTACATTTGGATGACATGTTTGCTCTTTTTAAGGATGTCACTTTGCGGTAGTCACCTGCTGACAGTCACCTGAACATCTGAACCTTCAGACGTCTGGTCAAAGGGAGGGGGTTCCTTTTGGAAAATTCAAGCTGATTCATTGTTGATAAAAGCTCCCCGGATGGAGAAATGATGCGAAAGCTTGGAGTACATTGCATAATCGCTGAGCAGGTCACATTTCAGCCGTTTCCATGGAACTCGCGGTTGAAATGTTTTTGTGTTTGAAACATCAGATAATGAAAAGAGAAATATTATGTCTTCATGCAGCCAGAGCTCTCGCCCAATTCCCAAACACTGAATCCATTCCATTCAAACAGCTGTCCAGAACCACCAGCGGTCCGGTATGCTAACAATCCACACCTAGCATGATTTGGAATTAGCAAATAACTCACGATGATCCCGTCTAGAACGAAACGTTTCACCCGGCTCATTCATTCATTATCCATGACGCATATGCTGCACTCAAAGTCTGGGAAAAAGCTGGAGCCTGTCCCTTCTGTGACTGGACGAGAGGCAGGTCCACCCTGGACCGATCACAGGGTCACAGATAGAGAAACGCAACCGTTCACCCTCTCATTCACACGTCTGGTCAATGTAGGGTCTCCAGTGAAGCTCCTGCATGTGTTTGGACTGCGGGAGGAACCCGGAGAACCCTGAGGAACCCCACGCAGACACGGGGAGAACATGGAGACTCCACACTGGAAGGAACCCTGTGGGAATCCAACCAGGGACCTTCCGCTCGAACCACTACACCATCATGTCACCTTTCTCCATCCCTGTAACTTTCTATCCTTCCATGATTCCCTCCATCTCACATTTCTCTTTGGTTTCAATCCAAAATGGTGGAGAACATTAACGTTGTCCAAACAGAGAAGCAGAGGCGGAGCCTTGTCCGACGGCGGCATCTGATCAATATTTATTTATATTCCACGCGAGAAGCGGTGACATCACATCTGCTCTGGATCTGAGCAAGGACAATGAAAGATTAATGGAATCAAAGCACTTTGCAGGAGTACCGGGAGCGGGCACGTCCGATGTCCTCACAGCATCTACTGATGGATATCAGAGAACTGCTGTGTACATGGTTTGTACATTCATTCAACTTGGTAGAGTTTGGAAAAAATCCGCGCCCTTAAAATATGTTCCAAAAAGAAAAGATGTTGTATTTTGCACATAACACTAAACACTTGTTCTTGCTTGCATGATGTTTCGAGCAAAAAGTAGTCTCTTCCTCAGATGTTTATTGGAAATACGTGTTGATTTATGATAACATATGTCCGACGCATGCGAGAATAAGCAAAATACATGCAAATATATGCAAATATATATATGCAAATTAAATCATCTTTTCTTTTTGGAGCATGTATTTGGTGAGTGGATTTTTTCAAAACTTTTATACTAAGTTGATTTTTTTTTTTTAATCCAGCACCCATTGCTAACTAGGCAGCGGATATGCGTGTGTTTTTCTTTTCCAACTCTTTGTACATTCATTCGTCATCTACACCGCTTATCCTGCACTCGGGGTCAAGGGGGGGGTCTGTCTCTGCTGTGATTGGACGAAAGGTGCGTTCACCATGGACCAATCACAGGGACGCTTATAGAGACATTCACCCTCTCATTCACACAGCTAGACAATTTAGGGTCACCGGTGAAGCTCCTGCATGTGTTTGGACTGTGGGAGGAACCCGGAGAACCCTAAGGAACCCCACTCCGACACGGAGAGAACATGGGAGACTCCACGCAGGAAGGAATCCAACCAGGGACCTTCTGGCTGTGAGGAGGACGTGCCAATCTCTGCTCCAACATGTGCACTTTCCAAGTCCATTTCAGGAATTATCCTGGATCATCAGCACCGAGGAACCTCGGGGCCACATCCTCCAAAGGAAAGATCCAGCCCGGCGTGGATCAGCAGCGTGCTTCACAAACACACACACACACACACACACACACACACACACACACAGGCAGCATTACAGTGTGCTTCTGCTCGGGATTACAATGGTTTCTTTCCTGGAGATACGGCTGTATAATCCAGGCCCGTCCTTGAACCCGCCAGTATCAAACGCCGAGTGTGTGTGCGTGTGTGACGTCACAGTAACGGCACACACACACACACACACACACACACACACACACACACACACACACACACACACACAGATATGCAACACGGCTGGACAGGGAGAACCAAGCTCCCACTCAGTAGGAGTCCTAGTTGTGAATTCCTTTTGCCTCCAAACCATCACACACACACACACACACACACACATATATTCCGGTTTGGAAAGAGAAACCGATCAGTCCGATCGATCCCCGAATGGAAACTCCTCTGGGGATCAAACAGTGGAACTTAAGGGATTCTTAAATATCCTTGAGGAGGATTTAAGTCCAGCAAACACACGCCCTTCATCATCTTCATCTTCCTCACGACAACAACACTTCACCCTCCTCCTATCAAGTTCATCGATCGACTATCGAAACCAGCTGTGACGCGTTTACGTGCAAAACAACAAGAAAAGAACAAGCGACAAAAAAAAAAAAAAAACGAGGGTGGGGGGAAAAGTTACGCGGACGCGCACGGAGCGCAGGGCCGCTACTCACCGTGCGTGTTGGTTCTCAAACGGGCTCAGAGTGAAGTCATCCCGCAGAGCCCGCAGCCAAGACATCCCGCCGCCGGCGGAGGAGCGCTCATTGGATTACCCGACGGCCGGCCTGCGCCCCGTGATGCCTTCACGGACCGTTCGGAAATAATCCCATTCACGCACAGACGTTGCTGACTGGAATCTGGAGAGGGAAGTGGGCGTGGGCGTCAAAATGATTTCACATAACACACACATATACATACATGATTTACTTTTAGTATATTTTTATAAGCATCTTGCACCACCGATCCGGCACAAGAAAGTGTCGTATAATATAAAGAGTGTCTATTTCAAAATCTATTGATTTATGGATTGGAAACACTGGAATTATCCGCGATAGTTGTAGAATAAAGTGCATGAAGTTACACAACTGCTGTCAGATACTTAAGTGATGAAATATGACGCTACTATAAGGTGCATTTAGTTAAAATATCTACGTGCGAGTGTGTTCTCATTGTATTTATTGTGGGTTAACACTCGGCTGATGTGATGGTTTATTTCTTATTTACTTCCACGTGTTGTTCACCTTACTTCTCGTCGGTAAAAAAAAACAAAAAAAAAACACCCCGCAATAATCGTAGTTAAAAACTATGTTGTTTTTCAGCGGTCTTTTGGGTTTGTTATCAGAGTGAGTCGGACGTTAGTATTTTCAACTTTTACAGGGGGTACCTGAAAGCACCGTGAGCACCAAACAAGAGCACCGCCCTGCTCCGTTCGTGTCGGAAATGTTTTTTTTTTTTTTTTTTTCCGGAAAGTCGTTGTGGAAAATGATTAGAAACAGAGTCAAGCTCCGGTCGCCGAAGCAGCACCGCCGGCTGCCTTGCTCAAAACACCCCGACAAGTCAGTTGCACTCGTCCAGTTGCCTTTTCAGCGCTTTCACGAGCAACAACGCCATCTAGCGGTGGCCGAGATAATGTTTAATGTCGTTCTGACAAAAATAAGACTTAAAACATGTGGCTACTGAACTTGAATTCACCCCTCTTCCATCTTCGAGTGAGGAAATTCAAGTCCGGTTGCCACCATAAGAAGACTTAGGACAATCCTGCGTGTTTGCGGCGATCATTCATCGATGTGGCAGATCACAGCTGGGGTTGGGGCTCCTGACGACCGAGTTTTCGATTAGTTCTCAACGTGAGCCCACCTGGAACGCATCAGTTAATTCCTTCATTCGGCTTCGGCTCAAACACTCCCCGTCTTCTCTCTTTTCTGTACGGACGCTTCTGTCATTCCTCACAAAGTTGATGACATCGGAGGTGAAGGGGAGACGACGGCGTCCCAGGTTTCTCAAAGAATGAGGCGGAAGCCACTCAGAAATAAAAAAAATACCAAAATGGCATTTCATTTTACATGTTTAACAAAGGTACAAAAAAAAGAAATACAGCTGCTGTTTGTTCAAAGGGACCTGATAGAAACATTTAAAATTTCAAACAGGAGAATGGAAGCTGACTTTCCTGCGGTTTAAAACTAATTTTCAAACAAAGCGGAGCCTTAAGGTGGACATGTAACAGCTTAAGATGCTGAACTTGTAGAGTTTGAATAATAAAGTGTTCTCTCAGCTGTTCTTCCTGTCCGCTGTGTCCATGATGGGTGGATTCCATCCGTGCCTCCATGTGAGAAACACCCGGTTTCCTCGGTGGGGGTTAAAACCTCCCAGCCTTCTTGAACTCCCCGAGCAGCCCGTCGTCGGCGCGCTGGGGGAAGAACAAGGTCCTGGTTTTGTAGTACTGCGGGTCTGACTGGAGGTTCTGGATGACGTAGGCGAGGAGGTGGGCGCGCTGCACGTCGCTCCCCGGAGCCTTGAAGTCCAGCTTGGTGAAGTGGACGTGCAGGTGGTAGTAGGACGGCTGGTAGTGCAGGTAGATGCACAGCTTGTTGGCGGGGAGGTCGTAGCGATCCAAGATGGCCTCCTGCGGGACAACACACGTTTCTGACCGGTGTTTGACTTTAAACGCCCGAGAGCCGATCTGGCTCTTCCGCCTCACCTTTCCCTTCTGCATGATGTTCTGGAGCAGGGGCAGGTGATCTGGGGTGAGGTCTCTCAGGCTCTTGATGTTCCTCTTGTGTGGCAGGGCGATCAGATACAAGTCATCCAGCTGGAGGAGAAAAACAACACGTGATTCGTCCTGTGGAACTCTGGACAGCAGCCGGTCCAGACTGGGGTTCAGTCTGGATTCTGGAAGTGAACCCTATAGAAGAAAGTGAATTCCACCGCTGAACTGTCACTACAGGGAAGCATGGACAAATCTGAAGATATTTATTATGGCAACAAACCCACTTGTTCCTGTATAATGTGTTTAAAGGTTAAATGGAAAAAACACAGAATAATTTGAAATTGTGCAATTCTCTTGTCTGACTTGAACCTTTTCTGGACTTTCTGAACATCTCAGAGTCAGACAGATGTAGGTGTGTCTTTTACTCATTCATCAACGACTCTACTGCTTGTCCTGCCGTCTCTGATATATATAGAAAAGTGATCCTTATGTTGAACCTGCAGCAACCTGGAGTCCTTCAGCTGGAGAATTTGTCTCTTGTCTGTTCCTCACCTGTTTCTGGTCCCATTTGAAATCCGGCAGCAGGACAAACCCCACGTCCTGGTCGGGATCCTCGAAGACTATCCGCTCTGTCTCCGCTTTCTTCTCCAGGATGTTGTATATCCACTGAGGATGAGATATGACGTCAAACATATGTCATCGGCGTGGCGACGCCCTCCAGCGGCAGCAGACACTGACCTGCATGCTGAATCCCTGCTTCTCGATGTAAGGAAGAGTGATGGACTGGTAGTCCTCCCCCGTCTCCTCCACCAGGAAAATCTCCTGATGCTGGTACTTCTTCACATGGTTCTCTGTGGCTGGACACACCACGGTGGTCTTGATCTCTGCAGATTAAGAAATAACCAGATTATACATATGATTTTCAAGTTGGCCACAGCAGCTCCTACATTCCGGCCAACGTGCTCCTATGACCTGGGTGTACCATTGAGCTCTGGGGGCGGCTTGAGTCGGTAGGTGCTGTAGATGTTGTTCCTCATCTCCAGCTGCAGCCTGGAGGCGGCGAGGAGCTCGGGCAGGGAGTCTCTGCTGATGGGGGTCTTCTCCATGATGACCACGGCGTTCTCCCCCGCCAGCTGTGATGGGGTCAAAACTGCTCAGGGGTCACGGCGAAGATGAGGGTATCATTTTTTTTTATTCATCTCCAAGTCTTAACAAAATAAAACAATGATCCTCTATCTCGGGAGTAAAGGCACTACCTTGCATGGGAAGATTATTTTGAAAATACCAAACCGGAAGTCGACGTCACCACTCGCGACTTTCACCGATTAAGCACACAAATACATTTAGGGGCGTTTTTAAATATTTTCTTTTTCTTCTAGCAATAAACATTTCTAACAAAAATTTAATACTGTTAAATCGGACAGTTAAATGATTGCATACAAAACGAATGTCCTTATGCTTCCTCATCCCTGTTTGTATCCTTGACATTCGGTTCTACTTTGCCATGTTTGTTTATCCATGTGTATATCTGTTATACTATTTGTGTTCAATAAAAATTGTAAAAAAAAAACAAAAAACAAATAATAACAATAATTAAAAACATTTAGGGACGTTAATTGACAAAGCATTTAAGTCTATTCCGAGCTTAAGTATGCTAAAAGAAAATACCCGTTTCCATATAAGCTAGCCCGCTGTGTCGATACCTTCCCGTGGAAGAAGATGTTTTTCTCCCGGGGGTTGTCGCTCAGGACGGCGGTTATTTGAAAGCCAGATAGGGAGTCCGCCTCTGCCTCGCCTCCTCCTCCGTCCGGGGTCTGCACGGGGTCTGTCCGCGTCCTCTTGGCCTTCGGGGAGGACTCATCCTTCGCGGAGACTAATTCAGCTTCGGCTCCGATGTTAGCCATGTTCATAAAACCCCCGCCGTCTCGGCCTGGGAAGCCGCTAGGAACCACACTTCCGGGTCATGGGTTTGATTGACAGCGCCTTCTAACGAATCGGATGAGTTGTAAATAAAAAAGGGGCGGTGATGCTTGGGAACACACTTTCGAGTTGATTGACAGCGCCATCTAGCGAATCGGAGAACTTGTAAACTACAAAGGGGGCGGTGTTGCTTGCAGAACCACTCTTCCTGTCCAGAGGCTGGATCCTTCTTTTTTTTCCTTTTTCATTTATTAATTATTATACATTATACATTAATTCATTTATTTTTCTAATCTTACTTTCACTGCTTACCTTAATGTTTTCTTTTTTTTACAATTACTTAAATTATACTTCCCCTGAAACAACAGGATTAGTTCTTGTGGGGATACTCAAAAATCACATACAATTGAAACCAATACTAACATAATTTATACATTTATCTTTGAAAATAGCAATTAATTTAAGTTTTACAATTTCTGTTCTCTACAATTTTTTTTTTCATCTTTCAATGTCACACCATGGCAAATCATGCACTACACTAGTAGCGATGTTTGCACTTTGAAGAAAAAAAAAAGCTCTTTGGACACTGGAATTGAGTGTAAAAGGAGAGGGGAAAAATATCACAAAAATTACAGTTTATACTTGCAGTTATGTCTCATCATATATGATTTAATAAACTGTCAGTTACTTGGTCAGTGCTTTTACCCAGGGCTCATCATCAGGTTAATTTAGAGGAAGAGTTTTAGGACATAGAGGCAGTGTTTAGACTAGTATGCCAGTTGCTTGCCTTTCAGGAAATAATGAGAATCACATTATTTCAGGGAAAAGACAGACCCTGACAAGTTAATTAAAATGTCTGTCTTTGGGAGGCTGGATCCTTCTGCTGCAGCAAGCCTGGATGAGATTCTTCCTCCTGTAGACAAAACTAATGGTTACGGTCAGCAACCTGGACATGGCCATCTGGATTTTTACCATCAACTGAAACAAAACCGTACCAACAAATAATCTGCCTTTGCTGACGTTCATCTGCAGACCTCACTGTCCCTGATGCAGATGCCTTTTTTTGAATGTAAATATTCATTAATCAGCAATACCGCTTTTCCTTCAATCTGGGTATGCTGGAGCCAATCCCAGGTGTGATTGGTTCACCGTGGACCGGTTCATCACACGGCCTCATACATGCAGCCATTCATTCCTTCATTCACTATGTAGGGTCTCTGGGACTGCGGGAGGAACCTGAAGAACCCTAAGAAACCCCACACAGATACGGGGAGAACGTGGAGACTCCACACAGAATCCAACTAGGGACCTTCTGGCTGTGTGGAGGCAGCATGGTGATCAATGCGGCCTCCAAATGTAAAGATACAGTTTCTATTCCTTCTCTGGTCTTCATGTTGTTTGACTTCAGTGTTCACGTACCAATGAAGTTCCCCCCAGCATTTTCTGTTGCCTCTGCTTCTTCTGTGATTGTCATCTTCACACTTCCGGCCGCTCTGAATCCTCTGCCCTCTGGATTCAGTGCCTTTACTCAACACACGCATTGATAGTTTGTTCTCAAATGCATCTCGCCGTCCGCCGCCGTCCCCTTCAGTGCTGCCAAGATGGCCGACTGTGATGACACAGAGGGGCCACGAGCTGTGGTTGATGCCACACTGAGTGCAAGGCGAAGCTGTGATGTCGCAAAGGCGAGACGCACGGATGCTATGATAGCGCGTCTCCCGACGTCACAGGCGGGAATCACATTCACGCTGTGAAAGGGGATGCCTTGCATGCACACTGTGAATGGACACCCGGAGAAATACATGTATATATATGTAAATAACTGAGAATGACACACCGTAAAGACGGCAGCAGCCACATGGAGTGCACCGAGTCCAAACACGAGGCCGACGCTGCCAGCGAGGAGTGCTCCCCCAGAGCCAAGAGGGCGAAGACAGAGCCCGAGAACAGCCACGGAGGAGTCGGAGAGGATGTGGAGAAAAACATTTTGTCTGGTTTTCAAATCTCTGCTGTCCTGAGTGACTCCGCTCGGGAGAAAAACATCGTCATTCACGGAAAGGTAACATGAGCGGAACCCAGGTCTATGTAGGTTAGACTCTACATATCATCTAAATCTAGTTTTTTTTATTGTTTTATTCTTAATTGAGATAAGATAAGATAAGATAAGATAAGATAAGATAAGATAAGATAAGATAAGATAAGATAAGATAAGATAAACTTCATTGATCCCCATAGGGGGAATTCCTTTGTCGCAGCAGCGTAACAGTTAAAATGTAAAAAAAAAAGTAATATGAATATGAATATGAATATAAATAGAAAGGCGGTAGATAGCAAGACAAAAAAACATCCACAAATAAATAAACAGCAGATAAATAGACAGTAGACAACAAAATCAGGGATGACAATGGGCAACATTGTGGAACAGCAAGGGTGAAAAATACCCAATTAGACAACATAAATGTGACAAAAATCAATAGCAATGGACAAAATAAACAAAAATTGGTAGGATGTGTGCGGGCTGGGATAAACAAGGATAAGAGAGACAGTAAAGTTAGGACATGACGTGAATGGGGGAGGCCAGTGAGATTGTGATATATAAAGTATATGGCCACAACTGTCACTTTGGTATTGCAAAATAGTTCAGATTTTCCACAAACACGACTGGTCTACCAGTGAAATCTGCTTAAACAGCACAGTGTTGCTATTTTTTTGTTTAATGACTCACAGCTGGCGGACGAGAGTGCCGTGGTCATCCTGGAGAAGACCCCGATCCGGAAGGACTTTCTGGCCGAGATCTTCAACGCCTCCAGGCTGCAGCTTGAGCTGACCAACAACATCTACAGCACGTATCGACTTCAACCCCCGCCTCACCTCAATGGTACGGTCCAGAATGTCATTGTAGTCTTGTGTAGTTGTGAGCATAAAGACGCGTGAAAAGTCTTTTTCAATCCGCAGAGATCAAGACCACCGTGGTGTGTCCGGCCACCGAGAACCACATCAAGAAGTACCAGCTCCAGGAGTTTTTCCTGGTGGAGGAGACGGGGGAGGACTACCAGTCCATCACCCTGCCCTACATCGAGAAGCAGGGTTTTAGTGTGCAGGTCAGTGGGATGCGTCCGGTATGGCATGGGGGTGTCGCCATGCCTACAGCAGCGATTGAACATTGAACATGCAACCTCACTGTGCTCCTCAGTGGATGTACAACATCCTGGAGAAGAAGGCGGAGGCCGAGCGGATAGTCTTCGAGGATCCCGACCAGGATGTGGGCTTTGTCCTGCTGCCGGATTTCAAATGGGACCAGAAGCAGGTGAGACGGAGAGACGAGTTCTCCAGTTTTCCCGGAATGCAGAACTTTAAGCGATGCCAATCTACACCACTTTCATTGTCACCCCATGTAGATGGATGGATGTCCATCCATCCATGAGTCTTGACTGACTCATGACATTTTTGCACTTTTCTTCATCTGGATGCACAGCGCAGATGTGCAGGTGCAGACATTCACCCAGGAGAAAACCTTAGGGATGAAAAATCAGTTGTTCGGACTGTAATAGGACTGTAACCTCCGCACGTTGCTCCTGAGTTAAAAGTTGGTGGTACAGATTTAGCCTGGGACCATATTGCAGCCTTATTTATCTTGTGTCTTCCAGCTAGATGATCTATACCTGATAGCCATTCCGCATAAACGCTTTATCAAGAACCTTAGGGACCTGACGTCGGACCACCTGCCCCTGCTGCAGAACATCATGCAGAAAGGAAAGGTGAGTTCGGTATCTGCTCTGCTTTTTCACTGTCAAAGCGTGGATGACAACAGCATGTGTTATCCTGTAGGAGGCCATCTTGCACCGCTACAAACTCCCCGCCAACAAGCTGTGCATCTACCTGCACTACCAGCCTTCCTACTACCACCTGCACGTCCACTTCACCAAGCTGGGCTACAAGGCTCCGGGTTGCGAGGTGCAGCGTGCCCACCTCCTCGCTTACGTCATCCAGAACCTCCAGTCAGACCCGCAGTACTACAAAACCAAGACCCTCTACTTCCCCCAGCGTGCCGACGACGGGCTGCTCGGGGAGTTCAAGATGGCCGGGAAGTTGTAATGTCACGTTTTGTCCTGTTGTTGTGCACCAAGGAGCTCAACCTTGTACACCTGCATTCGACTTGCACCAAGAGACTCCCGAGGGCTCCGGCGTGTGTTCTCCAGAAGGTCTTCATTCGAATGTAAGGAGAACTGACGCTGTCAGCAAGCTAAAGCTTTTCAAAGATGTCTCCTGAGATGATGGGTATGTGGTTCTGTGAGGTGTTGCACATGTTTATTTACTTTTTTTAAATATTAGTGGCCCTTTTCCTTGGAAAGGAATGGACAGAATGTAAGGTTTGAAATGCTGGATGATTCGATAAAGGAATATTCTGTTTGCGTCTGTCCGTCTTTGTGTTTTCTACATACTGGAGGAGAGCTCTCATTCACCTTTGAAAGAAGATGTTATTTTTGCTGTTGTGACATTGTTAGTGGGTTGGTTGTCCCACTCAGAAGGCTGGATTCCTGCAGGAGGCCTTCCTGTGTGGAGTCTCCATGTTCTCCTTGTGGGGTTCCTCTGGGTTCTCCAGGTTCCCCCCAATGTCCAAACGCATACAGGAGGTTCACTGGAGACCCTGAAATGATCAGATGGGTAAATGAGAGGGTGAATGGTTGCATGTCTCTATGTCCCTAGAGTTTATAATTATAATTTCCCAGTTTTTGAATAAATAAAGTACATTCCATTGTATTTTCTATTCCATATTGCTCTTTTCTATTCTATCATATTCTATCTATTCTTCTTTAAATAGTGTTAAAATTGTACTATATATATGTATATATTCACTATAGCAGCAGAGCAGTGAGTTCTCCACAGGAAGGAAAAACATGAAATTGGATAAAAAAGTGCATTCATTATATTAGGTTGAAGTCACACACACACACACACACACACACACACACTCACACACACACACACACACACACACACACACACACACACACACACACACACACACACGAGTGCTGTCAGGGCTCGAACGAGGCGTCAACATATAAATATGACTGACACATAAGCCAATAAAAGGACTGCTTGAGGGCGGGACGCCTGTAAATTGACCAATGACCGCACGTCTAGGAGGAGTCGCGTCAATCAGGAAGCTATTTATCCGGACACGTTGATTTGTTTTGGAAACAACTTCAACTCGTCGGCCGTGGTGGCGATGCGGCCACCTCTTTTACGTTAACTTTAATAACATTTTCCTCCCTTTTCAAGGCACCATGTACTCAGGAACCCGAGTATGGCTCCTGCTTCTTCAAGCACTTGCAGTTATCGCGAGAAGAGGTAACGTTAAAGTTAGTTTGACACAGTTAACAGGGAATCAGTTGGAGATGTTTCTTCGTTTTATACGCATACGCATTTTATCCCATTTGTTGCCTTCTATTCGACGTTTAAACATCCTAGCATTGTGAAACACGATTTCATTTTGGAGTTAATGTAATGAGATAACCGAGCTAAATGGTTAGCAGGTGCCTGTGTTCCATCCTTGCTAGCTAATTCAAGTCGGCTACCCTTGACAAGGCACCACTGGAAACAATGATTAGCATTCACTTTGGTAACCCTTTTAGCAAAGCCATTCAGATTAGATAGTCATTCACTAATCGTTTGTTCAAGACAAAAAGTGGAAAAGGGAGGAAAAGAACATTTATGTGTACAAGTTGAGAAGAGACTCATATTTAGATATGTTTTGCATGGAAGAAATAGCAAACAAATCCAGGGTTGCTGGCTGTCAGCTAGCATCACATCTCAACAAGACTAGGAAACAGTGAGCAGCAGTGAAACGGGGGCTGGAGAATATTACCGGCTCAATAAAAAGTTGAATCCACCACAGCTTTGATTTGCTTTCTGCACCGATTTATGCAGCTTTTTTTCCAGTCTAGCTGCCTGGAAAGAGACCGCCTGTATTAGGTATTTGGATTTGCCCGGCCCAAATAATCAATACATAGCTTTAGGTGTGTGCTTTAGGGCACCAAATGATACCGACAAGTAACAGACCTTGAAAATATGTCACATTGTCGATAGAAACCTGCAGGACTGAATGCAAGCAGATGCTGCTGAGCTGCTTTGGCTGGCAGGAATCGGGAGATTATGAGGCCCCTGGGCAAGGAAATGCTCAAAGGTCACATCATGTGTGCTGCAAAACAGACTTGGAATAATAAAAATACACAGTTCTAAGAAAAAAATATGTTCACAAGGGTTTAAGCAGGTACCGGGAAGTTAATTCATTACATCTCAAGTGAAGAAGGGGAAAGGTCTTCTTAAAGCAATTGTGTCTGTTTATGTGCAAGCAGTAACTGTAATCTTTGGTTTTCAGAGAGAAGGAATGTCCTTTTCATCGTGGCCGACGACCTGCGGACATCTTTGGGCTGCTACGGGGATCCGATAGCAAAATCCCCAAACATTGACCAGCTGGCATCCAAAAGCAAAGTCTTTCTCAATGCTCATGCCCAGGTCAATGTTTGTAATGTTTGCAGTGTTTAAACGGAGGAAGCATTTTCCAATCCGTTCCTCATGTGTATTTTTTTTCGACCCCCGCTCAGCAAGCCGTGTGCGCCCCCAGTCGGACATCCATGTTGACGAGTCGCAGGCCAGACACGACCAGGCTCTATGACTTCAAATCCTACTGGAGAGTACACTCTGGAAACTTCACTACTCTGCCACAGTACTTCAAATCGGAGGGGTACTTCACCATGTCCGTGGGCAAAGTGTTTCACCCGGGTAATTGCATATATCGATATATACATATTCCCATTTGTCTTCTAGGATCATGCTGTTAAAGGTTTGTGCCTTGGGTTTTGTTGTCACAGTATTTGCTGTTTTTATTTGCAGGCATTGCATCAAACTACTCAGATGACTACCCGTACAGCTGGTCCATCCCAGCCTATCACCCAGCATCTTTTAGGTTTGAGAAAGAGAAGGTACAGACCTGGGAATCCACTTCTTTTTTTTTGGGAGGGGGGGGGAATTGCAACATAACAGACAAAGCTAAATGTTCAATAGCCTGCGTTTAAAAGTGCCAACCTTTTTAATATACCTAGATCCATATTTGTTTTTCATGACATAATCCCATAATCGAATTGGTTTTCGAAGAACAGTAGAAACAACAGGGCAACATCAGTGTTGGCATGAAAACAAAGGTGAGACTAATGAAAAATGTAATTACCGTCAGTTAATTTGGAATGATTGACAGTCCAGGCTGTGTGACGGCAGCACGTGCTCAGCGTGAGAAGCGTTCTCCGTGCCGTGGATGTTCATTAGAACATGTGGCATGCAGGCTGTGGAAGAACACAAGGGGGAGGACAAACTGCATGAATAAAGAGCAGAAATGATCAATTACTCATGAGATAGGGCACTTCCTGCTCCTCTCACATGACTCTTTGGATGATCTGATCAAGCTCTCCCAGCCTGATGGAAGCTCTTGCCTTGAAACTATATAAACCTACAACTTTTTTTCAACTAAATCCATATAGTTTGCACATCTGCCATTTGTTTGGACTAAGTTTTTTTTAGTTTAAGTGGAGGATGGAGGTTCACTCTGCCCATGCTAGCTTAGTTTGGCTATGACACCAGGGTGTTAAAGGGTAAAATAAACTTGCTCTGTTTATTTTAATGAGTGCACAAAGCGCTTTAAGAAGGGTCATTCATGCTGTGTCTCTTTGCTGCAAAGGAAACTGCATGAATTTGATCAAAACCTTTTAAAACAAATAATTTTAGTGACCATGTGGCGTCTTCCAGATGTGCAGAGGCGAGGACAGCCAGCTGCACGCCAACCTGCTGTGCGCGGTCAACGTGACGGAGCAGCCAGGGGCGACGCTCCCAGACATGGAGAGCACAGATGAAGCCGTGAGGTTGCTGAAGAGTCGAGTCGGCGCCGGTGGTCCTTTCTTTCTGGCCGTGGGCTTTCACAAACCACACATTCCCTTCAGGATACCGCAGGTACGGGACTTAGCGTTCAAATGCGGACATAGTTTGCTATTATGGGATCGTTGTTGACATTGCAAACTGCCGCTTGGCGTGGCCTCACCAAACCTGCAGAATAAGCTCTTTTCACTCTCCTTCACTAAAAGATGAGTAATAATTAGTGGTGAAAAGTTGAAATTGAATGGTGATTAAAGAGCCGGAGCACGGTTGTAAAGGTCCTGCCACCGTCCCTCTTTGCCTTGACCGGGGAAGATCGAGGTCATTATCGTAGGATCTCTGCTGGTGGAGTGCTTGAGTAGTCTGTGGAGTAGCTGCGGGAGTGAAATGTCAAGGTAGGGGGAGAGAAATCAATTTCTGAAAGGAGAGCAGAGGGAGGCCAAAGGTTGCCTCCCCGCGTGAGTCATGTGTTCATTCCAGCATCTCTCGACGAGGCGCGGGTCAATCACATGACTCTGGCGGATCTCTGCACGCTCCTGTCACAGCTTCACCCCGTCAGGAGGGAGAACTCGCACAGGGCCAGGTCTGTCTCCCTGACTGGAAAGCTCTGCGAAGGCTTTTCACCCCCCGGTCGACTGTCCGAGACCTCTCCCATGGAGTCACTGAGCGATTTCTAAAAGGACACAAATACCGTCTGCCCCAGTTAATGGTGTGTGTGTGTGTGTGTGTGTGTGTGTGTGTGATCACTAATAGTTGGCCTTCTCCCAGTCTGCGGTGACACCTTCTGGGTGACATCCTGAACCCTCAGGAGAACACTGTTTGCAAACTGGACCGAGCGCAGGTTGTCTCCAGCCCTCCTGGGTGTGGCTGGTATCTTCAGCCGTTCACCGGTTCGCCGATCAAACTGTGACATTTTCCACCTTCCTATATTGTGGTTTGATTAATGTCAGATACAGCTTTACTGATTTTAAAAGCCTACTTGCTTATTCATCCTTGTGTATTTCCTTTAGGAAAAAAAAAACACTTTTTGAATCAAATTCGTAAATTAGCAAAGAATTGCCTGCAGGGTAAAAAAAACATTTTAGCAAGACACGGTATCAGTAAAATCTCTTTTCATATTAAAATTATTCTATTGAGTTGGTAGGATGATGTTGGAGATGCATATCTGCAGCTCTCACAGGCGTGAAACCGGTTATTCAGTATCCATCAGGTTTGTTAATTCGGTGCAGCCTTTGGAAGAAGCTTCGTTGGTACTGAAGATAAATGAAGATGGAGCTTTGCACTCATAGGGCTGGGTTTTGTGCGCGTCAGCGTTTGGTAAAATCCGAGAAAGGAGGGAGAGAAAGGACAAAACAGCGCTTTGAAAGCTTGAAATGGAAGGGAGGAACTGTAGGTTTGGGTTTAATGAGGACTGATGGAGAAAGACAGGAGACTTAATTCAGCAAGGGGGAGGAGGATGAGGTGGAGGGCCTGAATGTGGAGCTGATTGGAAGCTCAAGGTGAGATTGTGAGACCAGTGGTGGCGAGGCCAGGATTTTTTTTTTTTTTTTTTAGCGGAGTCTGAGGGGAAAAAAAGTTAGACCTTCTGCGAGGTGCTGATCTTTGAGGAAAGACCTTACCTTCCTATTAGAGCCCTGACACTTCATTCACCCATGTGTGACTCCGCTGCAGTCCAACCAGCAGCCTGTCAGCGCCGCGGCGAGCCGCTGATGGGCTCTGAGAAGGTCAGTTGGAGAAGAAGAACACCAGTGAGGGACTGTGGTTGCTGTTAGAAAGAAAACGGTCTTCATCATCAACCCAAGAGGCAATTTCAGCTTTGAGATTAAGGAAGGGGATCTTTGTGTTTGTTTGTTTTTTTTTTCTCCCCCTCACCTGTTGGTGTGGAGCAGAGGTTAGCTCCCCCCTCCATGTTCTCCCTGTGTCTGCTTGGGGTTCTGGGTTCCTTCCACTGTCCAAAAACATGCAGGAAATTCACTGGATACCCTACATTGTCCCAAATGCATGGAAGGTAATTTTTTTTTTTTTATCAAATGTCATAGCTTAAACCTTTATATATTGAACTTAAGCTTAAAATTAATGTTAGCATCCTGTTTTTTCAGGGGAAATGCATGTGCGGGGTTGCTGACAGGCACCTTTTGTGGCTCCATCAGGAGAAATGTATCTGAAGGGTTAGATTGCTTGGATCTCCGGTGTTCCCGTACGACAATGACTTTGCACTGAATTTCTTTTGAGAAATTGGTTCTTAAAAATGATTATACTCGCCGTCAGCCGTAATTTCTCCCTTGTGTTTAAATTGTCTTTGAACCATGTGTTGCAGGAGTACCTTAGCTTGTATCCTTTGGATCAGATGACCTTGGCACCCGACCCCGACGTGCCGAGACTCCTCCCGCCGGTGGCCTACAACCCCTGGACAGACGTCAGGAGGAGAGAGGACGTCCAGAAGCTCAACCTCACCTTCCCTTACGGCGCCATTCCCAAAGACTTCCAGGTAGGAGATGTTGGTGGGACACCCGTGCCGACGCGTGTCCTGAGGTGTGCTAATGTCGGGCGCCATTGTCTTCCAGCTGCGACTCCGTCAGCATTACTACGCCGCCGTATCCTACATGGACGCCCAGGTGGGGCGGCTGCTGGGCGCTCTAGAGGACCTCGGGCTGGCAGGCAACACGGTGGTGGTGTTCACGTCCGATCACGGTGAGGAACAGAGCCCGCTGGGGAAAAATCTAACGGTGCCATCATTAGCAGGATGAAGCGGAACCTAGTTCATGTCCTCCTGCCACCACTAGAGGGCAGTGTTGCAACACTAAGAATTCTGCTATCTGAAAACCACTTTTTTTTTTCTTTTTTTTTTTTTTTCTCTCTTCCAAAACTTTGTGACTTGGAAACTGAATTTTCGTCTGTGTCCTTCAGCGAAGGGTGCCGGAGTGAATTATTCCACCATCCTGTTTATTCGCTCCAAGCACAGCCAATTAAATGCCATGATTTTTCAGGCTGAGGCAGAGAACGCGCTGCCTCCTGTCGCTGCATCTGAACCTGTGTTTCCAGGCTGGTCGCTGGGCGAACATGGGGAGTGGGCCAAATATTCCAACTTCGACGTGGTGACACGCGTCCCCCTGACCTTCTATGTTCCTGGGGTCACCGCCGCCCGCGACCTTCCTCCGGGCTCCGCCTTCCCTTTTATTGACGTCTTTGGCCAGTCGGAAGTCCGATTCCAGAGTAAGGCTCCGCTCACCGCCGCCTTTTGACATGAATCACAATCTGCTCTTATTGCTGACAAGTCAGGTTATTACAGATTATCAGGTGGTGAGGAACGTGGTGGAGCTGGTGGATGTTTTTCCTACCACCTCCTACTTGGCCGGCCTGGAAGCACTGGATCCCTGTCCTGACATCTCCTTCCAGGTCCGTAAAGCGTCGGTCAGTCTGTTTAGCCGCACATTCTGGTCCTCTATGAAGCGTAGTGTTGTCCCTGCCCCCGCATTTGGATCTAAACGGACATCTGAATATTTGAACGGATTCCAGGGATCTGTTGAGGCTGAAACACACGACCGGAGACTCCGGGTTTGTTTCTGTAGCCCCGCAGGGTCGTCATGGACGATGAAATATCTGCGCTTTGTCCCGTCGCAAAACAGACTCCCGCTGCAAGAGCGCTCTGCAACAAGCTCCTTTGGCGTTTTTAAAGATCCTGACCAAACTAAGCCGGGCAATCAAATGGAGTGGAAAACTATAAATTCCTTTTATGAGTGTGATTTTCAGGCAGATGTTTGCGTTTAATTCAACGTACACTTGGCCGCCCCCAAAGCAGTACATGTGTTTTTCTCAACTGAGTGGTCGAGCTCGAGACCGGTGACGCCAGAGGGCTGTTTTTCACTTTTTCCCAGAAAGCAATTCCTCTGAGCTCTGTTGAAAATAAGGTTTTTCACCCAACAAAAACACAAAATCGGTTGTTATCTTCTCAGGAACCCGCTGAGCAAGGAGTGTCTGGAGGCACAGCTTCCTTGAGAACATAGTAAAGCAACTTGGAATAAACAAGAATAGCTGACGTAACGTCACATTCCTGTTAGTCTATGTGTACGCCGGCCTTCTGCCTCGATCGGGAGAGAGACACGGAGGGTTATTAGCATCGGCTACATGCTAATAGCTGAAATGATATGAAAATAGCTTGACATTCATCGTAGAAACAACAATGGTGGACGACTGACGAGACACTGTAGCAGATCAAGCCCTGCCCTTTGGGAATCTGACCAATTACAGAGCCAAGGGACTCTGGAGAAGATATGAGGCAACTAGCATGTACTAGCAAGCCCATGGCAGCATCAGTAGTGGCAAGGCTAATGCTAACTATAAGCCCTCAAAGAGAGAGGTTTTAAGTCTGTTCTGAAAGTAAGAAGGTGTCGCCCCTCCCCGCCCCCCAAGATGGAGACAACCTGACATGAGCGGATCAGCTGGTCCAAGCCTGTACAGTCGCCTCCAATTTTTCGTGTGACAATCACATTTATCAATTCCCACCTGGAAATGAAGTCGGGAGAGTTCAGCGTGTAATTCCATCGCTTTGAGATCAACCCTCGTCGACGGGGTGAACCCTCTCGCTCCCTTCAGACACAGTCTCACCGCACACGGCGAAGTGTGCGTGGCGTGATGTGGTTAGCCGCCGCGGAGGTGCATTAGTGTGAGGCCCGATCTGCTCCGACATGCCCGAAGCGAGCAGGATCCAATTCACGTGGACGTTCCTGTGTGCCCCAGGAGGAGCTGTGCGCCGAGGGTGACAACCTGGCCTACGTCTTCAGACACAAGGAGCGGGGAGAGGACGAGGAAGCCGTGTCCTTCAGCCAGTACCCTCGACCAGCGGACTCCCCGCAGGTACTCCAAACCACGGCAGGTCGGTGGGATCTCCAGGGGTTTTAACCCTCGAAAGCTCCATATTTTTTTTTTGTCTCATCAGGTGAACTCTGACCTCCCTGACCTGAAAGACATAAGGATTATGGGTTACTCGCTCCGCACCTGGGACTACAGATACACCCTATGGCTGGGATTCAACCCAGAAACCTTTCAGGTGGGAAGTCTCCGCCCGGTCGGTCACGATGAGACGTTTGTCACATCGGCCATCCTGCTGTCCCGCCTCACAGGTGAACGTGTCTGACGTCCACGCCGGGGAGCTGTACATGCTCGCAGACGACCCGGGCCAGGACAACAACGTCTACCAGGAGACCGAACACGGCGTGATGACGAGGAAGATGAACGCTCTGCTCCCCGTAGGTTTGACCAGAAGCGACGCTCCAGCATCTGCACCTCTGGGTGGATGAGTTTTGTGCCCCAAGCTGGCAGCGATGGGAGAATAATGGGGGCGTCCAGATGTTTCCCCATCCGTGGAAAATTTGCTTATGTTCTGGAAAACCTCCAACCCAAGGTGAAACAGCCCCTGGAATCAGACGCCATGTTGCCACACAAATCTATTGGAACTGCAATAATTACAACTTTGCTACTTCCCTCATACTTCTATATTCATGCTACTTCTGTTCCATAATTGTAGGTAATTTCCTGCTACTGCTATTCAACAGATTAATTTCATACACTGATTCTGAATCCTCCGTACTTGAGGACTAATTGCCAGTGACATTAACTCGTGATTAGTAGGAAGTCCAGTCAGATATTCTTTCTACAGATCCAAATCAAGCTGTCTGAAGACACCATGCATGCAGAGCAGGTCTGGACTTAATCATCTCATACCAGTAGTGCTAACAGCCACATGCTAGTAGCATACCTTATACAATTGTAATTCTGATAACCATGGTGGCGAGATGTTGTGGTAGATCGAGCCACGCCCCCTGGGAACCCGACCAATGAGAGCCCAGGGACTGGAGAAGAGATGAGGTTCTATCATGCACGGATGAAGGGTGGAGGGGATAGAGGAGCATCATGGGATGTCCCTCAGCAGAGGCAGCCTGTGGCAGCAGCACGAGGGGTTATTGACAGAATTAGCGAAACAGCTAAACTAGAACATTTTTCACGTCTTCTCTCCTGTATTCAAATTTCTGATAAGGTGTCTTGAGTGCAACCATATTTCTCTGTTCAACACTTCTGCTTGTGTTGTCGTCCGGACGCCGCGTAGGCCGTGAGCGTGCAGGAGCGGATGAAGCTGCAGCTCCTCTACCTGACTGCGGGGATGAAGGTCCATAGAGGGAAGGCGTAACGAGTGGAGCCCCGCACAGCAGATGAATGGACAAAGGGAAGACTGTAAAAGAAGGGATGAAACCCATGCAGCATGATTGACGACTGGCGGATCTCCAGAACACTTAGATTACTCCAAGCACTTGAACATTTCACCAGGGTGGTGAGTCCAGGTTTCACGAAGCAGCTTTGACTCTGCCTTCCGTTCGCACCTCCTGACCTCCACGGTGTATCTCCTAGGCACAGTTAGTTTTCTTGGGACGTTTTTGTTTGAGGGAGAAACGTTTACATTTGAGATCCACAGCAGATTGCTGACCAACGGACGGTCTTCATCTCTTGCTCTTGGAACAAAGAGGTCAGAGGTGACCCGCTGCTTTCCGAGGCCTTCGGGGCTCCTCGGTGTCTCATCCAGGAATCTTCTGCTCTTCACAGGGATGCTGTAATGGAAACTTTGTATGTTTGATAAAATAAAAATATTTTCCATCATCCACGTCTTTGTCGATTCATAACAATCTATGGGCTCTGATCCAATATTTCCACGGAGGTTAAGCCGTGGAAATGCAGCATCCATGCTGGAGAAGCTGTTGAGATGCAGCATCCACGGTTTTCCTGTTGGAATATTCACAAGGAAAGCGGCTTCAGGTTCAATTTCACGGCAAGGAGGTGATGGTAGGGGTGTCGGATCTCGTCCGAGTCTTCACGCCGCGCTTGTGACGTTCACGTTGCTTCACCGTGTCCCCTTACATTCTTAACATCTCAAGGAGGTGGATGGAATTGGTGTTGCTGCCCGTAGCGATGCTCAGTCTGGAGCAGCGAAGCTTCACGTTGGGTTGCATCAGACCGTCCTTAATCCAGAGCTCTGGATTTTTTGTGGGAAAAAAAATCCACACCTCCAGCTTGGCAAGAATATGATGTAGATTTTCTCCATGGTGTCGGAGGGTTTGTGATGTTTTCTCTTTGGACAGCGTCCAGCATCGTTTGGTTTTTATGCCACGTCAGGACCAGAGCCTCTAAATGTGGTCCTCCAGACGGAGAACAACCTCTATCCTGAACTCCCTCGACTTCCTGGAACATCTGCTTGCTTGAAGACGCCTCCTCCGGAGTTGGGTTTCCATCTCCCAAGACCCTCTCAAAGGACTATTCTCAGTGTGCAGGTGGAGAAGGTCCACCACTCAGCCAGAGGATGGCAGCTCAACCTTTGCAGACCAACAGCCAATCAGAAGGACCTCCAGGTTTTGCCATTCATTCATTCACAAGGTTTGGGGAGGGTGTCTGCTCTCCAGTGAACCTCCTGCATGTGTTTGGACTGTGGGAGGAACCCGGAGAACCCTGAGGAACCCCACCTAGACACGGGGAGAACATGGAGGCACCACACAGAAAGGCCTCCTGTGGAAAAGCCAACCAGGGACCTTCTGCTGCGACTCACCAAGGCCAGCAGGAGCAAAACATGGCATATCTCCTTTTCATCAGCCGACAAAACCATCTCTCCATCAATCCAGCGGGTCGGATGGTTTTATTCCATCTTCACGACCGCTGATCTCCAGCCACAAGCAAATGACTCTAATAGTGTTTAAGTTAGTGCTCACCTGCAGCTCCTTCTCCTCTCCTCTTCATCTTCTCCTCCTCCTGTCCTCGTCCTCGTCATGTATCATTATGTCTCACGCGCCTGTAATCGCATTACCGGGCCGTGCTGGAATCGTGGCGGGTCACCCTGCTGTTCTGTTAATGTTAGCCACACACACATTACATTACAGAGATGGAGTGTGTGTATGTGTGTGTGTGTGTGTGTGTGTGTGTGTAAAAACCTCTTACCTCAGCAGCATCATGAGTGGGGTTCATCTCAAGGGTGTGTGTGAGTGCAAATACTTGCAGACAAGTGCCTTTTTTTTTTTTTTCTTCAGAGGAGCTTTCTGGTTGTTTTCATAGAGATTGCAGGTGTACGTCCGGCTCCAGCAGGCAGTCAGCAGGGTGTCAAACTCATTTTCACTGAGGGCCACATCAGGACAACGGTTGCCCTCAAAGGGCTGCATTGTAACACTAAGAATAAGAATAAGAATAAGAAGAATAAGAATAAGAACAACTTTCCAGAAGGAAATTGTGGTGCCAGTTACAAGAAAAAACATGTCAATAATAAATAATGATAATAATAATAAAAATAATAGTAGAAAATTGCATAAACAGTTAAAAAAAAAAGGGGGGGGAGAATAAGAAATACAAATGAACTATTAAGTGTATTAAGTAACAAGTGAAGACTATAAAGTGTCTTAAGGTCTTAAGTACCAAGTGAAAGATAAGGAGTGCACAAGAGTATGAAAAAATATTGGACATGAAGCTGTTATGAATTGAAATATTGCACAGTTATGAATATCTATACAGATAAATGATTACAATTTACAGTCAGTGGGTGAGTTTTTTTTTTTTTTTTTTTTAAGGTTTAAGATTTTGAGATTCCCTGCGGCTGAAGCGAGAGGAATTAAAAAGTCTGATAGCCTCAGGTGAGGAAGACAGTATAAATGTAACTACATGTAATGTAAAATAAATCTAACTACTCCTTAATGTTAAATAACACTGAATTGATTACTCATTCAAATCCAAAATGTTACATATGCATTCCCATCTTTCTTGAAACAGCCTTCCATCTGCATCAACTTTTCAGGACATTTAGGGATCATTTGTATTTCTCATTCCCCTTTTTGAAAATGGCATTGATGTGGATACACTGGGATCTAATGGCAGGATGCCGTCACTTCGCGGGTAAACTGAGCGGCAGGAAATGTGGGAAATGTAGTTTATGATCAATGCACGCGTTTGACTTATTCATTTTAAGACAATCATAAAATGATGTTGCGGGCCACATTTGGCCCACAAGTATTGAGTTTGACACGTGAAGTAGAAGATGCCTGTTCCTTCAGAGGGACAGGAAGCCTGTAAAAGCTGCCGGACTAATGGACTCCTTCTGTTTTTGTTTCGAATAGGAAGCTGCAGCAACCCCGATCCGCAAGGCCGGGGCTCCAGGTGCTGATCGCTGGGTTCTGATGCAACATGCGTGCCTCAGCCCGGCCCCTGGTTCCTCTCCTCGCTCCTCACCTTGCAGGTCGGAGAGTTTACTCCGGTGCCGCGCACCCGTTTCCTGTCTATGTGACCTCCCAGTGGAGGGGTCGGTCTCCTCAGTCCTTGCGACCTCAAACGCTCAGAAAGCCATTTGGACCGGTTTCTCTCAGAAGGAACAAAACCTTTGACATGCAGGAAGAAGATAACACGACTTATATATTTTAATCCTCATGCAATATATAAGTGTATAAAACTCAAGTGTGTTGTATGTATGAAAGCAGTGATCTGCTGAAGAGGAAACCGAATTCTAATTCCACCGGGTAGAAGGTCACGTTCAAAGAAAACACTCACCCCGTCCTCCTCGTGGTCAGGGGAGAAGAAGCCCAACTGAAATGCGAACCGAAAATGTTTGCTTCTGAGCGCCGCCATCGTTTTCTGCTGTCAACCTGAAAAGCAAAAAAAGCACAATTTCACCAAACCCTGAAAAATATGTTTTTCAAAATTACAGCCAATTAAAAATGTTTATTTGACCTGCTCAATGTGATATTTGACCCTGAACCCCAGCGCAAGTCAGGCGCCGGGTGGGGAGGGGGCGGAGCCTATCCTAGCAGCCAATAGGAGAGAGGCAAGGCTCACCCTGGACCTGTAATATAAAAACACACAACGTCGCTGTATACATACAATATGTATGTGTGTGTGTATGTGTGTGTATGTGTGTGTGTGAGTGTGTGTGTGTGTGTGTGAGTGTGTGTGTGTCATTGTAAAAATGAAACTAATCCATATGATTTTCTTCCATTGTCTCACCTGTCATTTCCTTCCCTCCATAATTTCCCCCCCAGGCTGTCGAGTGAGTGAATCAATTACATTTCGCTGCTGACTTGCCAAGTGTGTGTTTGTGTGTATGTGTTTGAGAGAGGTTCTCTGCAGGCTGGAGCCCCGTCTCTCTCTCTCTCTCTCACACACACACACACACACATATGATGATGTTAAACCAATCAAGCCTGTTGGATCACTGTGAGTCAAGAAACCAGTGCATGCTATAAGTGGAGTGACTGAATGACTGACTGAAAGCCAAATTCCTGTAAGGTTTCCCCGCTGCTCTGCGAGCGCCGCGCCTCCTGGCAGCCATGAATCAGACCAAATCCATAAAGATAACCGATCCCGGCGACGGTGAGGCGAGGCGAGAGCCTCCCGGTGTGTTTCAGCAAATTGAAATCACCTCCATAAGGTTATAAATGTCAGCATGCGCCTGATTACTATTCCTGTCCCTCCGCTGTTTCAATGTGGAAGCAGGGGGGCCCGGGGTACCGGCGCACCGGTTCTGCCGGGGAAAAAACAAGGCCGATAATCGGGTCATGATTTCGGTTTCCTGTGAGGAATGATGAGCTAATTTGATTTCCCCTGCGGGTGGACACGCGACATCTCCAGAGCTTGGAGGGGATGCTGATGGATGAAGTGGTGGTATCCCTCGCAGCGGGCCGGCTCTGAGAACACGAGGAGACACTGGAAATCACTCCGGGAGCCGAAGCACGACTGCCGACCAGGAACGGAGCTGCGCTTTGGACCTATGAGTTATAACACATTTCCAAATTGAGGAAATCCAATTTACACAATGAGTTGGCTGAGGCTTGATTCCCAAGTGTCTTCGGGCATACGAGTCAGATTTATTTCCCATCGTCCGTGCAGAGCAGGTCCGGACCACACTCTTTGAGATGAGCCCAGGGTCCCACTAGGAGCGAGCACTGGGAGGCAGCGGTGAGGAAACCCTGACTTTTGGAGGACAGGAACTTCAGGCAGATGCCAGCGCGACGTGGGCGGCCTTCTGCCTCGACCGGGAGGCAGAAGTGCGGTAGAAAAAGCAAGGGGGATGAGGGTGATCTGTTAGCCTACTGCTGACATAAGTGGTGCTAATGGTTACATGCTAATAGCTGAGACAACACAATGATTGGTTCATTCATTCATTTACCATTTACATTCCTGATTATGTTTGGACACAAAAACATTAAATGCGGTGCTTCCCAGTGCACGTTCCTCCACCTTGAACATCAGTTTTCCCTCCTCCCAGTGCTCATGAATGCACAAGGTCTTCAGCCCGAGGGCCAGGCTTTGGAGAAGCAGCGCAGAACGTGTGAGGAACCTCTAATTCAGGCTTTGACGATTGTATTAACAGCCGCCCCTGGAAACCCCCGAGAATGACCGGACGTCTGCGTCTCTCCCGGCGGGATGCGGGGTGTAATCCTCCATGAGAGCGGCATTACCTGGCATATTCGCACGTAGCTTCACCTCTGAGACGCCGGCGCCCTCAGCAGCTGTATCTCTAGATCCCAAGAGAATCGATGGCGGCGGGCGAGGCCGTAATCAGACAATATGGCGTATGTTGGCGGTCAGAAGGAGAGCAGGTTAGTGAGGAATCGTTCATTTGGAGCCGATGAGCTCCAGGTGTCTCCTGAGCGGATAATGGAGATCTGTAGAACCTGCACGCCGAGATGATGAATCTCATCTCGCTGCTGAAGGAAACCTCAGGACTGGGAAAATGAGCCAATCCTGGTTGGATTCCCACGAGGAGCCTTCCTGTGTGGAGTCTCCATGTTCTTCCCATGTCTGCGTGGGGTTCCTCAGGGTTTTCCGGGTTCCTCCCACGGTCCAAACACATGCAGGAGGTTCAATGGAGACCCTACATTGTCCAGATGTGTGGATGAGAGGGTGAATGGTTGCATGTATGCATGTCATGTGAATTAGTGAGTGAATGTTTGCATGTCTCTATTTGACTGCGTGGATGGTTGTATTAGTCTACGTGTCATGTGAATGAGAAGGTGAATGGTCTCCATATGTGGTCCTCGACAGGCCACCTCTCCGGGGCGAATCCCGTCTCTCGCCCAATGACAGCTGGGAAACCTCAGTGCGGGATAATCACGAAAGAGAACGAATGAATGATTGATATCCTACGGTCATCTCAATCTCCTTGAAATAAAAGCCGGAGGAAAGCGGGAGCACAGATTCAAACAGATTTTAATCCATATTTCAGAGACATTAAATATTTAAAAACAATGGATGCATCACAACTCCTGATAATCACATAGAACAACCTCATTATAAAAAGAACCATAGAAAAGGCCAGAAGAAAGCACTGATAGGAACAGAAAGAAGAACAGCTGCGGTTGTGCAACACATTTAAAGATACAACGCCACCCCGTCGGACAGATGTGTTCTCGGATGTTTGACGTGACCGTGTTGAGCCCGCGGTCGAAGGTCAGAGCCCTGGACAGGCTTCAGGGCTGAATCAGAGGCACCGGATTGCTGCTCCTCTCAAAACCACCTAAAGTAGCCTAAAGTCGCCTCCCCCGACCCCCGCGGGCGGCCTGGAGGCGCCGCGTGGCTTCTTGACATCGGTTTTGAATAATAAGAACCCATATTTATTCCCGTTGTAAGCTAAGACATGAACCCCGGAGCCGCGTCGCAACCCAAACCAGGCTGCACCGATCGCCGAACTCCACGTAAACGACGGGGAGCTCGGAGTCCCCGAGGGACGTCCGGAATCCTCTCGTGAGGTTCCTGCCTTAAAACTTGTAAAATCATGTCCGTGCATCCAGGCAGGAGAACTGCTGGCAGCCACTACGCGCTCCTTTCCAACATTTCCCCGCAGCAACCAAGCGAAAGCCAGTGCTGCTTTTACTGGATAAGGACAGCCATCACCCCTCTCTTATAAATAAAGTTATGATTCTGTATTCTATATGTTCTGTTTGGGCTCCAACCGTTGAAATAGAGCACTTTGAAGGGATTACCTTTACCGCAGGCGGACTCTACTGGCTTCCTGTCTTCGTACGGAGCTAAGCTAGCTCTCAGCTCCCGTTTCTCGATGCACAGACATGAAAGCGCTGTTTACTTCACTTCAAACTACTCCGGCGCATCATAGCAAAAGGCAAGTTGTTAAAACTGCATTAGTAAATTTCACGTAAATGCACCTGAGCCTCTTGCAGGATCGAAATCTTTGCGATGGCAAAATGATGTGAAAGGGCCAATCATGGCCTGTGGATGTGGAGCTCATTGGACGCTGTAGTTCAGATTAGTTAGCATTAGCCTAGCACGTAGCGATGCTGCCAAAGGCATCCGATAATGCACCTCGCTCTACTCTCTCGTCTGCACTCGTGTTCATCGGTGCATAATAGGAACCTCGTAGTCTCTGGGCTCTCATTGGGCAATTTCATCTACTGCGGCATCTCACCAGGCGTCCTCCGTTGTTATTTCTTCAAAGAATATTAAAGCTATCGTCGTATCATGTCAGCTATTAGCGTGTAACTGTGCTACCGGCATTAGCAGTAAAAAAATCCTTCTTGCCTCCCAACCCTCACACCTCCTCTGTCTCTATCAAGCTCCTGCTTTCTATCTCACTCGCTCTCCCGGCTGAGGCAGAAGGCCGCCCCCACTGAGCCGGGATCCGTCTGAGGTTCCTGTCCTCTAAATAGTGTCCAGCGTTTCCTCGCTGCTGTCTCCATGTGCTCGCTCCTGGGGGGAATGATGGCTGCTTGTAGGTCATCTTAATGACTGCGGTCCAGACCTGCTCTATGTGGCAGGTGTCTTCAGGTAACTGGGTTGTGATTTGGAGCCATATTTAGCAGATCTGACTTGACCGGACAGGTTTGAGGGTTACCAGTGGGGCGGAGGGGCGTTGGGCTGCATTTCCTTTAACTCTGAGGCAGTACACCTGCTCCTGTCTGCACAGAAATGCTTTCTAATCAAAGATTCTGAGACATTTTGGTTTCCAACTCCAACCTTCACGATACCAATATAGAATTCAGCTACCAGTGTTAGCATTAATGCTTCTCCGGCATCCAGCCTCCGGCCCAGGACATGTCGTCGAAGGCACGGAGCTAGCTAAGGTTCCACCGTAACTTCTCCGACCGTACACGGATGCTACAATTTCATTTTTCTACCTCTTAAGCGAAAAAAACAAACACCCTACGTTAACATTCTCTATCCTAAAGGAGGAAATAAATCATGTATCATGCACAGCATGACATAGCAGAGCTCGGCAAATGGCTTCAGGGGTTTTGGCCTTTGATTCATGCTTGGTTGGGTGCGACCAGGCTGGCCAGCGTGGTGCGTTTAAAGCTACAGACAGAAATCCTAAGCGATAAGGGAGAAAACATGTGGGTAGAATTACTCGCGCCGCAAAAGGAAACCATATTTCCCTTTGTCAGTGGCCTCTAACGATAACCGATGACGGGACTCACTTGACCGTGAAGGCGCGCCGCCGCTCCGCGCCCAACCAGACACCTTCAGAACACAAGAGAGCGAAGCAGCGTCAGAGCTGAAGAGTGTCGAGAAGAGAAAACACAATCAAATGCGGCCGATTCACCGACTCTTTCAGACACAGTTTGTCCTCTGGCATCGTCAACGTCTGCGATCGCGCGAAAAACGATGCCGGAGACACGTCACCGAGCGCTGGGGTTTTAATAGTCAACGGTGAGATCTTAGATGAACGCGTCGACCCGAGGAGAGGCCACGCAGAGGCTGCCCGTCGCACGGTGGGATGAGAGCGATGTCACGGCCGTGAGGACTTGACGTTTTGCGCATCATCCAAAAAATAAACCATATATAAAAACATCACCTGGTTCACCATTAAAACAAAACAACACCGAACATCATTGGACTGGATTGAGCAACACTGTGGAGCCACCGCCGACCCCCGGCGGCGGGGATCCCGCGCGGAGGGTCGGCGGTCGTTCGTTTGCCCGTCGCGACACTTAAAACACTTAGATTGGCTTCATGAGGGCTTTCAGAGGAAGAACCATTGGTCCATTTCAACCCGACGGTCCAGAACTTTCTCCATTTCTGCTGGAAATCCAAAGAGAAGACAGAACCCCCTTCTTTGCCGACCACGTCAGAGAGTCTGATTACTTACTATTTGTTAGCTCATTAGCAAAACAGGCAAGCTAAAGAAGCTAACGAAAGGTCAAATTCACCGTAAAAACACACGACTCGTGACGCCAGATTAAAAGCGGATCCAAAAATTTAGCTCATCCCTATCAATTCATTACAAAATGTGCTCCATTTTATTTTTTCAAATAGATTAAATGTATATATAAATATATACTGTCACGTTGTTGATGAAGGGTGTGGAGTGGGGGGCTGGGACTTGTTTACTTCCGCCCTGAGGCTAGCTGGTTCATGCTAAGCTAAGATGCTGGTTGTAGCTCATTTGGTACATTCAAACATCAGGGCGGTTTCCAGCTCATTCAGGACTCGGAGCAAGAAAATGGAGAAGAAGATAAAATGTAATGCCGCGATGCTACTTCGCAGCTGTCGATAGGCCACTTCATCTCCTGGAATACCATGAAGACCTCTACATCCTCCGCGAGAAGCTAGAACTTTGTTCTCCCAGGGAGGCGAGAACAAGAACTGAGTTCTTGCTGGCCGTGACATTTCATACTTGACCAGAATCTCCAGGTGGAGGTTTCACAGTGTTGGAAGCGAGCGTGGAGCTGTTGCGGCGAGGTGGACAGTGCTGGACTCCACTTCCTCCGGCCGCCAACTTGTCTAGAAGGTGCGGCCATCTTCTGCGAGAGACGCTCAGGCATCTCTTTCCTTCAAAACTAGCCATCATTGCACCACCTCCTGCATTTCTGCATCAGCCACGGCCACTTTGAAATTTCTGACCAATCGCACGATAGCTCTTGGACACCACATCAGATGTAAGTCCTGCTCAGATGAGGTGCGGAAGAGCAAGCTTCGAGAACCAGCAGAAGATTCTCGTGAAGGACGCGGAGGTCTAAACGCAGACGCCGTTTTACTTCTGGCAGGGCACTCGCAATGCGAACGATTACGCAAACATGGACCGCTTCGTCTTCTCCTTCTTCCTCTTCTCTTTTATAGCTCTTCAAAATGGACAGGAGTAGTTCTTGGTCTGAAGCTATGGTTTATTGCATGCGGTGGTTGAGAAGGTTCATATCAGGCATTTCAGACAAACCCAAGTCACGGTTGAACTATCGAGGAACAGAACAGCAGCTGATGCTCATTGGACACTTGAAATGACAGACTGGTCTTAAAGCCAAACCCTGGTGTCGTCATAAACGCTAGTAAAAAGCTCATGGAAACATTTGATTTTACGAAAAACAATCTCATATTTATACCAATATGGTATGGAAAATCATTTAGATTCATTCTTTGTTCTTAAATAAATAGAGCAATTCCCACCGGACATGAATAGAGGCACTTGAGTTTTTTTTTTTCTCCTTTTTTTTTTTTTTCAAGTCGATGTGAAATCGACTTTTCACACCCACGCACGCTCCCCGATGGTCACGTGATCCAAAACATTAAAAATAAAATAAAAAAAAAAACAACAACAACCAAAAACCCGCACTTGGATTAACTGCATTTACAAAGACAAACAGGAAAGTCCCATCGGATGCTGTGTAAATGCAGCCATAGCCTGTGCGCTCACACACACACACACACACACACACGCACACACATGCACGCACATACATGCGCGCAGAATGTGGTGATAGCCTATTATCTTGTTCAACATCATTTATCATCCATTCACACCAACAGCGACAGGGAAAAAAAAAAAACAGTTTTCCAGGAGTCACAGTCTCTGCATCGTGGACCATGGACATCTTCATCATCGTCCAGTCAGTTAATGGTTTAAATAAACACGACAATCAGCTGTACACACACACACACACACACACGCACGCACGCACACACACATACGCGCATACACACACACACAACGACACGGCACAGCACATGTTGGCGGGAGGCGACTGCGTCGGGATTTGGCCCAATCAAGCGCTCCGTCCTCGCGCAGATTCTGAGGCTTTTCGCCCCGTTGGCTTGATCCGCAAGTGGGCGGCGGCTTAATTGGAGTCAAATCAGCGCCAGGGTTCCTCCCAGAAGTGTTTGACACTTCAGTGGGTGGGTTTCTATGGGAACTAGAACTGAGCGAGACGTTCCACAAGCCCCATAACCAGTAAGGCGGCAGGTGGACGGAGGCTTGAGGAGCTCGACGACTTCTCGGTGGACCGTGGGACCTGGGAGCGTCGGAGGTTGCTCAGAGGGATCTCGGATGGAAACTAAAAGGGCTCGGGAATCGGCGCTGTTGGCGATCTCTGTACTTCAACCGATGCTTCTTTACGCTTTACGTGGAGAGCACGCCGACATCCTAGGAAGTCCTGATCGTCCGAGTTGCGTTTCCCTTCAGCACATTTAGACAGGGAACAGTTCCACGGGCCGCTTAGGGTAGGAAAACCTGCACAGCTGCTTGGGGGAACTCTTCGGGTAAAAGTCAGATCGAGCCTTTCCTTTGGACACCTGCACTTGTCTCCCTCTGCAGAACAATGGAACCTGAGCGTCTCCGACAGCTGGACCCACCTGAGACCGAGGATAGAACCCGCTAGCTTTGCAGGAACTCAAACGGGATTTGGTCATTTCATTGGTAAAAGCCAAAGCTGGCTGTCCGCTCGGGAATGAGTTGGGGAAGATGGTGTTAGATGAACCAATTCCACTCCACTTTTCTGAGCAGAGGTTGTTCTCCGAAGCTCCACGCGCTCGTTGCTTACGCCACCGAAGATCCACGGAAGCCTCTGGTTCAGGGCGGAAGCCCTTCCCGTCCCACGTCCTGGTGAACGATTCTATCATTCAACCAGCAGAGAGAGGACGTTCGCCGGAGTTTGTCGGAGTTGGATTCGTCTCTGCCGCTGAGAGGAACGCGGACAGCCAGCTTCGGCTAATTAATTCACGTCGGCGATTGCAGCCGGCCGTCTTTCCTTCCGTTGGTCTTCAGCTCTTCAGTCAAAAATTCCGGTCTTCATCTCGGGGGCTTCTGTTGGGTATCTTTGAGGTCCCTCCCCGCTTTGTAACACCTTCTTAAAACGACTCCTTCCTGTTAAGACCGCGTTTTGTTTCCAATCTAGGGTCAGATTTTGCCAATCTATACCCACGCGCCATTGTAGTCTCTCCAAAGGCGAATCTTTAAATATGCTAATTTGTGCTCCGCCAGTCGGGGCCGACACTCTGAGCCGCTAATTCCTAATTTACGGGTGAATTTGAGCCCGACTAATCCGTGCGGCTTCTGTTGTTATTTCACCGCGGGCCGCTTCGGGGTCCTTTGAAGGATCCCGTTGGGAATCGAAGCCTCGTCCAGAGTCTCCTCTCTTATCCCAGTTCTAGCTCCCAGAGTATTTTCTACATTCCTTCTTTTTTGAAACATTGGCTGCTGTCCATTCCCTACAGCAGGTGGGCCTCGATGCGGAGCCAGTGCAGTCCCTGCCTGATGTACCGGACCAGCTCGGTCATGCTGCTCTGCTGACTCAACGGCTCCATCAGCAAGTCCAGCTCCTGGAAGAACTCTGCGGGGGGGAAAAACCAGACGCCGTGAACGCGTGAATGCTATCAGAGGTCAAACGGGAAGCGGACGGTCGTCCCCACCTTGACTATCGGTGGCCAGCCTGTCTGCGGTCTCCCAGTGCTCGTAGCTCCGTAAGATGTTGTTGGTGATGTTGACGTGACTGGCCGCCATGTGGTGGATGCGTTGTGGGATGGCCACGCTGCCCGAGGAGCCTTGGGCGCCGGCGGACCCGGGGCCCGGGGCGCTCCCGCCGCCACCGCTGACCGGGGAGGGACTGAGGGAGAGGGGAGACGGCGTCCCGTTGATTCTGGAGGACACAAGGAGGAACTGAGTCCTGGTGACAGCACTGAACATCAAACTGGAGCTAAACAAAGCATACCAGGTGATTATTTACTATTTGTTAGCTTATTAGCAAAACAGGCAAGCTAAAGAAGCTAACGAAAGGTCAAATTCACCGTAAAAACACACGACTCATGACGTCAGATTAAAAGCGGATCCAAAAATTTAGCTCATCCCTATCAATTCATTACAAAATGTGCTCCATTTTATTTTTTCAAATAGATTAAATGTATATATGTGGGGGGAGATATAGTGTGATAGCACCCAGAGCGACGGACCTACAGGGAGCTGTTAGCCACCTGCATCTTAGTCCTGGACCATCTTCACTTGGTCTTCACAACCCGCAAGTTTAACCTTCAGATCTGCTTTTTGTCGACTATGTTGTTTATTATTTATTGTAAAACAAGGTCGGCACAGAGGTTAGCTCTTCCTCCTCCCAGCAGAAGGTCCCTTGTTGGATTTCCACAGGGTTCCTTCCTGTGTGGAGTCTCCATGTTCTCCCCGTGACTGCGTGGAGAACCCTCAGGGTTCTCCGGGTTCCTCTCACAGTCCAAACACATGCAGGAGGTTCATTGGAGACCCTACATTGTTCCTCACCAGTGCGTGATAGGAACTTCCTATCTTCTCCCAAATTCCAGGGCTCTCATTGGGTAGCCTCCCAGGGGGCGTGGCTTAATCTACTCCAAATCATAAACCGAAAGAGAAAGAAATGTGAAATGCGCTAATTTCAGCAAGTTTTTTTGCAAACCATAACATGCTGATCTTCAGTGATCTGCAGGCTGGAGGTGGAGCGGGCAGAAGCGGCCCACGCCATGCAACGCCTTGGCAAGCCACGCCACGCCACCACATGCCACGCCGCCGTTTTCCACCATTCACCATCAGACAGCGTGACCACTCCCGACAGAGGAGAGCGTTCGCCGCCCCTCTGTTCCGGTGTGTGTCTCCTGGAGTGATGTCACGTCTGAGACATGGCCTTGACCCTCGGTCAACCAGCCAAACACACACACACAAAACACACACACACACACACACACGCGCGCACACACACACACACACACACAGCCCAGGTCCGCGTCCTGCTGTTGTGGAGCGTCGGAGCTGTCCAGACTCATTATCTTCACACACACACCGCTCCTCCACGCCTCTCCTGCTCCATCCATCATCGCTGTCTCCATTAGCCGCCTCTCCCCCCCGCCCGCAGCCGCAGCCAATCAGGGGCCTCTCGGCTTCCCCAGGAGCGTGTTTGAGCGGGAGGTGGTCGGGGACGGCGCGGCGTTTTGCAGCAAGGCACTGGTGAAATGATAAATTCTCCATTTTCTGTGTGTGTGTGTGTGTGTGTGTGTGTGTGTGTGTGTGTGTGTGTGTGTGTGTGCGTGCATGCTAACCTTGCCGTGGCAGTGCACGTGTCACCTGAGCCACCTGTCCGACGGTCTACACCCGATGGACCCCCCTCTGCTCATTGCAGTGTTAATAAACCATTAATTTCAATATTACAATCTTTAAGATGTAATTAAATGACTTATTAACTGATTAATAACATTTGCAAGTATCATAAGTCTATTCATCATTTATCTGTTCAGTAGAAATGTGTGCGTTGTATCCCTGGTCATTCAGGTTCCGCAGCTTTATAAATTTACCGGCATAAATATTTATTTATAATGCTATCATAATTAATGCCGTGTTAATGAACTAATCTTTCAGTAAATAATCTTTGCTCGCATACTTCACAATCGCTTATGACGTATAAAATGTATTTGCGCATAAATAAACATAGAGGTTCATTGCAACAAAGCTATGTTTACAGTGTTCAGGCCATCTTATCGATGTTCCTCCGGCGAAGGTTTTTTTTTGTCTTAATAAATTGTTTATAAGCCTTTATAACCGAGAGACGGCCACGTTGGGGTCGTATATCCCAACACCGGGAATCCTCACACGCCTTCCGATGACAGTCTTCATCCTCTTAGACCACAAAAGCAGCCACGTGGAGATAATACACAAATAATATTACATAATATATCATACAAATAATATAATATTATATATATACATATATACATGTATGTCCAGTATGACAGAGCCAGGGCTTTCAAAGCAGACCATCTCTGTCTGAGCAAGAAGGACCAGAGGAAAGAACACCGACAACCACCAAAAACCACCATTTATTCATTCATTCATTCATTCATTTGTTCATACATTCATTCATTTATTCATTCACTCACTCTCATTCATATGTCTGGACAATGGAGACAAACTCCTGCGTGTGTTTGGGCTGTGGGAGGAACCCGGAGAACCCTGAGGAACGCCAGAGAACATGGAGAACATGCAGCGCGGCGCTCGGCAGAGAACCAGAAGTAAAGTGCCTCGCTGACAAACTGAGCTTTTAAATGCAGAATTCATTCCAGAGCTGATATTATATTATTGTAAGTAGTTATTAGCTCCTCATGAAGTCGATGACCTGCTGAAATAGCTAATTATTGTGTGCATCACTGTGTGTATTACTGTTTGTATTACCCTGTGTATTACTCTGTGTATCACTGTGTGTATTACTGTGTATATAACTGTGTATTACTGTGTGTATTATTTCATGTTCTACTGTGTGTCTTACTATGTATATTATTGTGAGTATTACTGTGTGTATCACTTCATATTTTACTGTGTGTATTACTGTGTGTACCACTGTGAAGGGCTGCAAACACACAACCTCATCTTGATACGAAGACTTTATAACAAGATAATGGACCTTGGTAACACAAAAAGGGTTTATGAGGCTTTTCTAAACAGATAATTAGGGTTAATTGGTAATTAGTTAGTTGTCTTGTTTAATGACATATTATTCAAAAATAAAAACAATTATCTTTATCTTTCTTTGGCCTTAATCACACCAGTTTATGTTACTGCTCATTAGCCTGACAGTAATTGTATGGATTTCTGTGTGTGTGTGTGTGTGTGTGTACTCACTTCCCGTTGGTCCTCCAGGGTGAGGGTGCTTGATGGGAGCTCTTGGCAGAATTCTGAGGAACAGAAACCGAACCAAAGAGCAGATTTAAACAGAAACACTGATTTCAGACTTAAAGGGGAAAAGTGAGCCTCGTCACCTTCCCTGGTATCTACAGACACAGTATATCCCCTATGATGACTGTATATACATTTCTAGATAGTCAGCTTCAATGGTATTTATATAGATAGAGTCACCATTGATTGTATCTATATAGGTAAAGTTGCCTATGAACTCATCTATATAGATATGGTCACTTTTGACTATTCATATATCGTCATTGCTGATTGTGTCTATATATAGATATAGGCACTGATGGCCTTTATAAATACAGGCACCTATGATTGATTGCATCTGTATATGGTCTGCTAACGATTCTCTCTATATAGATATAATCGTAATATTATATGTAATAATCGTATAATTGACTGCGAAAATCACCTATGACTTCGTCTGTGTAAAAATACCTTCATCTTCACCTTTGACTTTATCTATATATCATAGCGATTCACGAATGTTGGGGTTTATGTTGATGATTTACCATCACCTGGATGTTTCCCAGACTAAAACGTAGACGAAAATGTAGTCGTCCATCATTACATACAGTTGCCTTTGACTTAGTGTATCCTATAATTATATCTATATAGATACAGTCACTGATGACCCATCTATCGAGATATAGTCACCTATGATTGTGTATATATATGTATACGTACACACACAAGACACACACATATATATATGTGTCTGTGTCTTGTGTGTGTATATATATACATATACATCAGCGCAGTCAGGTGAGGCAGGAGAGGCTGTGCCTCACCTGCCAATCTTGTCAAGAAAACAATTTCACAATTAAATAAAAATAATAATGAAATGGTTACATTTATCAGTGATTTGCACTATAAAGGTATTTTTCATTTTTTATTTAACCTCACTAGTTTTAGTTTTTCAATTCAAAATCACTGGATTTTCACATTTACTGTTCAAATACTGAGAAGAGACAGGCGGTGATGCCGCGGACTGTCGAGCCTCAAAGTCACAAATATGTGACTAATGTAAAAAGTAATGACGTCATTTAAAGGATCAAGGGATTAATTTTTTGCTTTACCTTTGATTATGAATCACAGCCGACTTCACCCACTCACACACACACACACTCTTCAAACATGCAGTGTATGTACACAGCGTGCGCACAGACGCGTCGCCAAATTCCCACAAATCCAATCTCATTAATGCGAATGCTGCACTGTGATAATGACATCTTCAGTAATTAATTCAACTAAACATAATTAATCAAAACAAGCACATTAAACCGCCGACAATCCGCCGCCGTGATTGATGGCGCTAATTAATACGTTACCATCAAAGAGAAAGAATGGATTTTTAATAACGCCGTGCAAAATGAATGCACGGGGCGCCGCGGAAATGAATATGAAATGTATTTGAGTGGTCGTAATTGAGAAAATTACAAAGGAAAGGCAGTGTGTGTGTGTGCTTGTGTGTGTGTGTGTGTGTGTGTGTGTGTGTGTGTGTCTTGTGTCTCGGCGTGTTACCTTGAAATACTCCATGAGCGAACGCGAGTACTTGACAGCGTGGTCCTTCTTCAGATGGAACATTCGCAGATACAGCAGCGACAGACAACGGTTGCTATGGAAACAAAACCATTAAAAAAAAAAACAGGATATGAAACATCTGCAGGAACTTCTTTCAAAGCTCACGACCTCCATGTTTTCATTTTTAGACAACAAGTGCAACTTGGTGCCCCCTCCAACCTGCCCGTGTCGAATTCAACCCAAACATCTGCAAACATCTAGCGAGAAGGTCGTACCACAGCACGGCGAGCTTCTTCTCAGCGACGGAGGCCGAGTGGCTGGTGAAGTTCTTCAGCCTCATGGCGTACCTGAGGAGAGGAACGAAGGCGTGAGATGTCAAATTGTTGTATCAACGGCTCCATATCCCAACCCGGGTGGTCTGAAGACACCTTCAGTGCAGAGCAGGTCTGGACCACACTCTTGGGGATGATCTACAGAAACCCGACATTCCCCGAAGAGCAAACACCTGGAGACCAACGTGAGGAAACACCACCTTTTACCAGTGGCGGGGACCTTGGACAGATCCAAGGTCAACATGGATGGCCTTCTGCCTCCACCAGTGGGGTGGAAAGAGGAAACTAAATTAATCTGGAATAATTTATTTTCCTCAGATTAATTTGCCTCCAAAAGCATCATTTCAGCTTCTCTGCTTGAGGTGGCTTCAGCCCGGAGAAACATCCCAGAGCCCTGAGCGGAAGCCTCGTTTCTCCATCACATGACTCTTAAAGTGAGTCATGTGTCAACGTTTACTGAACGCTGCTGTGGACGTTGCAATTTTTATTTTGTTCACTTTACACGCCACATAGTTGGCCAACGCACAAACATTGAATAAAAAATGTGGCCCGCCAGCCAAAATAACTGCCCACCGTTGCTATAACTATTATCCCCTATGGGGATCAATAAAGTTTATCTTATCTTATCTTATCTTATCTTATCTTATCTTATCTTATCAATGATCAAACTATCCAAGTGGAAAAAGAAAAATATCATCCGCAACCAGTTATGACATTAACTTTTCTCTTCCTGGACATTTAGGGTTTGTTTGTGTTTCTCAATTCCACTTGTTGAAAATGCCATCGATGTGGACACACTGCGATCTAACGGCGGGATGACGTCACTTTGCGGGTAACATGAGCGGCATGAATTGTGGGAAATGTAGTTCATGGGCAATTCACGCTTTCTACTTATTTATTTTAAGACAATCAGACCTTTTAAGACGTTAAAGCGGGCCGCATAAAATATCGCGGCGGACCACATTTGGCCCGTGGGCCTTGAGTTTAACACGCGTGCTGTAGATCATCTTACAGAGTGTGGTCTAAACCTGCCGTGCACGGAAAGTGTCATCAGATGACTAAGTAGGGATTTGGAGCCGTAGAAATAAAATCTGACTTGACGTTCCACTATTTCTCTCTGAATGAGAGAACACACACACCTGATGAGCTCCACGGTCTCCGAGTACATGGTGTACGGGGACTTGGCCTCCAGCGGGTCCCGCTCCATGGCGTTCCCGCACTCGATGAAGGAGAGGGCGCCGTCGGCGTAGTTCACCGCTTTGCCAAACTTATCCATCTATCGGGCGGGGGTTGCAGAGATGTTACAAGTCCTAAGAGCAGTTTTAAATAACAACCCCCCCTCCCCGGAAATGCTAATCCCCTGATAAATCTGCGGAAACAATGCGTAAACACGAGATAAATAATCAGTGAAATAAATCTCCCTGCGTTGTTCGCGGGGATCAGATAACTGCTCTGATAATAGATAATCCCACAGACATCATAAGTCCTTGAATGCAACGTCCCCCCCGGAGACATGCGCTGCAATAAATAACACACATTATACACTGCAGTCCTTGATATGGAGGATCTTTTCAGCCATTGGTGGTGGTGGGGGAACTCAAAACGCACACACACATACACACACACACACACACACACATTTAAAAACACACACATGCTGCATTTTTTTAAACACTGTCGTAAACTTCAATTTTTTTATGAAGCTGCGTTTGACTGTGATTCCTAAATGTGCACTTGTGCATGTGTGTGTGTGGGTGTGTGTGTGTGAGCGTGTATGTGTGTGATTTACCAAAGCGTCGGCCTTGTGCTTCAGCCTCTTTGCCTCCTGCATGTAGAAGTCTGCGCTGTGGACTCTGGAGACGGAGTAACACGTGTTAGAACACGTTAGCATGAAACTTGCATCCAGTGCAAATCCCACCTGCATATACATATATAGTGTATTTATTTTTATATAACGTAAATTGTGGCATATACGTGTTTTTTTTTCACATGCTTCGAGAACTGGGGCTTAGCTTTCTTCTGCCACCGTCACAGTGGACAAATGACAGTTTTTCGGCAAACCCAATCGCATTTACGCTAATTCTTCAGATCAGCCATGTTGTGCTTTTTTGTACACACCCCCATCATGAAAAACGCACGCGCAAAAAAATGCGTTTGATGCTGCTTTCAAGTCGAAAGCCATCAGTCTGGCTGTCGAAGAAAGAGATAGAGCTGCTGCACGTAAGTTCGGCATCCGTTATGAAAAAAAAAGCATTTGCGTGTGTACTGGTAATTGTACATGTTACCATCATTAAAAGTATTCAGCAAAAATCTTTAATGTCACATCTTGCTGGGTAAATATCTCATGTTTGAACAGGGACACCTGCGGCTTATAGACAAGTTGGGCTGATTTTTGTACATTTTCTTTTTTCTTGTAAAAATGAGTATATATTTATATATATATATATATATATATATATAGGTGCGCTCTGTAGTCCAGAATTTACGGTATATGTATGTACATGTATGTGTATATACACATGTACAAGTATATATACAGATCTACGTAAGTATATGATACAGACACTCACATACGAATATATATATATATATATATATATATATATACACATACACAAATACACACATTTATGTGTGTGTGTGTGTGTGTGTGTGTGTGTGTGTCTGCGTTATTGTGTATTGACATCTGTTTGCAGAAGTGTGGAAGGTGAACAGGTGTGAGAGCCATCAATACATGCCACCGTACGTTCTTATCAATTCAACATTATATGATAGTTTCATCACTGTTATATTATGGTCTGTTGGTGTCCGTCTGCACGAGCAATGAACGCGGAGACGATTTGCTTGGAACGGGAGAGCGGAGAAGGTCTGACAACGGGAAATTCTGCTGCGGTTACAACGGTGAAGCACTTTACCGCTGCCATTGTTCTCCTTAGATCCAGAGAAAAGCAGCGTAATCCCGCTGTCTGCTCGCCGTCACCGTCTCCCTTTGTGCGTCCTGTTGGACCTTCAAGGAAACTCCGACGCAGAGAGCCGTGTGCTCTGATTATTGTGTCGCGTAATAACAAAAATACACTCTGGGGAATTTCCGCTCCTCCTCAGATGGCCGGGTTTAGTTATCTCGGCTGACGCGGGCGGATGAATGAAATTTCATTTATCACTCGGGGAATCGTTGATGAATCATCACCTGCGTTGGGAGGAACCTGCAGAGACACCTGTCTGTTCACCAAACGTGGGTGAGAGGGGACGATGTTGGACCGCCGGTGGGAGGCCGGCGATAGACCGGGTACGTACGTGTCGCTAAATGACAGCCTCGGCCTCGGAGGTTCTCCGGGCTCCGTCGGCGGCTCCGACCACCCCTCCGAATCCGATTGCCCGTTGGCATGGTAACCGTCTCTGCATGGCTTCTCGCCGTGGGAATCCATTTCCTGCAGAAGGCCGCGGAAGCACACGTTGAGGCGGAGGCGGTTTCCTTTCCGCACCATCATCAGACTTCGAGTTGCGTGAAGGACCTTTCCCTTCTCAGAGGGACCTTCATCGCACACAGAGAGCAAGACGTCTCGCTCAAGGGGACATGGCCACTGTAGGACGTCTCACAAAAAGCTTAAAGCTAGTGTGGAGACCAAATCCTCCAAATCCAAATCCCAGAAACACTGACTTCATTAGGACAAGAGATGCTTACACTTACACCCACGTTCCTCGGGTGTGTGGAGGCCTTGCTTTCCCCTCTCTTGTGTCTGTGGGTAGAGGAGGAAGTGGCGGCGGCGGTGGCGGCGACGACGGAGCAGGACAGCGCCCCGGTGGCGCCGCCTTCCTGGCCGATGGAGGACCCGCCATCACACATCCGTTTGTGGGGCGGCTCGTCGGAGAGCGGGGATAAGAGCGGAGGGAGCAACTTCTCATCATGTCGCCGGGACTGCTTCCTGGTTACGGTGCTGTGGGAACACACACACACACACACACACACACACACAACCAGATATGATTACATGAGCGGGTGGAGAATTACTTTTTTTAATGACACGGCGACTGACAATTTCGATGTTAATTAATTTCAGCTAAAGTATCGGTGTCTTTCATTTTTCAATGAATGAACTGTGAGAGAACAGGTGATGGCGAGGGGAACGAGGAGCGCTGTTCGTACCGCTCCGATCCCACGCGTGGCCATTTCAGAATTTACACTCATTTGATGTGAAATAGATAGCGTTACATGCTCCTTTGATTGGAGCCTGGAAATTAAAAACCGTAGTTGTGATCAAGTCCGTGGTCTCATGTTATCTGTGCATGACAGAAACCTCGTATCTTCCGCGAGTTCGTGGCTTCGTCAGGTTCCCGGGAGGCACGGCTTGATTGTTGCGGCATCTCTGCAGCCGTCCGTTATTGTATCCCGTTAGCAATTAGCATGTAACTGTTAGCACTCCTGTTGTTGTTAGTAAGACGGCGATGTCCGTATTCTGGCTGTAGAAGACAGATGGTTCGAGAGCGGAGTCAAAGAAGCCATCTTTGTCAAAACGAAAAAAACCTCTCTGAACAGAGGAGGGGGCCTCGGAAACAACCTCAACGATCTATAATGCCGTACTGGGATCGATACCAGGATGAATTTGCACACACGGACCAGACCCGTCGGCAGCCTCCAAAACAACAAGGAAAGATTCACCACCAGAACCAGCCTTGCTAACGTCCACGTGAGCCTCATGGGATTAAAACATGAACCAACGTGATACAACAAGCTAAAGAAAGGAGTTACACTCCTTTCTTTAGCTTTACCTTTTCACATTCCAATCCAGGTAATCCCACAAAAGTTGCTCTTTTGTACCAACAAACAACACCTCCGTTAGCATAACAACCCCTTAAGATCTAGTCTCTGCCAATCAACTCCTACATTTACATGGGAAGCCACTACACCAGCCCAAAACCCTGGGAGTCGTATATTCGGAAACTCCCCACAGGTCATCAGAACTGAATAATAATCATTTATCCTTTATTAATCCCTGTGGGGAAATTCGTTCTCTGCAATTAACCCATCATGGATGAACCATGAGCAGTGGGCTGCCGTCCACCAGCGCCAGGGGAGCAGTTAGGGGTTCAGTGTCTTGCTCGACAACACTTCGACACACCAGGAGGAGCCGGGAATCGAATCAGGAATGGTCGGTTCCAAAGAGGATTGCTCTGCCTCCGAGGAACCTCTGGGATGAAGGCCGAAACGTCTTCAGGTGAAGAAATTCAAGTCCAGTTGCCACGACAAGAAGATTTCGACAAGAATATGAGATGGTTAGTCCCTCCCAGGTCGCAAAGTCCTCCGTCTCCATCCCGCTCTTGCTCTCTCTCTCTTCCTATCCTGGCCGGTCGAGGCAGAAGGCCGTCCACATCCAGATGGAAGCGATCTAAGGTTTTTGCTCGGCTTTTCGCTCCAAGAACTCACAATTTAGGATTTTGTAGATCATCTCAGAGTGTGGCGCAGAACTGCTTTACGTGGAAAGCGTCTTCAGGCAACTGGGTTGGGATTCCGAGCCAGAGAAAGTACGTCTGACCGGACATGACTCTATCCTCTGATTGAGCGGCCGTGATCAGAAGTTAACTCCGACGGATCCGATGCCTGAGATCCCGGGTGCCGATCTGCATCCTGCATCGAGTCGCGCGTCTCAGCCCTGCCGTGACAGGATCCTGGTCCCGTTTCAGGGACCGTAAACCACCAGAGCCGGCGAGTCAGCGAGATCGATCTCCTCTTGTACACCCAATGCTCCCCCGTCGCTGTTTTACGGATGAATGAAAAAGTCATCTCAGCGTTTTGAGAAGCCAGGCGGCAGCACGCGGACTCCCTCTGCCCGCCGTACCCGCTGCTGACGCCGCGTTCGGGTGTTCATTTGCAGAAGCTGAATATTCTCCGACCGAATCTTCCTCCCCCCCACCGGCAGGAGCCGGAGATGATCGGTCCCTCCGCTGCCTCACCGGAGCTCTCCTGACTCGCGCTGTTTGCAAGACAACAGATAATATTTTTATGCGATATTTTTATTTTCTCCCCGTCCTTGGAAACCCCGGGAGGGTCGACGGGGGGTTTGATGCGGCGGGAAGGTTGCTGAGCTGGCAGGACGGCACCCCGGGCCCAGACATTAGCGCTCGTACGCAAAACTGTGGAGACAAAGACTAATTAGCGGCTGAGCGTGAGTGCAGAATAAGCGATGTGTGCGAGTATGTGCTGCTACGCTAATTTACATGCATTTTTAGCACCCCGTGCTTAAACAGATGCCGGATTTGCAAGGGTGTGTGCGGACATGCATGCTAACACACGCGCGGCTCTTCTAAGCGGATAAGTTAAGGGTTTTACCACCCCGTAATACAAAATGACCATTAAATGCCCGAGCTCCGCCCCCTGCGAGGCTCCACATCCGCGGCTATAATTGAAAATTCCCAGCCGCCGCAAAGTCACAACCTTCCCGCTCGCTTTCCCCCCCGTTCCCGCCGATCTCCTGTCAGAAGGTGACCTCTCCGCCGTGGAACAGGCCGATAGGATCTGTCAGAAGTCCCAGATTAGAGAAGCTGCGGAACGGGGCCTCGGCTGGCCAATCACATCAGCCCCTTTACAGCTTCCATAAAAAACGCCTCCGGGGTGATAAACAGACACGCGGGCGTCCGCGGCTTCAGCCGTTCAATGTCGGCGGTTCAACTCCAGGTCACCTTCTCTTTCCCTTCCACCTTTTTTCGTCGCTCTACTCTGAGTGATAATGTCGGGCCGCTATAAAGTATCCCCTCCCTCCATGTCAGTTAGGGATTATTTATGGAGACAGCCAGCTTAGTCTGGTTTTAATAATTCACGTGGAGCTTGAATTCATGGTATGTCGGTTCTGTGCCGGTGCCTGAGCTGCACACACCTCGCTGACGGCTTCATCGGTGAAGACGAACACTGGAATACACCGGTTACCTTTACTAGTGTACGTCCTGAATGGCCCGGTACCATCATGTCTCAGAAGACTCTTGGTGCCGGCCAATCAGATCGCTGCACTGGCAGTGTCCTGGGCTACTCCTGGAGATCATCTTCAGATCTCCATCCAGGGGTTGGACACCCTCTCTTTGTTTAAGAACAGACTTCCCTTTTGAGATAGCTCATAGTTAGCCTAGCTCCTCGTGATGCTTACATCCCATGATGCGCCTCTGCCATCATATTTTCTCCTGAGTCGCTGGACTCTCTCATTGGTCAGGTTTTTTTGGAGGGGGGGCTTGATCTACTGCATCATCTCGCCAGGCATCCACCGATGTTATCGTCATGGTTGCTATTAGCATGAAATGGTTTAGCACTACTGCTTTAGCTTGAGATGCTAGTATGAGAGCATTTGGAGCTCCCAACCGTCACACCCCTTCTGTCTATCGGGCTCTTCCAAGCCGGTCGAGCCAGAAGGTCGCCCGCGTCGAGCAAGGATCTGTTCCTGCACTAGGAAATAGTGCTTGGGAGAACATTGGGTTTCTGTAGAGGAGTGCGGTCCAGACCTGCTCAACACGGAAGGTATCCTCAGACGCCCGGGTTTGGATTTGGAGCCGTAGAAATAAGATGCGACCTGACTTGACATCCTTTTAGGTGACAAAGCAACTTCTGCAGCAGAGAATCATTAATCTTTAACCAGCGCTGCCTATCTCCTCTCCAAGGAGCGGGAAGGAGGTCGGCACATCTCACCGAGCATTCGATGACAAAGATGGAGAAGGTGTCCACCGGTTCCAGAACACATGGGGGAGGAAATTACAACACGCGGTTCTAAGGTTGGCTTTGACAACGAAGCGCAGTGGACTGTAACATAACTGATGTTCAATTATCACATCCACTGGAGTCGCGCCGTTTGTTTTCGAGGAGCTCGTAGCCAAACGCGAAGCAAACGGAGCAGTGCTGCTGGAAGTCCTGTGGGAGGTAGAGTTGCACGGTACGCTCCCCAGGTAAGAACAGTGGAGAAGAAGAAGGCAATTTGGTGTCTGAAGAACACCAAGAATCAATGGCCGAACAGACCGGCGCCGTCGACTTCAAGCGTACATCATCACCAGCTCCTCCGTCTCCGCCATCTTTGTTACTGTCTGAACCCCGCAATGCCCTCTAATGGACACACTGCTTAACAACTGCGGTGATGTAAAGCCTCCATGGGAAATTTGCGGGGAGGCATGCCTGTTCACTTACACAACATTAGCATTAATGCTAAAGTGGTGTTTAGTTCAGACAACTGGAGGCTGAAGAAACATCTGCTTGTCAAACAACGAAAGAGGATTTTGGAGCCTCAGGAAAACAGCAGTAGTTGTCCGTCCATCCGCTGTGAAGCTCGGCGGTCACCGGAACCTTCCGGAGGCTGCGGCAGAGACGAGGGCTGTGGATCCAGATGGAGAGGCGAGCTGCATCTGCAGAGTCGCTATCTGATAATTAAAAACCCCAGATGTACTGTGACCCCCTGTTTGCCGCTGAAGAGCTGCCTGAGGAAACGCCGCAGTATTTATTCTGGAGGAAAATCCCACTCCATCTGCGTCAGGCGGTCAGCGCCTCCTTCTGTGTGCTGACCTTAAAGATGGAGCCGGTACTTGAAGTATGACGGGAAGGCTGTACACGGAGTGTCATACTCACTCTGCGGCGCCGTTCTTGTGGTTGTGGATGGGGGAGATGCACGGCGGGAGGAGCTGACAGTCGCCGTCCAATCGCAGCTTCCTGCTGCTGCTGACAGACGGCTCGCTGTGGTCTGACTGGAGGAGGAGGACAAGCGGGACAAGATCTTCAGGTTCGCTCAAGGATTCATGGACACCCCATGGAGGTCTTTGGATTTAGTTATATAAAATGTCATAAAGGATTCATTGGAAAATGACAAGGAGATACTTTTTAGTCTTCTGTGCGCAATATTCATTCAATCATGCATCATCCATCCATTCATTCATCATCTACTATCTTTCAACTGAGGGCCTCAGGGCGCAGGAGTCCAGTCCGGCTGGGACTGGACCAGAGGCGGGGTCCCCCTGGATCCATCACAGGGACACTTACAGAGACGACGCTCAACCGCTCACCCTGTTATTCACTCATCTAACAGTTCAGGGTCTCCAGTGAAGCTCCTGCATGTGTTTGGACTGCGAGAGGAACCCGGAGAACCCTGAGGAACCCTGAGAACATGAAGACTCCACACAAGATTGAACCCAGTGGGAGTCCAACCTGGGGCTTTCTAGCCGGGACATGAAGCCATGAAGTAAAAAGGGTGAAGATCTCCTCACCTTGTGTCTCCTCTTGCTCTTGCTGGTGTGTTTCTCCGTTGGGACGGCCATGTTGGCGGCGGCGGCGGCGGCCTGCCTCCGGTGTTTTCCCCCTCCCTCTCCCCTCTCGGTCCTCCCCGGCAGCCTCTGGGGTCCCTTCTCCTGCAGGGGGAGGTTGTCCTGGACCCCGAGACCCGGGCAGACCTTCTCCCTCCTCTCGGCGGTCCTGTCCCCGAACCTCTCTCGGTCCTCCCGCTCCACCTGCCTCTTCCGGTCCCCCGGCCTCTCCTGCGCTCGCTCGCTCTCGTCCTCCTGCTTCTCCGCTTTGGTCCCGTTCTGTCGGTCTCTAAGCCCCGCCCACTCTCGCTCCTCTGGCCTCGGCCTGTCCCTCTCCCTTTCCCTCCCTTCGTCCCTCTCGGCCGTCCTGGTCCCCGGGCCCTGCCCCGGCACCCTGCTCAGCAGACCCAGGTCGATCTTCACCCACAGACTCTGGACCTCCTGGTAGTCCCTCAGGGGGGACACGGGTAGATCCTGCCCGATCCCGGAGGGGGGGGACACGGGTTCGGGTTTGTGTCCCGGCCCCCCCGGATCCGGGACGGACGTCCCGAACGAGCCGCCGACGCTGCCGATGCTCACGTTGTTACAGTTACCGCTCTTGCCGCCGATGCTGCAACCGCTACCGTTAGCGGTAGCGTTGACGCTGCCTCCATCTTTGAGGGTGACCCCTTTCCCCCCGAACGCCCCCTGGTTCCCCGCTATGCCCCCGGGGCCGAGGCAGGCGAGGGGCGGAGCGGCGTGCACGTGGGCGTTGGACAAAGTCTGGGTGTTGATCGCGGAGCGCGTGGACGGAGGTGGCGGTTGCGGCGGCGGCTGCGGCGGCGGGACAGCGGCGGGTATCTTCGCGGCTTCCTCAGAGTCCGACTGGCACTCCGAGGAGGAGGACGAGGAGGAGGAGTCGGTTTCGATGAATTCCCTGGACTTGGGCGTGATCCTGCTGCTCGGGCCGCGGTGCTTGCGCTTCTCCTGCTGCCGGGAACCGCAAGACAAGACCAGACAAAAACAGACGCATTATTGCGGTGAAATAGCAATTCTAAAATGTATATTCTGGAAATAAAAACGGGCGACTGTCCTCTGGGACAGTTGGCCATCTGCTGAAAGGCCCACGGTGGTGAGATTCTGCAAAACGTGATAATAACATGCAGATTGGACGGCGCTGGCGTGAGACACGTCTGCCGCGGTTGCCAGATATTCAGTGCGCACGTGTCGCACACCCCGTGCAACGCACACTCCAAGAGTCGACACGTGCACATTGGGATTTTATCGCCTGTTTGCACCACCATTGTCAACAGACTCCGCCCTTGTCTCACTCCTTCTGTGTCTTTAAATGATGTGTGAATGAGAGGGTGAACGGTTGTATTTCTCCGAGTTTTACACATTTATGTCTTTTACAGATAAATATCTTGGGAATAGTTTGTATGATAATCACAATTCCTCTTTAATTCCTCACACCGTCCACCGACCCGTCAAAGGGTCCCCGAAAAAGAAGCGACTCTTCCTTGTGTCTCATGCGTCCATCAGCCCCAGTGTTCAGGTCTTCAGGTTGCACCACCATGGAGAAAAGAAGACTACTGCACCGGTTAAGGAGGATAAGCTTTGCAGATCGTGGGTTACTGTGTGCATTTGCAGTACATTTTTTGGTACTCTCATCTAATACTTTGACAGGGTTGAGCACCACCTTCTCTTTCAGAACGGAACTCACTCTGGAGTACAAGTCCACCGCGACCTAGTCTCGGCTAAAAAATGACCGCACGGGAAAACGACGCTACGTGACCGTCTGTGAGGCATGACCTTGCAGATACTTCTCGTTTCCCAGACGACGACAATTTGGCCCGTGTCCAGAATCTTTTATCACCGCGCCTCCGACCAGGACCTCGGAGGAAAATGGTGGATTTAGAAGGATGCGGATCCTTCACTTCGCCGGATCCTGATACCTGAACATCTGACAGGTGTTTGGGTTTTGCACCTCCTCCTCTGCTAAAGGTCCGCGGTTCACCTCTGAAAGGGGACCAAACCTTGTATGCCTGCAAATGATGTGTGGATGAGAGGCTGAAGGGTTGGACAGAGTCCCTGTGATTGGTCCACATGACAAATGACTGAATGAGTGAATGAATAGTTTCAGCTGCCTCCAACAGTAGTACAATTATAAAATGAATATTTCAAATAAAAACATTGACGCCGTGAGTCTTCATCCTTACTTTCTCCTTCCTTTCTTTGTTTGTTTCTTGCTCGGAGGGTTACCTTTACTCTCCCTTTGCTTATTTTTGGTCGGAAGTATTCCAAGGATGACAAGAGGGTACCAGTTCTGTTCAACTTTTCGTCTGGCTCTGCCAAATTAGCCATTTGGCTGACGAGGGAGAACAAGGCTCGCCGCCAGGGGAATGAGAATCCAGTGACAGTTTAAAAAGCACTAATTAAGACTCGCTTCAAAGTGGAATTTCATTTCTTTTCCGTAACAGACAACCTGGGGGATTTGATTTCCCCTCGGGAGGGACGAGGCGTTTTGTGTCCCGTTACTGCCGACGGCGAGCCGATGGAGTTGAAGACCCGCCACTGCCATTGAGTTCAACGGAACGTCTTTACCTCTAGCTTTCAATGCATCCTTGTCATATCCCAACGTTTGCATGAAGGGATTTTTAAACTCAAACGTTCTTTTTCCCTTCCTTCCTTCCCCGCATCCTCCCAGAAGCTCAGGCTGTGACCTGGTTCTTGGTGAAGGATGTTAATCACACTGCTCTCCTCCCTGCTCCAGTCTGCTGATAAACCCGCCCACCGTTGAGTCTTAATAGTCCTGTAATAATGGGGTTTTCATGCTGAGGAGTTTTACCGCTTTGACAAATGGACTTGGACGCGCGGAGAACTATTTCCTGGAGACCCTCCCCGTCCTGGAGAACCAGCATCCATGCATTTTGTCACTTCCAGAAAACTCAGGGTGTTGATGACGCACCTGGCTGACGCCGACAGCAGGAGCGGCAGCGGCGGCCTGCTGCTGCTGCTGCTGCTGCTGCTGCAGGGCCGCCGCTGCCGGTGGGCCGACGGCGCTGCCGGTGGCGTTGGCGGCGCCGCGGGGCTCCTTCCTCGGGGCCGTCTTCCCGCCGGGGGCTTTGCTCCGCGGCCTGGGGGCGCTCTGGGGCTCCAGGGACGAAGGAGGGAACGCATCCTTTTCCCTGGCCGCTGGGCTAAAAGGAGAAAACGCAGTTAGATACATGAGGGAGGGGGAGACACATGAAGGGGACAACTTGAAGCTTTCGGGTCATATCACAAACTGACGGTAGCAGAGCATCCATGCAAGGCGCTATTCGACCCAACAGGACCCTCGGTGTCTTTGCGCGTAGACACTGCGGTGAAGTCGGAAATCGAACCGACAGGCTTCGGACAAGGAGGAGGCTTGCTCCACCAACTATGCCTTTATTTGTAAAATGTTGCTTTCTACAAGTACGATAAACCGTTCCGCTGCGGTGCGAGGAGGCACTTGCCATGGCGCCGGGAAGTTGCCCTCCCTGTACCTCTGCTGGTTGCTCCGGCTCCAGGTCTGGCTCTGGTTGTCCTCGGCACTGTTGGACCTCTCGGCCCGCCGCGGCTGCTTCTTCCCCGTGGTGCTCCTCCTCGGCCCGGACGCCTCCGGTCCCGGGATGGACCCCGGAGACATCCTCATCTTTGACCTCTGACCTTCACCGGACGCCTTCAGGGTGAGCTTGGCCTTGGCCTTCTCCCTGCCCTGGCTGCCGGACACCAGCAACACATCCTCATGATACTTTTAGGTGGAAAACATCTAAGACACCCTCTGTTTCCTGAATGCCTTTCAGAATAAAAGCCCAGAATAGAAACTGGTCTAAACTAGCATCCTGGTTGAAACAGATGCTTAATAAGGTCCTAATATGGACATATATTACTAATTCTTTCAAAATAAATAGCTTCCGTGTTCAAACTGTCTATTAATGTGTAAAAGAGTGCTTATTAAGCTTAATATGAAAAGCATTCATTTATTTGACCATTATCCAAGTAGATTAGTTAGCGTTGTCTGCTAGCCAGAAAATCTGATCAGAAGGCAGATACGCTATTTTAGCGTCCGCCCGATAGGATTGTATTACTTCCTGTCCCTTCGTGTCAACAACATCGACATAATCTCAAACTAACTGTTAATAAAGCTTTAAAAATGTTGATTAATTAATAATGGAGGCTAAATGACTTTCACTATGATTACTGCTTTTGTAGCTGTTACCAAGTCAGAGAGAGTGACTGTCGCAGGTGTTTGTAGCAGCAAGTTCTGAGAGCTCAGTTCTAAGAAGCTCAGCTCAAATTTGGTTCCAGGAACTAGCCTTTTCCGGAGACACAAGCATCTGCGACGATCACCTTCAGCTCCACGCGCCAAAACAAACCAGTGAAGAAGATTAAGAGGGAGACGATGTGGACAGCATGGAGGCGGAAGCTGCCACAGCGTTCATGGAATAATAACCATGGACTAACAGATAGTTGAAGGATTTTTATCTTCTCCCTGAACTGCTTCACCATGTGAAGAACCAGCTAGCTGTTGGCTAAACCCACATATATCATGGTCCCAATGTAGATGTTCCCCTGGGAACCTACTCTGTGTAGCAGGCCAGAGGAGCTCGGACCTCTTCCTCACTCCATTTCTAGTGGATTCTGTCAATTTTGTCCCGAGAAAACATCTGAGCAGTGATCAGGATGGATTTAAAAAAGGGGCTTTGCAAGAGGTATCTAGTAATGGACGTGGCTAATGAGAACCTTAAGCAGACCCTACCTCAGAGTTGGCGCTAAGGTGGTTCTAGGAGCTGAGGTCCATAGTTCCTCTGCTGTCTAGATGCACAGACACATGATCTAGTCCCTGGAAAGGTGCTAGGCACTGCAAAAACCTCCCACAGTGAGAAAAGTGCCTCTTGTCTCTGTGTATCACCAATTTAATCTCACGCTTAGCTGTTAGCAAAGTTAGCTATCAGCTATTACCTAACGTGTTAGTAATGCCTATATGAAGATTAGTCATCTGCACACTCCTGGGTCCTTGTTGTAGCTTCTAAACAATACCCAGTTCTTTTTTGGATCCGGCTGCATGTTAACCAAATGACCTGTTAGCTACCGTTTGCTAGAAGGCTCTTGAAGTCATGCTTTCATCCATACCAGAAGGCCCCCCTGGTGTCTTTGTGCTCCACCGCCGGTGCAGCTGCAGCTGCGGCGCTACCGGGTCCACAGGGCTTAGTCTTGGCAGCCGTGCTCGCCGCCACCGCGTCACCCCCCTGAGAGAAAGTCTCCAGACCCCGGCCGATGGAGCCTGGGCAGCAGACCGTCGGACCAGAACAGGCTTGTGAACGATCGGTAACAATTTAGCCGCTGTTAGCCACAGCTGAGTTCCCCTTGGAAATCTACCAACCTGGGCCATGGTGTTCTTGCTGCGGGGCGACCAGGGGTTTGGTTTGAGCCTGGACTTTGTTCAACCAGCTGTCCAGCTGCCACTTGTTGGTGGAGGGGGGCTCCGGCTGGGGGGGGGGATTAATACAGACGTGCGGGTATGATGCCATTTCCGTCATTTTCGCAAGGGTCATTTTTGTGTTTCACAGTGGTTGGAGCTTCTCCCTCACAGCCAGAAGGTCTCTGGAGATGGAAACATCACTAACACTTCATCCACAGACAGACAGACATTTGACGTCTCATGGGTTCTCACAATGTAGGGTCTCCAGTGAAGCTCCTGCATGTGTTTAGACAGTAGGAGGAACCTGGAGAACCCTGAGGAACCCCACAGAGACACGGGGAGAACATGGAGACTCCACACAGGAAGGAACCCTGTGGGAATCCAACCAGGGACCTTCTGGCTGTGAGGCTGAAGCTCTAACCGCTGCACCACCATTTCATTTATTCCATTCTCAACAGTGGAAGTTTAATGAGTGTAAGAGGAATGGGTGCTAACACACACACACACACACACACGCTTTAATTCCAGTCGTGTTTGACGTCTACATTGTCAGTGTTCTTGAAGGATGTTCTGGTCCCATCTTACCTCTGGGGTGTGTGTCCGGGAGGCCTGGTTGTATTCACTGTCGCTGGAGCTGCTCTCCGATTCGTCCGTGTCTGACTCTGAGCTGCTCTCTGATTCGCTGCTGCTTCCCGAGGCGCCGCTGCAGGGGAGGAAGAGGAAGAAGAGCGAGAAGGTCGGTCAGAGTTCGATGAACATTCATCGGTTGCTGACGAAGCGCGACCCCCGGGTTCGAGTGTGCGTCTTGACGGGACTGTGACCAACGCAAGATGGACACTTCAAGACTTCATGTCTGTCGGATGGTCGCTGAGATGGTGGATCAGAACAGGCTTATATGGGTCAAGAGCAGGTTAGCGAGTCAATGTTACAGGAGACATGTGGGCCACCACCTCAGCAGGATGAAGACCCATCAACCCTGCGTGGCCTGACAAAGAGAAGGCAAAGGCAAACAAGGGCTGATCTGTTTGTCTGCGTAGAACCCGGCCTCGGAGCAGCAGTCACAGGCCTTTTTGTGCTCACCGGCTTTCTCCATTGACACTGTTTGAAATAAAACACGGCAAATTGAGCAGACTCATCGTGTCGAGGCCACAGATGAATATTGTGTGAAGATGCACTTTCCCCTTTGCTCTTCTAAAGAGCAGCATCCATGGGAATACTCTGATTGACCAAACCATTTTGTCCTGGTGGCACCGTGGTATCTTTCAATGTCTTCATGGGTTGAAGGTACGAGCAGGCAGTTAAGATAGTTATGATAGCAAGTTAATATCGAGCCAAAGGTCCAAGTGATTGAACTGACGAGGGAAGCGGTTGGGTTAAACCAGGAGGAACACTGGGACATCTCGTATCACAACAAACTCAGAGATGATGCCAAAGGAGATGGTTCTACCAGAGATGTCTGACAATCTGAAAGACCTGGTCCTGATTGCAGGTTCAGGTGATTGACAGCCAGAGTGTGGAGGGAGGGAGGAGGGCATAGTCCAGGATAAAGAGTGCATGTTGGGCCATGGAGTGTTTCAAACTCCACTTTCCACCAAGTATCCAACCCAAAGTACCAGGATGAAAATTCATAAAACACCTGCACATACATGTGTGGAGATGTTCATGGGGTATCACCTGCTGGGGTGCGGAACTCTTAGTTACTGTTTTCATATTTGGTGCTTAGTTAATCATCTAAATCAGGGGTGTCAAACTCATTTTCACAGAGAGCCACATCAGCAACAACATAAACGTAACCCAATGTCAAAATAATGTAATGTAACTGCGCCTTAATGTTAAATAACTGAATCTATCCATTCAAATCCAAAATGTTACTGTCACGGGGGCGGACTCGGGCAGGGAACCACACCTTCAAGGCTGAAATCAGGGTTGAAGCGCTTTATTTAGGTAGACAGGGTGTCTCAGGTAGGGTGTCGCTGGCAATTCCCTGGCCCCGAGACAGTCGCACAAGGCTGGGTCGCACCAGGATGGGCCCCAGGCAGGGCAGGGTCAAGGCAGGATCTCGGGCAGGGTCAAGGTCCATTGGTCCACCAGGGGGTCCCGGTCTACACTCAGGGTCCGGTGGTCCACCAGGGGGTCTCACGGGGTCAGGATATGAGGGTCCAGAGGGGGCTCTCGCAGGGTCAGGGTCCAGGGTCCAGGTCTGGTCATGGGAACCCACAGTGGTCAGGGTTGTTGGGCAACCACAATCCCCCGGCCCCAGGCAGAGCGTGCCGCTGCCCTTTATAGGGATCTTGATTAGCGGCCGCTGCTGCAGCTGGCGCCGATTACGAATTGGACCCAGGTGTGAGACCCTGACAGTTACATATGCATTACCATGTTTCTTAAAACAGCCTTCCATCTGCATCAATTTTTCTCTTCCTGGACATTTAGGGATCATTTTTATTTCCCTCTTCCACTTGTTGAAAATGGCATCGATGTGGATACACAGCGATCTAATCGTCATCACGTAGGATGCCATCACTTCGCGGGTAACATGATTGCTGTGAATTGTGGGAAATATAGTTTATGGTCAATGTACGCGTTTAACTTATTTATATTAAGACAATCAGACCTTTTAAGAGGTTCTCGAGGGACACATAGAATGACCTGGCGAGCCGCATTTGGCCCGCGGGCCTTGAGTTCTACACGTTATCTAAATCTACACACCAAAGTTGCACTGTTCTCCTAAGTTGAACGCATATCGTCGATGTAGTAGAGATACTTCACTGATCCCGAAGGATCTGCAAGGCGGCTCCATCAACCTCTAACCTGTGGATCTTCTCTAACATGAAGCTCTGGTCTGGAGTTGTCCAGCTACTGATGAGGACCTAAACAGGCTCACCACAGAAGTCAAGTTCAGCGAATCCAAGGGCCGCTATGAGAAATGGCTCCTGTGTTGGACCTCCAAGGGGTCGGATTGGTCCTTCAGGGACCGCCGGTCGCGATCCCATTGGACGAGGACGTTTTGCCGGCTTCGCCTCCGTTATGTAAACGGGAGCAGACGCAAAGAGGCCACATCTGAGAACATAAGCGCTCGCTTTCCCATCAAACGATCAGACGTGCCAAAGAATCCTGCGACCCCCCCCCCCCCCCGGCACTTCAGAGAGGGACACTCCCAGGTGATATCATTAGGCGCTCCTGCTATTTTTCCCTGTTTTTTTTTCACTCCACACACGGGCGGCGTTAATTGGCAGGCGCCGCGGCGTTCCCTGTTCAGAAGACTTAAAGACCGTCAGGAAAGAAAACCCCGCCACATGCGAGAGGCGTTCGGTTCCTCGCTAATTTAAGGCAAGGAGAAGAAAGGTAAGGCGGAGCCGGTTCCCCTTTTCAAGTGACGAAGCAAACATCGATGAATGAACACGTGAACGCTGCATCAGAAGCAGCCGAGTGTCTCCTGCCGCCGCCGCCGCCGCCGCCGCCGCCGCCGCCGCCGCCGCCGCCGCCGCCTCGGCCGCTCCCGTGTTCATCCATCCTTTGAAATGGCCTCCTGGAGGCAACCAGACTCGACAACACGAGCACGCGCACGCACTGAGGGAGGGATGGCAATTACGTGTAGTTTTCTGTATGTGTGTGTGTGTGTGTGTGCACGTGTGTGTGTGTGTGTGCGCACGTACGCACGTAATTTCAGTTCAAGGCTGCCATCACAGCAGGCACCAATCTGTGTGAGCAGCCAAGCAGCAAATCCATCAACTGTTCCTCAGGCAACACACACACACACACACACACACACACACACACACACACACACACACACACACACACACACACACACACTGACAGATACTGTATGAATGCAGTCTTTCCCCCCTTTTTTTTTCTTCTTCTTCTATCATTACTCATCTCTCTCTCTCTCTATTTCAATTACATTTCCAGCTTGGCCTGCTTTAGGAGTGTCGCTGCTCAAATGTAGAAACTTTAACACACACCGTGTGTGTGTGTGTGTGTGTGTGTGTGTGTGTGTGTGTGTGTTTCCACACACTGATTTATTAGTTGGCTACACACGCCTGGCGCTGGGCTTCGAGAGCCCGGGCAGCGCCGTGGAAACCCCTCCTCTGAGACGGCAGAGGTGTGTAGTCGGTGCCAACATGGCGGCGGGCGGGTTCACGGAGTCACACACACTCTCCAGGAACGGATGCTTTACCGTTGGGTCTGATGGATCAATCTGCTTTTAACGTATTGCGCATTTTGCAGTCATTTCATTCATTCATTCAATCATTTGCGGTACCGCCTTTCCTGCACTCAGGGATCCCAGTTCTTATTGGTCGAAAGATCAATTCACCCTCTCATTCACAAGTCATACAAAAAAACCATTCACTCATTTAGACATCATATAGAGACATACTGCAATTCACTCTAATTCATGCCTCTTTCAAATATGCAACGTATTCATTCTGTCATCCATGTCAAATTGATATGCAACCCTCTCATTCACGCGTCTGGACAATGTTTGGATTGTTGGAAGAACCTGGAGAACCCTGAGGAACGGGGAGAACACGGAGACTTCACACAGGAAGGAACCTTTTGGGAATCCAACCAGGGACCTTCTGGCTGAGGGGCAGAAGCTCTAACCGCTGCGCCGCCGCGCTGCCATAATCCTTTCAAGGATGTTGAAACTGTATTACATTTCATTACATCATGTCTCTCCATATGTATTTTCTTCCCTCCTCCAAATCCTCCAACCGAGTCGGTTTCAAAGTCTCTTATTTCTCTGTCGGTGCTGCCAGGTCGCCCTCAACAGTCAGGGTTTGGACCGGGCCCCGTCATCTCCCATCATCTCCCATCATCTGCTCCTCTCCCACCTCACCGCTCACGTCCACGCAACGCACCGGTTACCATCTGCACGCCTTGCACCGTGCAGCTGAGCGTTTTGAAGACATTTATGAAGGAAATACTAAAATGACATGAAATTAAATAAAGACAAAATCAAATCAAATTAATTAAATTCAGATGGAGTAAAAGAAAAATAAAATGAATTGAAATATAATTAAGATCAATTAACACCAATACAATTTAAAAAAACAAAACAATTAAACAGAATAAAATTAAATGAATCAAATAACTGTGTGTTTGATGCTTTTTGGTGTGCCGGCAGTGACATTTCTAATAATAAAGATAAAAATAAAATAGTAGATAAATCAAATTATTTAAGATAAAGTCAAATAAAATAAAATCACCCCCCCCCCCAAAAAAAACCCACAAATTTAATTAATTAAACTGAATTAAATTATAATTAAAAGTGACTGTGTCGGTGATGCTTTGTGGTTCTCCAGCAGTGACATTTTTAATAATAAAGGTGAAAACGAAACGAGAAAATAAATTAAGATAAATTCAAATGAAACAAGATATAATTAAGTTAAAGTAAAATCAAATAAAAGTAAATGAAATGTAATTAAGATAATGTAAAATGAAATAAAATAAATGAACCATAAAATAAATAAAAATAAAATAAATGCCTTAATTAAATCAAGTCAAATCACATCAAATCACTGTGTGGTAGATGCTTTGTGGTGTTTCAGCTGTGGCATTTGTATTAATAAAGGTAAAAAAAAGAAAAATACATTATAGTAAATTAAGGTGACGTAAAATGGAATAACATTGATTTGACTATAATAAACGTAAAGTAAAATCAAATGAATATTATGAAATACAATTAAATTAAATTAAATTGCTGAGTGGCTGTCGCTTTGCGGTCAGCCAGTGGTTCCTACATCTTAATTCCGTACAAAAAAAGTAAAAAATAAAACAAGCGGTGGCTGCCTGTGGGCCTTCAAAGAAGAAATCAGCGAGCAACCATCATCTGCTGCGCTCATCATCAGTGCTGAGGAGGCCTACAGGAAAGCCTTTTAGCAATTTAAGCAATTTAACTGGTCTCCCCTTTCCAAGACAAAAGTTGCATTAAATCCCCCGAATGTGGATTCGCGCTGTCATTTTAATCCTCGCCAATCTGACTTGCAAATGAAGCGACTTTACCGCCAATCAGGTGCCCGTTCCCGCGCAGACAGCGGAGAGCCGCCTGGCCTCGGTGACGCACAGAGCCGTGGAGGGGGGGGGGGACGTCGGCAGGAGGCCGAGCCCGGAGGAGAGGCTTTGCGACGCCGCCTCCTCCATCAGATCCAACCTCAGATGCCTTCAGCTGCAGCCGCCGCTTTCCGACACACTCACGGCCGGGAAGGACTCACTGCAACCTGGCAACGGATCTCCAAATGAGCGACTACTGACAGGGATCCCAATGTTTTTGTACAAGGTAAAACAATCAATGTAGCACAAGGGTTTAAATACTTATGAATCGCTCTTGACTCTTAACTTCTCTTCAAACGACAGATAAAAAAAACACTCTGAATAGAATTCAATTTAACTTGTGCAACTTCAGGTTCACTAGAAAAGATTTAACTCTTGAGTCAGCAAAACTGTATTTTTACACAATGATCAGGTCCCACATTTCTTACTGCCTAATAAGTTGGTCATCTGCCTGTCAGACCATGCTAAAACCAATTAAAACCATCTATAAACAAGCTGTGAAAGTATTGGACAGAAAACCAAAAACGTACCATCGCTGTCAGTGATGGTACGTTTAAAAAAAACATATCAAACGTACGTATTAAAAAAAACATGAGCGCCTGAACTGGGACAATACTATCAAATACGCTGATGCCATCTTGGTTTACAAAATCTTCCACCACAAAGCTCCTCCTCCATTGCGAGAATTTGTAAAAAACATCTTCGACAGATCAACAAGAGCTGGTTCTAGAGGTGACTGTGTGATTCCCTTCAGAAAGAGTACATCTAACCAAACCACCTTCTCTGTCCGTGCATCACATTACCTGGAACTCAGTACCAAACACCAGACGTGAACTCCAGTCACTGAATCTCTTTACCAAACATCTCAACGCCCGACTGCTGGTTGAACAACATCGTCATCACAACGCAGTCTAGACTGCATGTTTCTCAAGTCGGTCAATCGTCATTGTCTTTATCCTGTGTTTTTAAACCTACTGTTGCCTTACTCATATTATCTTGTGTTTTTAACATCAACCTGCAGAACGGACTAAAGATGGAAATAAGCTTTTGGCTATAATCTTGCATATTTACATGTACATGTTAATTAATATGTTTTGTCCCTCTTTTCAAATAAACTCAAACCTTCTGGACATTCTCTCATTCATTCATCATCTTCACCGCGAGTTGGTGCTGATTGGACGAGACAGGGACACCGATGGAGACGTGCAACCGTTCACCCTCTCATCCATACGTTTGGACAATTTGGGTCTCCAGTGATGCCCCAACATGTGTTTGGACGGTGGGAAGAACTCTGAGGAACCCCTCGCAGACACAGGGAGAACATGGAGACTCCAAACAGGAAGGAACCCTGTGGGAGTCCAACCAGGAGGAGGGGGGTTCTGACCAACTGAGCGTTATTCATTGTGAGGACTCTAAAATCTTTTCTCCGAGCGTGAAAAGACAAAGTCAGAAAACTTCAGATCTTCAGGACAAACAAACTTCGGTGGTCTTCCTGCTGAGATGTCAGTGGATCCCCGCTGGTGTCTCTACTGGCCTCCTCTCCGTTCTCGCTAATTGACTCACCGCCCGTTAGTTTGTCCAAACATCTCCTCGCGTCACTGTTGCATAAGACAATATAAATAGCGGTTCTGAGGACCTCCTCCCCTCCTCCAGCCGGCCTTCTGGTATTTCGAGTTCGCTCGTGTGATAAAAATCACAAACGCGGCGTGGAAATGAAGTCCCGGTGGCCTCGGAGAAGCCGTCCGACGCTTTCACACAAGATCCACATGACATTCTGGAGAAGACGCAGCAGCGCCGCCACCGAACCCCTTCCTCGTTCATCTCCAGTGTCGGGTTTCCATTCCACGGTCAGCAGAACCATTCAAACCAGATGGTACACTTTATTTGTTTTTGTTTTACTGCTGCTGATTTATTGGCGCTTTGGTCTTCAGTCACATTAGATGAAACCAAAGACCTCCTTATTGGAAACTTCTGGAACAATAACATCATCAAGTCTATACTCAAGACCAACCAGACCGCAGGGGTGACTGGAGACCAGGTCCTGGAGGACCTCCGTCACAGTGGTGGAGGGACTGCTTAGGTGTCTCAATATGATAAAGGAATGAGAGGGTGAAAGTTGTATGTTTCTATATAGCGTGTGAATGAATGAGTGACGTGTGTTTCTAAAAGATCTGTGAATGAAAGGGTGAATAGTTGAGTCTGAATGAATGAGTGAAAGGTTGTATCTATATCAGGGGCGGGCAAACTTTTTGGCTCAGGGGCCGCTTTGACTTTTAAAATTTAACATACGTGTAAAAAAAAAAAAAAAAAAAAAACGCATTCGTTAATAGTACGTATCAGACTCGTCTGACATTCGCTTTGAAAGTAAAACCAGCTTGGTTTCAAAGGCTCGGACGTTTGCTTGCATTTCATGCACAAACCGGTTTTTCCCTCGTAGCTTCACGTCCAGCTCATTCATGTGTGTCAGTACGTCCACAGTAAAGGTTAAATCACAAAACCAATCTGGGTGATTCAGCTCAGGAAAATTCTCAAGTAGCTCCAAAAATGAAATAATCTCCTGTTTGAGCTCCCACATTCATTGATCCAATCATTCAATCATTCACATCAAGTATGAATTCCATACCAGGAACATGAAGACCCCCTAGCAGCTGTCTGGTCTGGACCAGAGCCTGAAGATAGAAGATCCACTCTAGAAGCTCACTGCAGGAAACGTTCACGCCGCTCTACTTCTCCCCCTGCAGGTAGAACTTCTCTGCAGCTGGAGACCTCAGACCAACATCTGATGCTGGGATTGAACATCTCGGCAAAGTTCTTCGCCTTTAGATTTGGGATTTTCATTTAAAATCATGCCAAGATACACTGTGCGTTCATCCATCCATCCATCCGTCCATCCATGAGGAGGAGCAGCAGGTCTTCCCTGACCTCCTCACACTGTTCCCAGACCCCCTGAGGAAGTTCTAGGTCTTTGGGTCTCCACCCACAGCTGGTGACCACAGGTGAGGATGGGAAAATCGAGATCCTTCTCCAGACCAACAAATTCTTCATCGCTGCAGATGCTGCACTGATAAACCCCTGTCCATCTCCTGCTCCATCCTGCCCTCAGTCCTCAACAAGGACCACGAGATCCCCGAACTCCTACGTCTTTACATTCTAACCAGAAGTCATGCATTCATCACCACCATCCTTCTCAGCACCAGGAGGACAAAAGATGCTGTCCATCATCAAAAACAGGAGGTGTTTATTAAGAGGAATCCCGTCAAAGTAAGCGGCGACACCTACGTCTCTCTGAGGAAACCTGTCACGGCTTTGACTGACAGCAAGGAAAACGTTGGCCGTGACGCAGCGGACATCTCCGGATTTTCTCCAATTAATTATCGTTTTTATACTTTATTAATCCCTCGTGTGGAAATTCCTTCTCTGCATTTAACCCGTCCCGGATAAAACATGATGGCTGCCGTCTATCTGCGCCAGGGGAGCAGTTAGCTGTTCAGACTTCAACACACCAGGAGGAGCTGGGAATCGAACCAGGGATGTTTGATCCTGCGCACCGCCGGGATTATGGGATTACGGGATGGACCTCCGATTATCTGCAACCACTTGTGCAGGTAATCACAACCAGCTCCAGGGGAGGAGGTTCCCCGAAGGAGGACATTAGCATCATTTAGTCCCGGCCCTGGTCTCCAGGTGGTCCATTAAAGCCTCCGGGGCCCGTCTGTGTCACAATGTCCCGCTCGCTTTGGATCGCGTCCCCTTTCATTAACCGGCGGGAATCGACCATAAGGAAGACTATTAGCAGACAATGGAGACCCCCCTCGCCCCCCTTCCCCCGGTGGCATCTGCTTGAATACCAAATTGATTGAACCCCGAAGACAATGAATCCACGGCGGCGGTGTACGGGTGCACCGGATCCGGCTCCGAGAGCGCGGCTTTCATCGGTCGCTACAGACTCTCGGCGAAGGGCCGAGCGGGAACCCGGCGCCGAGGCCATCTGGGCTCATCCGTCATCTGGACGCCGCCTGGGACGCCCCGGCCCGGCCCTCCGCTCGGCAGGCACACCTGCCCATCCCTACCCACAGCCAGCCGCTCCATCGTAACGCCGTCACGTGCCTTATCGTCTGACTCACGAGTGTGTGTGTGTGCGTGTGTGTGTGTGCAGACAGGATATAAAGAGATCTTTGAGGAGATAGCGAATACCAACCCGGGCGCCCGAATATTAAAGATGCATTTGACCTGAAAACTGACGCTGCTTCAGTGAAACACTATCATTTGTTCATCTATCAATACACATTCAGTGTTTGTGTTTGTGTGTGTGTGTGTGTGTGTGTGTGTGTGTGTGTGTATGTGTGTGTTTTGCATGAGCAGCCTAGCAGGGGGGCTTTGACAGGTGCGTTTTCCTGCACATGTTGTGTTAAAGTCCCAGGCTGCAGCAGGAGAGGGAGAATCTGACAGCCTGTTCACTTGACAGATGCACTTATATATACACACACACACACACCCACACACACACACACACACACACACACATAACTATATATATATATATATATATATATATATGTATATATATTTCAGTCAAGCCTGAAATTCTGCATACCCCGGGGTATGAATAGATCACTTCTATACTGTAAATATACTGTTTACAGTGTGTATAACTGTATATGTATATATGCAAGCATGCATACAAAGGTACACATATGTACATACATACAAATACACACACACATATATATATATATATATATATATACATGTATACATACATACATACATATATATATATATATATAGTCTGCAACGTTCTGATCTGAGAGTCTGCAGGACTTGGAGATGGCATTCCATGACATTTGCAACAGTAGCCGAAGGAGCTCTGCAGCAGTCGAAGGCCAGCAGAAGGAGCGTGAGCGGCCGAGGGCCGCGCCGGCGCCTCAAACTTGCTGAAACAACCCGATCAGTGCAGACGCCTGACTATCCAAAATAAAACCACAACACTGTATGAACACTGCTTATGGGGAAGTGAGGTTCGGGTCGGACTGCCCCCGGGCACCAAGACGGGAGCCGCTTCCTGCGCGCTGCTGGTACAAACACAGGTCAGAATTTTTGGGCTATTCTTTATTTCTCTTACCTTTTTCTCCTTTAAGCAAAGAAGTGCTGTGGTTTTTGCTACAGCTGGTAGTGAATTACCTTAAAATTAGCAACGTACTTCTCCACTTTGCAGGTTTTAAAATACAGCCTGCTTTATTAAGTAAGAAACAATAAGTGGCGGATAACGACCGATAGATCGCCACCTTTATTTGTTCGTTATTAGCGTTTTAATTTGTCAATTATTTAAACAGACTCAAACAAGAGGCAGCGCTTTACTCAGCAACTGCTTTCACTGCTCCTTTTAGTACTAGCCAGATATTCAGGGCAGGTAGTACTCTGTGGAGATATGAATATTAACAGGTAGAAATGTAAAAATGATATAGTTTGATCTTCAGTGTGGGGATACGAGTGTGCTTGTTGTGTGTACGCATGTGTGTGTGTGTGTGTGTGTGTGTGTGTGTGTGTGAGAGAGCGAGAGCAAGAGAGAGTCTTTGTCTTTTGGGGTGCCAGAATAATAGTTAATATGAGGGGGAGGTTGTCAGAGCTGGAATATCATTACACACACAAGCAGGGGCACACACAGACACACACACACACACACACACACACACACACGCCGTGTGATTGTGTGAAGAATGAGGGTGACACTAGGAGAGAATTTATGTGTGTTGCTTTCCACTGGGGATATAGCCTGTGGATTGCTAGCAGCATCTTTAGTCCCAGCATCCCTGCGGAAGTGAATATGTGTGTCTGCATGTGTGTGTGTGTGTGTCTGTGTGAGTGTGTATGTGTGTGTATGTGTGTGGGGGGGTGCAGAGCGAACAGGCTCATTAGCGGTAGCAGAGTAGCACATGGCCTGGGGCACACACACACTCTCACTGACACACACACACACACACACACACACACACACAGAAGCATGGCAAACTTGCTCTCTCACTGTCTGTCCCTCTCTCACACACACATGTGCGTGTGCAAACACACACGCGTGCGCCTGCAGACTCCAGCCTGGCATGCTAATGCCTCGGAACTGTGAACACAAGCCTCATTTATTAAATATTCTCCTGTTCCTCTGCATCCGTCGGGCTTTACCATGAATTCCGAGAGAAGAAAAAGATTATTTCTTTCTCTAATGAAGGAATTATCTGAGCGCCCAAATCAGCTGTTTATCTGGACTCCCTCCACTGCCGCCACCGCCGCCACCGCACTGCTCCCACCGGGGCTAATGATTCATCAGACGCCGATGTTTCCCTTGAGATGTTCTGATCATGTAGCGACGGCCACCCCGGCGCGTAGACGCCATTAAAATGCCCTCGGAGTGCACGTGGGGTGCTGGTGTGCGGCGCTCAGCCGTCTCAGCCTGCGACAACAGGCCACCAGAGATCTCCTGCGTCTGCCCAGGGTTTCGGGGCAACGCACCGACAAATCGGGGAAGGAGGGAATTTTTAAAAACCAATTCTATCGCCGTTGTGATTGTAACGTCCAATCAGCGCGCAGCGCCGCTCTGCGGGGAAACGCCCCTTTTTGGCCGATTTTCAGTCGGGTATTTTAAATCGTGGATTTGCGGTCTAAACACATTTTTATTTTCTCGATTTTTTTTATGACAAAGCATTTTCTAGGGCGGCGACCAACCGGAGCATGGTACTCTGAATCCTGATCTCTGATTGGCTCAGCCAGGGTAGCATCATTCTTGCACCAAGCATGCATTCAGCATCCGGCCTGGTCACGTGCGGTCGCTGCTCGGAGAGTTAATCTCCTGCAGGGTTGTATTTGTGTGGATTATATAGGAAGTGCTTAAAACGTGTGTTAATGGTTAATAAGAGTGTAGTGGGGGAATCATAAAGCTTTAGATATTTATGTAAGTCAGGTTCATGGCTTGTTAGGCGCTGACTTCCATGAGGCAGGAGAACTGCGTGCCTCACTTAGTGGCTCTTCGCAGCCGTTTTACGTTCACTCAGCACAAGAAACTAGCAACACACATATAGTTGTAGACAAAGAAGCACTGTACATTGTAAATGTAGTTCATATAAGATAAGATAAACTTTTTTGATCCCCATAGGGGAATCTTTTGTCACAACGGTGTAAAATATATATCTGGTATAAATCTGGTATATGAATATAGCAAAAGTGTTTAAACATTTTAATAGCAACATCCAGACAGACAGAAATACGGTCTTAATGCAGAGCATACAGAGCAAGCAGTCAGCCGTCATTGCACATGAGGCTCAACAGTTCGCGGCCTCACCGCGCATCTCTTCTCAGTATTTGAACAGTAAATGTGAAAATCCAAAGATTTTGAATAAAAAAGCAATCTAGAACTCGTGAAGTTAAATGAAAAATACCTTTATAGTGCGAATCACTGATATATATATTACCATTTTAATTCTGTTTTTTGATATGACCCTTTTTTTCTTTCCGAGACTGGCAAGTGAGGCACTGGCTCCCCTGCCTCACCTGACTGCACGCCACTGATATAAGTAAAGAAATAAAGATATGGTAGCTACTTGGTGGATTTTCGTTTAGCCTGTTTGGTTCTGGAGGCTAACCCCAAGTTGCATTGCCATGTAATTTTCACAAGAAAAAGGAAAAATTGCTACAATTATCTAGTCACTTGTTCATTTACCAAGTCAACAGGTCACCTGAGTCATCGCTGCACAATGAAAATGACGTCAGGAGCTGACATTGCCGGTGAAACCAAGCAATCTGGGATGGATGACGGGGTGAAAGGTGAAAGGCACGATGTGCGGCGGCTCTCTTACCTCTGGGCGGCAGCTCTGGCTTTGGGCTTGTCAGATATCTGTGGAAACACAAACAGACACACTGGATGTCACTGAGTGTGTGGACACCAGGTTGTCAGGTATCTGACAGCGGCACAAGGGAGGACACGCAAGACCTTCTCTTAAACATCTACTGGAAGCCTTGGAGTTAAAACGAACAGTGTCGGCGGGTTTTCCTGTTTTCTTCTCAATTTTCGGCTGCAGACTGGATTTGATGTTTTAGACGATAATTTGTGAATCGGTTATTAATGCCACATTGAAAGAACCGCCTTTGGATTTAGACAAAGATGTTATTCATGGTGAATGGGGTCCACTTCTGTGGAAGAGAAGAGGACAGATGAGAAGAGAATAGTCTGAAACAAAGTATGTACGGGGAAACAGATGGACAGATTACAATCTGAGTCTGACATGGATTGTTTATCTGGCTATAATTATCTTAGATTATCTCAATCTAATTTAAAGGATCTAAATCTACAATGGATTGCATGAATCTAATTTCGACGATCTACGTCAAACATGGATTATCTCTATCTAATTTGGATTATGTAAATCTAACACAGTTTATCTAAGTCTAACTTTGATTATCTAAATTTCTTTTAGAATGTGTAAGTCTGACATAGATTAACTAAATGTAATTTCAATTATCTCAGTCTAGCATGGACTATCTAACATGGATGACCTTTATCTAATGTGGATGATGTGGATCTAACAGTTCATCTGAATCCAACATGGATTATCTAAACCCTACTTTGATTATCTAAGTTTCATTGAGATGATCTAAGTCTAACATGGATTATCTAAGTCCTCCTGTGATTATCTAAATATACTTCAGATGATCTAAACCTAACATACATTATCCAAGGCCTACTTTGATTATCTAAATTTCATTAAGTTGATCTAAGTCAAACTTGGATTATTTAACATGGATTACCTATTTCAAATGAGAACTATGTAAATCCAACACAGTTTATCTTAATCTAACATGGATTATCTAAATCCTACGTTGATTATCCAAGCCTACGTTAGATGATCTAAGTCGAACATGGATTATCTAAATCTACTTTAGGTGATCTAAACTCAAACCTGGATTATCTCTGACTCGCTGGTGTGGTTTTACCCTGCCGGCTCCTCAGTTCACGGCGTGGAAACATCAGCATTTGCATCAGCCATCGTCTCATGAATGTTCCTGCTCTCACTCTGGATCCCCTGATTCATTCACTCTCATGGATTTGGATTCGATTCTGTTTGCGTCCCTCGGAGGAACTTCTAGAACCTCAGCGCTCTAACAGTTCCTCTGCCAACCGTGACCTATGACCTCCACACGGTGTGGCCTTCCTGTCCTTCTCCACCATCTGTCCAAGTTGACTAAGAGAACGCGGACCGCCGAATATTTCACCGCCGCTTCTCCTCTCCTCATTTGCTCTCCATCAGCTCACACACATTTCTACAAGACGCCACCAAAAATTCTGCAGGGGGCGGAGCCTATCCTGGCTGTCATGGGGGCTCAGCCTGCACCGCGACATCAGCGGGACGCACATACATGACATTACATTTACATTGCAGTCATTCGGCAGACGCTTTTATCCAAAGCGACTTACGAGAAGGGCAATTCAGTCACCGAAGATCCAAAGTAGCAGCAGTCGGAAGTCAGAAGTGACCGCTCAACCAAATAGCCATCTCACATGGCATGTCCATACATTAGAAGAAGCTCTAACTGTGCTCCGCAGAGCCTCCCTGCTCCACCGTCATAATAACACCTAAAAAGAAGTCCACTATAAACTCCAGCTGCTAGTTCAAACCAACAAATCCTGGCCCTCTTCTCTGCCCCCGGCTTCTTCTCCCTCTCCGGGAACGAGGTGATCACAGTGAAGTTCCTGATGGATCGATATGTAGCTGTGGGCTCTGACAGCGGCCCTCCTCAGATCCCGGGCTCTGGGAGCTTAGCGGGGCTCGGGGGAGGATCTCGGCGTGAACACGTGAGGTTTCACTCCGCTCCAAACCGAGAAGGCGGCCGGCGGTAATTATTCCCGCGGCTCGTGTTACCACGCGGACACAACACGGGTCTCCTTCCCCGCAAAGCTCCACATCTCCATTTCTGAACACGTGGAGGACACAAAGCGCACGGGGTTCTCATCCCGTCCAACGCCCCGCGGCAGGCGGCCTTCGGCGGCGCCTCCTGCGCCTTAGAGGACGACCCGGCAAGGCTTCTTCACCCCGTGAAGGCCGGGAGGGCTGAGGGACGCAGGAGGGGAACTGAAAACACCTCCGTACATGCATGCATGCATCTGTCCATCATCAATCAGTCCATCATTAATCTATCCATCCATCATTCTTCCATCGATCAATCATCCATCTGTCAATCCGTCATTCATCCATTTGTTCATCTATCAATCATCCATCCATCCATCTGTCAATCCGTCATTTATTCGATTTGTTCATCTATCATCCATCCATCTGCCGATCATTACATCCATCATTCTTCCATCTATAAATAATCCATCCATCTGTCAATCCATCATTCACCTATTTGTTCATCTATCAATCAATCCATCCATCTGTCTTCCAATCTGTCCGCCCATCCATCTATCCATCTTTATATCATCCATCCATCCATCCATCCATCCATCCATCCATCTGTCTTTCCATCTGCCTGTCTGTCCACTCATCCATCCATCTATCCATTTTTACATAGTCCATCCATCCATCCATCCATCCTGCCCTCCGTCCATCTATCCTTCTATCCCTCCATCCGTCCAACAGAGTGTCAGACCTGGTCAAATGCAGGCTCTCATGCATCCTATCATTCCAGGTTTGGTGTAAACTTCTCTCTCTAAAGGTTGGAGGTTCTTTCTGGCACCGGGTCCCACAAACCCGCTCTCTTTCTGGCACCGCTTCACTCTTTCCTGCCGCGGACATTTTGGATTATTCATTTTAACAAGACATCTGCTACGCGCCCTGATGGATTCCGGCGCGGCGGGTTTTATGCGCCGAACATCCGTCTCCGTGTTTTGCGGGACTCGGAACCCGTCTGGAAGCATGGCGGCGGCTCCGGCAGCTGCAGATGCACTTTACCTGTAAAGACGGAGATTCCGAGGCCGACCTTGGTCCGGCCAAGGTGATCCGTCACCGCGCGCAACCACGGCGGAACGCCGGGAGATCCGGAGACAAAGGACGGCCCCGCAGAGGTAGCCGGGTTCCTGTTTTTCTGTCAGTTTGTAAAGTCATTAGGAACATCTCTCTTCCTCCCCCTCTCTCTCTCACTTCCTCTCCTCTTCCTCCATCCCTCGTTCCCCCCAGCTTTCTCAATTCCCCGCTCTCCTCCGTGTCTTTGCTCGGTGCCAAAAACATATTCATCATACTCCTCTGCTGCCCTCGCAGCACCGCGCCTCAGAATACTAATGACAGTATGCGTGCGCGCTCGTGTGTGTGTGTGTGTGTGTGTGTGAGACGCCGTCGTGCACGCCCGTGTGTTTGCTTATGAGTGTGTTGCGTTTTACTCGGGGCTATAAAAGCTTGATAATACACCGTGCACTCATTTGCTATAAGCCTGTTAACAGCGTGCACGGAAAAAAAACACAACTGGATTCCTCTCACCCTCTCACCCTCTCTCTCTCCATCCCTCTGTCTTTGTCTTCCCCTCCTTGTCTGCATCGTTATCAGTATGTCTGGCGTGTCTCCGACTTATTCGTCCGTCCTCCCCCCCGCTCGCTCCCTCCGTCTCCTCGGTCGCCGGCGGCGGATTAAAAGGGGTAGTTTGGAATCGGGGGGGAGGCCGAGCTTCTCGGTCGGAGCCTCCGAGCTCCGCGTGGAGGCGTTTCGGACGCCTCTCCGGAAGACGGCGGGTTTCGGACGGCCTGGCGCGAGCCGCGTCTGGAACGCCGACGGAGAAGCTGCCTTGAGAATGCTAATCAAAACCGAAGGAGCCCCGGTATGTGATTAACCGAGCCGCTTTTGGCACAATCACCTCTCAAACCGCCGCGAGACCCCGCTATCATTTATAATTATGAATCTACCGTCTTGGCAATTATTCAATCAGAGGGGGCCACTCGAAAGGGGATGAGAGGAAGTTGTATTTTTTCATTACCAGAAAATAACTCTTTGCCGGCCACCGCGGCGAGCGAGGGGGCAGCACGCCGACCCGTCCCTCTCCAGCTGACAGCATCGAACTCATCCCTGGCATCATTAGCTACGATGACGGTGATTAGCGGGGGGAGACGAGGGGGTCGATGCTAGCATTCCCACGTGAAAACCAGGAAATAGGAGCCGGGGCGGCTCCGTCAGTGACAGGATAACCCCTTCTGGAGGAGAGTCAACATGGTGGAGCAGCAGAGCCTACATTTGAAGACATTTAGCTCATTCCCTGCATCGTGTACCGCGGTTCCACGGCAAAGGGGAGCACTACAGGTGAAGTATCTACTTTAAGGATGCCGATAAAGAAGTGCGGAGAAGGGCTGCAATGTGCCTTTGGAGATTTAGAAAAGGCATCCAACAGGGTGCAGAGGGAGGAACGCCGGCTGTATGAGGATGTCTGGAGCGGCAGAGATGTTTGAGCAATGCAGGGCAGGTATGAGAGGAGCTCAAGGTGGAGGGTGGAGTACAACAAGGAGGAGCTCTGAGCCCCTTCTCGTTCGCCGTGATGACGGACGGGCCGACAGACGAGGTTTGACGGGACTCTCCGTGGATCGTGATGTTTGCGGACGACAGCGTGATCTTCTCTTATCGAGAAAAGGAGGCGTGAAGGACTGGTGGAGAAAAGTATCAGGGCTTATAAAGGAGTATCAGCCAGAGATGAAGATGCGAAGGTTCCACTTTGGAAGGGAGAAGGATGGATCAGGAAGGACTCCATTATTATGGATATTTAAATATTGAATAATTTTAATTTATTCATCATATATAGTGGCTTAGTCTTTGATAAAGGCTTCAAGGTCTATCAAACCAGGTTCTCCTCAATCTTAAAACTCCATAGACCTTATCTTTGTATGTTCTTCTAATGTAAAGTGTGAAAGGATGGATGTGCTTAGGAACTGCTAGCCTGCTGTTTTAAGCGCTTTGTTGACATCTGGGTGGGGAGATCTTCATCACGCTAAAGATCCTGCTTCGACCCCGTTACCAAGGAGCCGACGCGGCGGCGAGGTGAACGGAGCTCACCTGTTGCTCGGCCTCCTCCTCGTCGCTGCTGATCTTCAGGTCATCTTCCAACATTCTGCAAAGACACAAGAGGAGTGTGTGCGTGAGTGCGTGTTACCGCCGCCTCCCGTCTGCTTGCGTTAGCTTAAAGGTGAAACGCCGTGACCTGCAGAAACAGACGGACGGCTCTGGCTAATGTCTGGGGCCGCAGACGCGGACGCAGTGGAAGCCCACCAGATGGTTTGGAGAGCGAGGCCAGATTTTGTTTTTCCACCTGGAAACCTTTCCCGCCCCGACAGCCGCCGACCCGCGGGCCAAGACTTTCCCCGGAAGTTGCGGATTCCGACAACACGAACATTCGCCGGGAACAGCAGAGACACAAACAAGAGCTAGCGTCACCTTCTGCGCGCCGCGCAATGATTTATTTATGTCCACTGGCACGGCTTTATATAAACCCTCCGCACAAACCCATGTTATTTTAGGATGCCGCTGCCATTGTTATGACAGAAGAAGAAGCGTTCTCCCCCCCCCGTTCTCCCCCCCCCCCCCCCCCCTTCCCGGGGGGGATTTTCACCGCTCTCGTCAGCGCTTGCACAACTAAAAAAAAAAAAAAAAAAGCCGGGACCGAAGCCCGATGAGAAAAGCTCTGCAGATAAGATGGGGGCGCGGTGGCGCGGCGCGCCGATGATAGATACGTTTGAGAGAATGAATAATGGATTCATATTTTATTTCATAAGAAGGGACAGATGGAGAGAGGGAGATAGCGAGTGAGATGAAGACGATAATGACGGAAGGGGCGACGGGGGGGCCGGGGGTGCAGCTACGCAGGAGGGATGCAACCGCATCAAGATGAGTTATGGACTGAAGCCTCCGGGACGTGCAGGAGTGTCTTCAAGGTGCAGATGCTCTTAATTGCCTTTATGAAACCGGGTCTTTATATCTGATGGCAAAGCGGAGCTTCATTAGTTGCGGCGGTTTATTTAAAGAGGATGCTAATATCTGCGGACGCGAATGACTGATCGGCGCGGACGACACGCCGTCTGCTGGATATTTCCGATGAGGAGCTTTTTTGATGATCGTCACACGATCATCGGGTTCCTCCAGGTGAACCCTCGATAAATAACGGTTGCGGTTTTTGGACGGAGACGTTCAGAGGGGACCGCGTTTATTATTTTGAGCTATTCTTTTTTTTTTTTTCTATCATCAGCCGCTTCCGGGCAGAGAAGTTTTTGGAACTCAGTTCGAGTTCAAATTTGATTCCAGGAAGTAGCCTTCTCCAGGGGAAGCTTTTAGATTTCCATCGCCACACGCAGTGAGGGACCTTCATCTCCACACTCGAGAAGAAGAAGAGGAACATGACGTGGGCACCGTAAAGGTGGAGGCTGCTTGCAGCGTTCGTGGGGTAATGACCATGGACCATCAGGCGGTTGTGTTCTTACCCCCCCCCCCCGTTAGCCGTTAGCTAACGCCACATTTATTCTGGTCCACAATGTAGACGTTCCTCTGCGAGCTCTGGAAACTCGTCTGAGGCGAAGCAGGACAGAACAGCTTCTTCGTCACTCTAGTTCTCACTTATTCTGACCAGCGACCAGGAGATCTTTTAAAGATGGCTCTCCGTGGTCCACAAGAAGTATATGCTGATGATAACTCTGAATGTATTACTCGTTCAAATCTAAAATGGGACATATGCATTTGTATAGATGTAAAAAAAAAAAATAATGTTTACAAGGTCTGTTACCACATAAATCCTTTTATATTGTCAGATTAAGAAACCCACATTACTCCGTCAATCAATGATTAAATTATCCAAGTGAACAAAGAAAAATATCTACACTAGTTATGACATTAACTTTGTTCAAAACCATCAACTTTTCTCTTCCTGGACATTTAGGCATCATTTGTGTTTCTCAGTTCCACTTGTTGGATTGGCATCGATGTGGATACACTGCGATCTAACGGCGGGATGCCGGATCAGCATAGGATTAGCATCAATTGTAAGAAATGTAGTTTAAGGGCAATTCACGTGTGTGACTTATTTATTTTAAGACAATCAGACCTTTTAAGACGTTCTAGCGGACAATATAAAAATGACATGGCGGGCCACATTTGGCCCGCGGGCCTTGAGTTTGGCACGTGTTCTAGGAGGTCCTCTGCTGTCTGAATACACAAGGACCAACGTTGCTCCTGAGAAGGTTCTAGGAGCTGCAGGGATTTCCTGCAGTGAGAAAAGGGACGGTCTGGTTCCCGTCTTCCCATAGGGAGGACCAAGCAAAGCCTCCACCCTCAGCTGGGTTCACTGCTACAACTGTTAGCTTTCAGCAACTCCCTTCTGATACCTGATCTGCATTAACAGCCTGAAACGCACCTCCGTCCTGCATATCAGTGCCGGCGACATGAAGAAGGACACGACGCGACACTTCTCTTCCAACACAAAGTAATTCCTTGAACTCATTCTCCCTCAAGTTGAGTCGTCAAAGCTAATAATGTCGCCGCGACAGGGCGCCGCACCTCCTTGACCCGAATAACACTTACTATTGTTTGCGAGATATCACAGAGCGGCACTACATATCCATCTTCTTGTCCAGCGTCTAAACTGCCTCTGCCGCGCGGGGGGCGGCGGGGAGTCCCGAGCCGACGGCGGCGGCCGGCCACCCGTGATGGACGGCGGGCGACCACGGGGTGAAAAACACACACACAGCCATTTAACCATTCCGCTAACATCAATGGACAGCTAAGTGGCTACGGTTAACCTGCTGCATGTTGTGGGTCTGTGGGAGGAGGAAGGTAGCTGCTGAGCATCCTGACACACACACACACACACACACACACACACACTGATGCTAAGAGATCTTCCATTAGCATAGCCAGTGATTTAGCTGCAGGGTGTGCATGTTGATTAGTCTGACTATCAGAATTTTCTTTTTACTTTTGGGGTGCATCTTCTACAGAATGACACCCATCACCATGGTGTTTCCGGCAGGGGGGGATCACGATTACTCCTTGTTAACAAACCACATCCACGGCGGACAAGGACAAGACCGGGCTCTGCAGGCGTCGTCATGTGACAGATAATAGAGGTCCTACAGCAGCTCCACAGAATTAGCCGCAGCAAAGGCGTGCAGTCAGAAGCCAAGCCAAGCCTCCTGGATCCACCGGACAGACTTTACAAAAAATGTTAATTTTCCAGCCCCGGAAAAATCCAAGCACAAATAATTATATCAAGCAATAAAATCAGCCTCCTCTAATAAGAAGATCTCTCACCTCTTGAGTTTTTGAGAAATGAGCATTTACACCTAAGATGGGCCGCCGCATTGGAGCGCTGAGGATATTTCATTTCATTTTGGAGGTGATTGCGGGACGACATTGTGGGACAGCGGGGCATCGTCGGTCAATATTAGGACGGAAGAGGTGGAGTTTGTGTTTGTGAGCTTAAACAGGAACCTAAACCAACTGTGATGTTTGCAGATGATGTCGTGATCTAAAGTGAGAGCAGGAAGCAGGTGGAGGAACTTCTAGAGAGGTGGAGGTATGAAGATTTGCTCCAGCAGGATAGAATACGTGTGTGTGAATGAGAGGAAGCCAAGAGGAACGCTGAGGATACGGCGAGCGGAGATGAAGAAGGTGGAAGAGTTTAAGTTCTGAGGGTCAATGGAGAGGGTGGAGAAGAGGTGGGGGGATGTGAGAAAGCAGGTTGGAACAAGTGGAGAAAAGAGTATCAGCCGGTATAGAAGAAAAAATGTTGAAGATGGAAGTGAAGAGCAGCCATGGTGGCTAGTTGGAGGCAGCAGAGATGAAGACGTGGAGGTCCCTTTTGTGGAGTGAGGAGGATGGAGAGGGTCAGGAAGGAGTCCATCAGCGTGTGTTAGATGTTCTGGAGATAGAGTCACGCCGAGATGGTTCGGACACGGACTGAGGAGGGATGGAGAAGATCTGGGTGGAAGGATGTTGAGGTTGCAGCTGCCAGGCAGGAGGTCTGGAGGAAGACCGGAGAGGAGGTTTGTGGATGGAGGCGAAGAGGACAGGAAGAAGAAAGAAGAGAGAGGAAGCAGGAGATTGGCTGTGGAGATCCAGAACACAGAAGCCCAGAGGAGAAGAAGAATGTGAACTCTCAGCGGGTGGGAGGATCTCGCCGTCGAGACACACGGTTTGACATTCCGAGTGGAATCTAAACCAGAGATGTTTGGGACATTTGACAAATGAAAGCCACCAAAGCTGTGGAGCGTGTGATGAAGGGGACGAGGAAACCGGTTTCTCTGGTGATCGGGATGATTGTGTTCTTACAGGAGAAGGAAGGAATAATAACAAGCGCTGGACATCGTCCAGGGGGTAATGGAGAACATCTGCGCGGGCACCGGCCCAGGAGGTTGCGCAGACCCAGAACTTTTCCACTCGTATTCCTGGTCGTATTTCAAAGAAAACAGTCTGATTGTCGACCTGCGACGTGCACGACAGCGCCGCACGTTGTCCGCGCTCCCTCGCCCAGCTGCACGTCGCTGTGGAGCAGCGGTTAGCTCCTTCACGACATATCATGCTGGGATAGGCTCCGCCCCCCACGGCCCTGAGTGCGGGATAAGCTGCATAAATAGTGACTGAATGAACAAATGAGAAATACTTCGATCAGTCGCGGCTTCATCGGAGCGTTTCCTGCTCGTTTCAGGCTGCGGGTTCAAATCCCACTTTGGCCTTTAACTCAGCCTGTCCGACCCGTCCCTCCCATCTATGCTGCGATACGTTCGCCTAAGAAGCCTAAGAAGAAGCGAGGGGTCGTCGCGTTTGCCTTTCAGACCGACATCCGCACTCATCGCTTTGCCCTGTAATGAGGACTTTGTGTTCGGGATCCGCTGAGAAGCCCCGCAGCTCCGGCACACATCGCCCTGATGGAGATATGATTAACTGTTCACACTTCTGTGCAGGGAGGAGGAGAGGCTTCAAGTGTCATCTAATCAGAGAACACACTGAGCTGAAGAGGCAAGTGAAGAAAAGAGATTTGAGCGGAAAAGTTCATTCATTCATTCATTCATTCATCTATCGGGTTCACCCTGGATGAGTTGATGAGACATGCAACAATTCACCCTCGCATCCACACATCTGGACAATGTAGGGCTCCTGCATGTGTTTGGACTGGAGGGAGGAACCCCATGCAGATACGTGGAGAACATGGAGCCTCCACACAGAAAGGAACCCTGTGGGAATCAACCCGAGACCTTCTGGCTGTGAGGTGGAAGCGCTAACCGCCACGCCGCCCCATTCCCGATGCAGAAAGTCTTGAGTGAGAAAGCGTTGTCCTTCAAAGTACCTTTGGATCTCGCCAGCGTTCGGAGCATTTGCTCCATAATGAGGCGTTGTCGGGTAATGTGGTCTCAGATCTCGCCGCGAAATCAAGGACGACGGGGGGGGGGGGGGAGTCAGGAGGCTCCGACGAGCAGATTCCTGTGGGTGAATTCAACCCGAGGACCGGCTCGGCATTCGGCTCCACGCCGACGCCGGGCGCCTGACATTAGCCAGCAGGTTGGTGGTTTCAACCCCAGCTATGCCGCCTGTATACAAAAACCAGCTCGGTAAAAGAGAAAGGTTGTACAAACTCCTGCTAAATGAGCTGTAAAACTACCGTAGGCCTCCATCCGTAGATGATACGCTGATGCTTTTTCTTCTGGGCTGCCATTCGGTGAAAACGGAAACATTCAGCATTTTCTGGTCAGTCGCTGACAATTTCAACCAAGAGTCGGGCTTAATTTTACCTTTGAGGCAAATGCAGCCGTGGCAGCTCAAGAATGTGTGTGTCTGTGTGTGTGTGTGTGTGTGTGTGTGTGGGCGCGTACAAGAGACAGCAATACTTACGATTTCTGCGGTGCAGTCGGCGGTTTAGCAGCAGGCTTGTTTGCTGATACACTACACCGCTCTGAAACACAAGGGGACATCCAAGTGTCAGCGTTTGCATCGATAGATAGATAGATAGATAGATAGATAGATAGATAGATAGATAGATAGATAGATAGATAGATAGATAGATAGATAGATAGATAGATAGATAGATAGATAGATAGATAGATAGATAGATAGATAGATAGATAGATAGATAGATAGATAATGTTGCTAAATCAGATATAAGTTAAACAAAGAGGTGGGAGCAGCTGCAGGGTCGGCGTGGCTCAGATGGTTTTAGATTCGAACGGGGGAAGAGATGGACGCCAGATATATTTTGAAGTATTGGTGATTTCAGCAGGTGGAGCCTGAAAGGACAACAGCATGGATCTTGAGGAATCTTCTGTCTGAACAACTACAACATCTGGCAGTTGGAGAGAAGCTTGGTCCTCCTTTGTGCCATGGCCAAAATAATGTTATTGCCGTAACAATAAAAGTTTAATAAAAGGGCCTTTTTTTGTAATCCACCTTGATCCAAGTTGCTCTATCCTCCTTGATCTGAGGTCTGATCTCCTCCACAGAATCTACCAAGTGTATTACATTTATACAAATCTACCCCCCAAACACATCTTATATGAGTTTTGTTTAAGGTTGGAAAATGTTGCAGTGTGCTTTGCTCCTTCCCGTGCACAGATGTCAACACCGTAACTTGTCCTTTATCGCTCTCTGTCCATTCCGCCATCTTGGAAATCCACAAGGTTCGATTTTTAGGCCTCTTACTTTTTGTCTATATGCTTTACTATTTACCCGACAGCTGCAAAAGAGCTGAACGTACGCAGTCCAAACTAGTGTAAACATTTATGCAGAAACCTATACATGTCTTTTATGTGCCGTTTACTGATTGGTTTTATACAGTGGGTTTAAAAAAAAAAACACAAGGAAAAAATGAAAAAGTAACTTTGCAATGTATTTTTTGTTTCAAAATTTGAAAAAAAAAAAGATTTTTTGATGAGAAAACAATCTTTTCTTTTCTTATTTCTATAAAAACCACAAAAACGATGCAAAAAAAAAACAAACTCCAAAATTAAAAATATTGATTTAATAACCAGAATAACCACCATTCTCTAATAAATTCTAGTGGCAAATTTTCCCACAGTGACAAGGTTTTCTCCTGTAATTCAACCATATTTTCAGGGTGGCATTTCACCAATTATCTTTTAAAATTCATTTTTAATATTAATTCACCATGTATATTTTAGAGGAACAGTTAGATTGAAATATAAATATAAATATTTCTATAATTTCCTTTTTTTTACCTCCTTTACATGAAAACAAAGGAAAAATTTGGACCGAGTGTTACTTCTAGTTCATGATTTTACTGGTCCTGCCTCCTCGACATCAAATTCGGCCGTATGTGGCCTCATGTATTAACCCCGAAATGAGGGGTGTCAAACTCATTTTAGCTCTGGGGCCAAATGAAGGAAAATCAATTCGGACGGCTAAAATCATGACATATTAACTACTACTAATGTACCTATTGTTCAATTCACCCCTGAAACCTGGTATCTATTAGCTTTGCAAGCCAGATTAAGCCTGTTGGTGAGCCTGATCTGGCTCCTGATCTAGGCTCCTTCGACACCAGGAACCCATTTGTAGCCTTCCTTGTCTCCGTTATTTAAAGGAAAATATTTGTAATCGCATCAAAAAGCAACGCTCGAGGCAGCGGTGGGCTGAGAAAGAAGTCGGAGGAAGTCGGGAGAAGATCTGAGCGGTATGCTCCACCAGAGGTAGCATTTGGAAAGACGATCATCTGGGGAGAGCCCAAAACATACATGTTGGAAGCTCAGCCCCCTCAGAGCTGCCGAGACGAAGGTCAGCTCACGACTTTTCGCTTCTTGGAACGATCACGGAGCCCACGTGGACTCATGGTGGGATTGGGGCACTACAGTCCCTGATTGTGAGGCCTTTCCAGACAAACTCCCAGAGATATTTCTGAGCGTCCGATCGTTCCAGGACCATCGGCGGGCCTCGCCGCCCTCTGCGGCGCATCCTCGGGATGGCGTTCTCCGCTCCTCGTAGCCTCGCCGCCGGGGCTTGTACGCGACTGTCGACGGCGAGAAACTCACTCTGGTTATTGTAGCCTGAGGTCACATGCTGCGATTCCTAGACGGAGAGGAGGAGAGGGAGAAAGAGGGAGGAGGAGATGTGTTGAATGAATAAACCAACAGATGTCATTATTGATTTCACAGCGGTGCAATGTCATTACACAGGATCCAGATCTTCTCATCTCCCCGAGTAGTCTTAAAACTCACCGGCAGGATTAGTGTGACACCAGGGACCGAGGGCGCCGCCGCCGCTCCCTAATACTCCGTGGCGGCTCAGATTTACTGCCGCTGTGTTTACATTGACATCGCCACCAATAAGGCGTTTTCCATATTAAAAGTGATTCATAAAAGCGTTCCGCCGGAGGAGGAGACACCACCTGCTGTTCCAGGAGCACCGCGGCTGTCCGCGAGGAAAATGTGGAATATAACATTTATGATGACACGCATTCCCCCCGGTTTAAAGCAGGAGATGTCATAAAACATATTCACCGGAGCAGGTGACACATTTTCCAGCGCCCGGCTGCCAAACCCCTCCCCGGATCCCTTCGCCGCTCGCCATCCCATCTTACCTCAGTGGGAGCACCTGGAGCGCTCCCAGTCACTATTTTCCAAGGGATGATTACATTTATAGTCCAAGTGGAATGGCCTGGATTACAAATGAGACCAGAATGCTTCTCGTGTCCAGAAAAGCATTCCGTGCTGACACTGCTCATCAGCAAAGTGAACACATATTTTTAAACATATTATATGTTACATATTATAGTATTATTTTACGTCAAACCACGTAAAATTGTTATTCCATGCTATGTTGTTTTTTTGCTATATCATATTATGATATGCTATGCTATATTGTATTATTAATATTATCATGTTATGTTTTGTTATGCAGAATAATTTACGTTATATCATGCTATATCATGTAATTCTATATTTTCTGCTATATTATATAGTTTCAAATTATACTATGCTAAATTAGGTTGTTACATTATATCACAACATGCTGTGTTATATCACATTACATTATACTATATCATGTTATGCTATATGGTGCTATGTTTTGCTATGCTATATTGTATTCTTTCATGCTATATGAAGCTATATTGTGTTAAATCATGTTATGTTTGGTTATGTTATTCAGAATAATTTGTGTGAGTTATATCATGCCATGTAATTCTATATTTTCTGCTATATTATATAGTTTCAAATTATACTATGCTAAATTAGGTTGTTACATTATATCACAACATGCTGTGTTATATCACGTTACATTATATTATATCATGTTTTTTTATGCTATATGGTGCTATGTTTTGCTATGCTACATTGCATTATTTCATGCTATATTAAGCTATATTGTGTTAATTCATGTTATGTTTTGTTATGTTATTCAGAATTTAATTTGTGTTAGGTATATCATGCTATATATTTCTATATTGTCTGCTATACTTTGTGCTATATTATATTGTTTCATATTATACTATGCTAAATTATGTTATCTTATATTATATTATGTCATGTTGTGTTATATCATGTAATGCTATATTATATAATGTTTTGTTATGCTATATTGAATCATTTCATGTAATACTATGCTATATTGGGTTAAATAATGCAATATTATCCTCCATCTAAAACCTGCATATTGTTAAAATGATCCTTCATACCCCAGTAGTTTTGGCCTCTGAGAAACATCTATGAGACCCTTTAGGAGGTAAAGAAAAGGGAAAATCCTTCTCTGCTGGTTTGATGAATGAGACCCGAACCCATTCCTAAATAGCGGACAGCGAGCGGCGATCGTGACCAAACTGTCTTTTCAACTGTGCATCCACTCCTGAGCAGAATTAACAACATGCAAGACTAAATTAAAATTGTAATTCCTTGGGCTGTCACTTTAGCCGGCGAGTTGTAATCTGGATCCGCCACAGCCGCAGTCATTTTCTGAATGGAAGCTAATTAGCTAAAGGTTCACGACAGAAAGCGGCTGGTGACTAACAGGAAGCGGGGAGGGAGGGAGGGAAGGGGGGGGATGAAAACGTGCACCGTCTCTCTGACTCGTGCGCATTCACAGGGGGAGAGAATGGAAGAGGGAAACCTCGCTCACCTTGCTGGGGATGGGGAACTTGGTCTGGTCGGCCTTCCCCGGGGTGTGTATGGCCGTGAGAGGAGGAGGCCAGGAATGGGTCATCTCCTAAACACACCGGCATTTTTGTTTTATTAGAAATAAACATTCACATTTGCATTTCAGGCAGCTGCTAGCTTCATGCGGAAACTATGCGCTGAATCATAACCCTCGACCGGAAGGTGATTTTCTCGAAACCGGCATTCAGTCGGGGACGTGCAGAACTGCGTGAATATGTTGGCAAAGGGGTCGGCGGCGCGAGAGGCGTCGGTGACCTGAGCTCGACCCGTCGGCTTTACCCGAACACAAGCCGGCTCTGGTCGGCCACAGCGAAGCAGCGGTGGCATCCTGTTTCAATTACGCTAATCACAGTCTTTTTAGTCAAATTCCAGACTCAGTATGTAGGAGCTTCAATTAGCTAACAAGATAAACGTGCGTGCATGTGTGTGTGTGTATGTGTGGATGCTTCAGTTTCTCACAGTAGAAAGGAACTGCATGTAACACACACACACACACAAACGCTTGCAGAAACGCTCTATTTCCTGCAGTGCTCTTATCCAACACTCTTGAATCCCTTGCACACACACGCACACACACACACGCACAGTCTTGCGGTCACCGTTAGGCAGGTCAGTGGGTCAAAGGTCAGAGGTTAGTGACATCACTGCTTGCATCAGCCCCCCCCCCTCCAGAGTGGATGAGTCATGTCATCAGATGACTCATGTTGCAAAGCGCGACATTGTCAAACGCTGTCGAGTGTGTTTTCCCCTCTTTGCAATTGTAATGCACTTGGCCCGACGGCATACGGGAGGCGGGGGGGGAGGAGGTTGCTAGGCAACTCATCTCTGACATCATCAAGTCTTCCGAGCCGCTGCTCGGTGACAGACGGCATTCCCGGCGGCGTGTTTATGTCCGTGCACGTCCTGCAGTCAGGGCGCTAGCATCGTTAGCGCGTCGCACACACACACACACACACACACATTGGACTTATCATTGCATCAAGCGCACGTGTCACCTCTTGGTCCTCACCAGAGGGGCAATAACTCCATTTTGGGTTTTCAAGCCTGTTTCCAAAACCCCGAGACGGCTTTTACAGCAGCGTTACACACCTCCTCCTGCAGGATGTTGCCCCCGTTTGACTCAGGCTAACACACACACACACACACACACACACACACACACACACACACACACACACACACACACACACACACACACACACACACACACACACACACACACACACACACACACACACACACCTCGTCCCTGGCACATAAGCGTGTGCCGCGTTGCTAACGCTAATGGTTTTCTCGGTTGGACGTCTGTCAGCGCCGATGCTGTGTACGTCCTCCGCTCACACACTCCAGCTGGATGCGGAGCCTCCGCTTTTGCGCGGGTGGTGTTTTCCATCCCACTCGTTCACACCGCGCACGTCAGTCAAACCGGAGACGTGCCCGCATGAGAGGGTGAACGCACTCAGTCCGGTTTGAGGATTAATCCCTGCCAACACCTCTTTCCCTCCGCGAGGCTCTTTTTACTTATTCAGCGTTTGCTTACTTATTCATTCGCCACCTGGGATGAGTGTTTAACTGATTATTCAACACAAACAGGAGTTCTCGGTTGAACTGGTGCAACACACAAACACACACACACATACTTTTAAATAAGCATTAAAACGTTGGCACAGAATATTGAAAAGTACCACTTCACTTTCCATCTTTACCGTCATGGACTCTATGATAAGGCTGAAGGTTGGATGGGATGACAGTTAGTATCTAGGGGGTGTAGATGAGAGGGTGAATGTTGAGATTAATATATATGACCTGTGAATGAGAGGGTGAATGGATAATGGATAATGCAGGATAAGTAGTGCATGCATGTATGAATGAATGAAAAAAAGTCATTGTAAGGTGTTGACTGAGTGAATTACTGACAAACTCAGTGGGTCCTACTATTGCAGACTGTTTTTTTTCTGTGTGTGTGTGTGTGTGTGTGTGTGTGTGTTCTCCGAGGATCAGTAGCTCGATTCTTGTTGCACAGTCTGACGGGGCAGACAAGGGGAGGACCTTCTTAACCTGTTCTTCACACACTTCAGGTGAAGCCGGCAGTCAGCGGCAGCTCTCCTCAGCGGTGACCCCGGTCACGGATGAAAGAGAGCTTCTCGCCGCCTCTCGCCCTCCGTCTCCACCTGCCCGCTGAGGAGGACGCCCCTGGAGACGGCCTCCTTGATCAGTCCTTCCGGTCTCTTTTTTTTTTTTCTTCCGCGGACGATAATCCATCGCCCCGGCAACCACTCCAGAGAAAATAGCAGAAGACACCCCGCTGTCACAGAAGGCCCGAAGAAGCAGCTCCTCGTCCGGGGATCTCCTCCGCGGGAGGACCGGCCCGAGAGGAGCCTCGGGTTTACTGATTCAAGCTTTTGGCCGACGGGCTCAGGAGGACGGGCTCGGAGGATCAGGAAGAGGTCTCACTGTTTGGTTTTGTTGTCCTCGCCTCCCCATCACTCCGCTCCTTCCTCTAAATGACCTTTGACCCCCCCCCCCCCCCCTCACTGGAAGAAAACAAGCCTCACCCCCCTTATTTATGCGGAACCCCCGACCCGAATCCGGCAAGGTCACGGGGTCGCCGTGGGAGACCGAGCAGCGGCTTCATACCATCAGAAGACATCCCTCCTCCCTAAACCCCAACCCAGAGTTCTCCTGTATGGTGGAATCACCATTTGCATAACAACTGCCGGGGAGATGATAATGAGTTCAGGCTTCTGAGGTCCCGTGGGATTTGGAAAGGATGGAGACCTGAGGAGAACAAGGTTGGAAGGAGAGGAGGAGCACGAGGGGGAGAACATCCTCCTTACAGCCTGAAGGTCCATGGTTGGATTCCCCATGTGTGGGGGGTCTCCATCTTCTCCCGTCTATTTGAGTGAGTGACATGGCGAATGGTTGAATATCTTTATATGACAAATAAATGAGAGGGTGAATGATTCTACATCTGCATATGATGAGCGAAAGAGCGGGTGAATGATTGCGCGCCAATAGGTTGTGTTTCCGCTTGATGTGTGAATGACTTAAAGAGGGATTAACATTAATTATGTTCCTTTACGACATGAGAGAGTGGATGAGCGAATGTCTTTATATGATGTTAAAATGTGAGAGTGAATGATTATTCGTCTCTCTATGACGTTTCTTTAGTATGTGTGAATGAATGACTGAATAGTTGTTTGTGGAATGAGAGGGTCCTCATTATTATCATCACCGCTCTTTCAAACTGCAGCCCATCAATGAGGCGCCGCGGTGAAGGCGTGACTACGACCAGACCCCCGCGTGTCACCGTCCGGTCCGGGTCTGAGGCCCCGGCAGAGGGTTCGCTCGTGGAAGAAGCAGAATGAATGAATGAAGCCGGTTTGTAATGACATTATTTGTTCTGGTCCACTTTAGCGGCGCTCCAAACTGTTAGCACGGCCGCTGTGTTTGTTTAGCATGTTTGCTCATTAGCGGCTCCTTGAACTGAGCCTCGTTCCGCTTCCATCGCTTTAAAACAAAACAAGAGCAAAGGGTGCCGCTAATGGACGTCCTCTTTACCTACAAGAGTAAGAAATACTACGACTACCACTATTACAACTACTACGACTTCTTCTTTTCCTTTGGGTTTTTCCCTTCGTGGAATCAACCTTCTCCATCTAACCCTATTTTTTGTATCCTTCTCTCTCAAACCAACTAACTTCATATTCTCTCTCACTGCGTCCATAAATCTTCTCTTCGGTCGTCCTCTAGACAAGACTTGGGCATTTTAAGGCCCTCGGGACACATCGGGCCCGTTTTGCTATTTTATCCGGCCTGCCAAACTATTTTCTTTGAATATTTTCAATCAATATTGAATCTAGAAACTCATTTTTTCATTTTGTTTAATTTTGTATTGACGATTACACACAAAATATCGTTGATACATTTTTATGATCATTAATGATTTTAAAGTTGAAATAAAGTGCCAATAAATTTAAATATTTTAATTGCAATTTTCATTTGGTTCAATTTGCATGATACCAAGTAGGCCCGCGCATGAAAATTAAATAAGAAATCTGGCCTGCCAGCCAAAATAATTGCCCACCCCTGCTCTAAACCTCCTGCCTGGCAGCTCCAATTCCAGCATCCGTCTATCAATATATTCACTCTCCCTCCTCCGTACCTGACCCAGCCGTCTCAGTCTGGCTTCTCTGACCTTCTCTGTTAAACATCTCGCATGTGCTGTCCCTCTGATGGACTCATTCCTGATCCTATCCATCCTCATCCCTCCCAAAGAGAACCTCCCAAAGAGCATCTTCATCTCTGTGACCTTCAGCTTTGCTGCCACTGTTTTTGTCATTATCACTGTTTCTACAACAACTACAACTATTTCTACAAATAACAGGAGGCTCACTGGAGCGGTGGTTCGCAGTTTCACCTCGTGTCCGCGAAGGGTTCCTCCAGGTTGACGTGCCTATAGATGTTGTAGGCTGACACAGGTGGACCGGGTGACGTTAGTGAGGGAGAAGGAGGACATTTTTCTCTCCGGGATGGTCTGGGATCATAGAAGGGCTGTTTATTCCGTCTCCTCTGCTTCTCTATGAACGTGACTTGGTTGATCTCCAAATGTTGAAAGATATGATTAAAACAATAATGTGTCCGCCAGAGAGACCGTTCATGGAACATTTGATTATTGTCTTCTACAACGAGTCAGGGATCTTTCTATGAGGTGTCTGGAGGCGGCAAGTGATGATTTTTATTCCCCCTTCAGACCTTCCTGGCTTTATGAACTTCAGCAGAAGGCAGAACGCAACTTTTGGCGTGAACCCTAAAGGCTTCCCTTCGATCCAAAGGTTGGCGGTTCAATTCCCGGCTCCTCCGGTCTGCGCTCCAAACCCCAAGGTTGTTCCCGACTGTCCAGTGAGTGCCCGGTTGGAGCCGCAAGGTGATACAAGTGCTGCGGAAGTGGAGACCATTTAGTAGCACTGGCAGTCATACGGCAGTTGTAGCAGTTAGCGGAGTGGGTCCGGTCTACATGCTAGGTATGCTCAGGTAAGACGCCGAACCTCTGAGTTGCTCCTGATGTTCTTTGAGCTCCTCCCACAGAAGCGCTCCCTTCTGGATGGGATCCGGTGTGAGGCTCCATCTAAGTGGAGGCCGTCGACGCAACGTTGGCGTCTCCCCCCGTGGCCCCCGACCCCCGGGCTTTGCAAGCGTACCTCGGCGGCGGCTGGATCGTAGCCTTGCAGCCGTCACAACCAGGGTGAAAAAAAAAATCTGCGGTCCTTCGCTCCGACTCACCCGGCGTCACGTCCCGACCGCGTGCGCCCTCACGCCCCGTCCGCCCGTTCACACGGATAAAAACTACAGATTGAATTCAACGGCGCAAACGATTTTATCGACGAAGGCTCTCCACGCGGCTAGCAGAGCGCTATCCGTCACACGGGCCGCCGACCAGCGTATCGATCCGAGGGGGGACAATTAAAGAAGGGGAAGCGAGGTTGACTCCAATGGTCCTTGGCGTGAGGGCTCCTAGCGGGTGAGAAGATCAGCGTCGGAGGAACGAAGCGGTGAAATGCAACGGCGGGGGCGGAGGTGGCGGCGGAGGGGGTTGATGACATGCAGATGTGGAAAAGAGCAGGGTGGAAAGAATGAAGAGATAGCAGGAGGCTGAGGAAAGGAGAAAACCGGCCAAGGTTTCTGCATGAAGTCATCCCTCAGTGACCCGAGTCAGAAGAACCCCCTCCATCCCTCAGCACACCTCCTCATCCTAACCCTCAGCAGACCTCCCCTGCTCGTCTCCAGAGAAACGAAGGTCTGGGCGAGCAAACAGAAAGCAGCTGATCGTCACTGCAATTACCGCGTGTGTGTGTGTGTGCGTATATGTGTGTGTGTGTGCGTGCGCATACCCGCAAGATCTCTTCGACGCAGCTGGAGTCGTTCGGCAGGCTGACCTGCAAGAGAGAGGGAGAGGAGACGTGAAGGTTTCATCACCTCCTGGCTATCTTTAGCTCCGAGGTGGACACCTGTGGAGCAGCAGGCGGAGGAGAAGGTGAAGGAGGGTCCGCCGACGCCCGGCACCTCCAAACGTTTATTTTGCGGGGAACATTCCCCCCGCCGAAGCACCTCCTTCTCAGGTTTTGGCTGAAGATTGAAGAATCGGGCCAAACATCTCGTCCAGCTGGACAACAGCTTTGGACGCGGAATGCATCCATCAAAGGTGGGTTTCTGGTGTTTATGTCTTCTGCTCCGCCGGTGAGATGATTCCACCATGAGCTGCCAGCAGGCTTTCAGTAGATTACAAGCTCAATATAAAAACAAGAAGCAGAATGGCGCGTTTTTAGGTCGGCCTCTACGGTGACTTCTTCTCCTTTATCGAGAAGAAAGCCTCCTCAGAGACGGATACCCCCGTATTCCGGAGCCCGTTGGTTACCTGAGGTCTACGTGAGGTTTGGAACATCTGGAGTATCATTTATTTTATTCTACGACTGCTCACAAAACACTGTATGCTGCAGTCATTCTTCTGCCTGGTGAGATGTTTAGGGGATGTCTCGCCATGAGGACGCTCATGAGGAAGACCTAGGACATGGTTCTCCTTTCAGCTGCTCCCGTCAGAGGTGACCGCAGCCAATCACCCGCCTCCTTCTAAAACACTCCTCTCACACCGTCTTGCTTCTTGTCCTCTTCCCCTCCATCCATAAAGCTCCTCTCTGGTCTTCCCCCAGACCTCCTGCCTGGCAGATCCAACCTCAGCACCCTTCACCCAGATCTTCTCCATCCCTCCTCAGTCCACATCCAAACCATCTCAGCGTGACTTCATCTCCAGAACATCTAACTTCTGATGGACTCCTTCACGATCCTCTCCATCCTCCTCCCTCCCAAAGAGGAACCTGCACATCTTCACCTCTGCTGCCTCTTGTCTTCTCAGTGTCTCCAAACCAGACCCCACCTTCTCCACCTGTCCTCTCCTTCTGGGTGATGCCCTTTTACAACACCTGACACTCGGTCAACGATGAGCCTCAGTACTCCTCCACCTTCTCCATCTCCGCTTCCTCTCCAGAAACATACCTCCACCTCTTTAGATGTTCCTCCACCTGCCCCTAACTCTTATTGTAAATCACAATGTCGTCTGCAAACATGTGTATCGTGTGAGTAGATACCGGGGTGAAGGTAAAGGCGGCGAGATATTCGGGCTGAGGAGGAGGCGGAGTTATTTCTGTGATAATTACCTCTCACTGTGAAACTCTTTCTTCCTGAATTATTAAGGCGACGATGAATGTGTGATGGAAGCTAACTACATGATTCATACGGATTATAAAGGAGGAAGAGGAGCTCCTGCGTGGCAATCTGTTAGCTTCTGCAGCCTGGAGCTCCAACCCCACTGGGCAGAGCTCGGCGTGTTTAATACCGTCATCTCTCTCCACTTGAAATGAACACATTAATTAGTTAAGTTAGTTTATCGAGGTCTCATTAAACAGCGGACTTTCTGCTAAGCCGGCCGGCCGGAGACACACGTTCATTCATAGCGGCGGAGGGTTGAAAATGTGAACGCATGGCTTTCACCCGCATTTCGTAAGGGTTGCCATGACGACACTCTACGTGACGTGTGTAGGGGAGAGTGAATGGTTGTACTGTATGTCTATATAAGGTGTGAATGACTGAATGATCGTGTCTAAATGTGGCGTGATTGAATGAATGGCGGTATGTCTATATGAAGTATGAATGACTGCAAAGATCTATGTTTCTAAGATGTGTGAATGTGTGAAAGGTTGTATGCGTCTATACGACAGTGAGCGAGAGTGAATAGTTGTGTGTCCATGTGATGTGTGAATGAGTGAAAGACTTTATAAAGGTGTGAAAAAGTGAATGGTTGCATGATTCTGTATGATAAGTGAGTGACTGGTTGTATGTCTATTTGAGGTCCTCCTATACAGGACTGTCTCAGAAAATTAGAATATTGTGATAAAGTTCTTTATCTTCTGTAATGCAATTAAAAAAAACAAAAATCACTTTTTCATGATATTCTAAGATTTTTGAGTTTTCTCAAGATGTAAGCCATAATTAGCATTATCAAAATAATTAAAGGCCTGCAATATTTCAGTTGATTTGTATGACAGGGTGTATGACATTTTTTTTTTGTAATTGCATTACAGAAGATGAAGAACTTCATCACAATATTCTAATTTTCTGAGACAGTCCTGTGTGTTCATGATGTGTGAATAGATCAATGAACGGTCGTATGTCTATAAGATCTGTGAATGGTTGTATTTCTCCTTATGATGTGTGAATGAATGAATAGCTGTCCGTCTCTATATTTGTGTCCCTTTCCAGGGTCCAGTGTGAACCCCGTCTCTTGCCCAATCACAGCTGGGATAGGCTGCACCCCCCAAAAAAAACCCTGACTGCAGGATATGCGGTTTGATAATGAACAAATGAATAAATGAATAAATGAATGAATTATGATGCCGTTCAAAAGTCACAACGCAACATAAAACATGACCTGCAGCATGTGGCCTCTCATTGGTGCTAATCAGATAAAAGAGAGGACGAATGAATGAATGAATGAATGAAAATTCTAGATCCACCTCCTCCTCCCGCACAACCGTGTGCTTCAGAAGTCCCGATCTGTCCGCGAGGCTCCGTCCAAATGGAATAGAAATCAAAAGCGATCATAAACTATCTGGAGCGGGGCCTCTGCCGTGGGCTGGGGTTTCGCTTAAGGACGCCGACGCTCTGAGATCTGGCAGGAGCGAACCTCACCGATCCAAGTCCAAGGTTGGCGTCCGTGTTCACACGTTCGCCCGGGGCGACGGCTTCTGTCCGTCTGGTACGGATGGTAAGAGGTGAAAACAATTATCAGATGAAAACGCGGCGGCGTGTAAACACCGGGATCCCGGCGATCCGCCGGCGTCTCCTTGATTCCTCGGCGCGGGCGAAGCTCACGTCGCCGCTGTTGTTCCTGCAAACAGCCGAGAGGCTCCTCTGTTTGCCCCAAACAAATCCATTACCGCCGCTGCTGGAGTTTGTTAGCTAAAAACCTACGAGTGGAAACATCCAGAATGATCCTTGCCGGATCCCGCGGCTCGGTAAAGGAGGACGGGGAGGGCGAGCGGGAGCGGGGGGGGACGGGACATCTGGACCTGACTGAGGAGATCTGAAGTCCGCATTACAGCGCCGTGACCTCTGTCACACGCCATTACCGGCGAGGACCAGGGGTGACTTCATCCTGGGAGAATATAAAAATAACTAAACAAGAAAGGATGATTCAGGCCGGTTTGAGAAGTCGGAGCCGCTCGACCTCATGGGGGAAACATCCCTCGGGTCCGGGCTGAGGCAAACACACTTCCACTGATGAGAAGGTCTGCAGAGGATCTCTGGACCTGATAATTAGAGCAATTTGGTGCAATTTCAGAACTTCAACGGGAGACTCGGACAGAGGTGAGGCCCGAGCGGAGGGAGGGAGGGGTGGGCTTCCCAGCAGAGGAGCCGAACATCTGGATCCACCTCCGGAGGTTTGCCACAAAAACACATGGTGGACATGTGTTGGTGTTCTGAGCTAATTCACATTGAGGGCAGCGTCCATAACATTCATTCATTCATTCACTCTCCATACCGCACCCTGGATCGCTCAGTCGCAGGGCCACACATGGAGACCTACAACCATTCACCCCGTCAGTGACATGTTTTGTCGAGATCTTCAACTATTCACCCCTTCATTCATGCCTCATATATACACATACAACCAGTCATTCACTCATGCATGTCATATATTCGCATGGAATTCACCCTCTCATGCATACGTCTGGACAATGTTGGGTCTCCGGAGATCCTCCTGTGTTCGGACTGTGGGAGGAAACCCCGAGGAACCTCACGCAGACACGAGGTGAACATCAGACGCCACACAGGGAGGAACCCTGGAGGAATCCAACCGAGGGCCTTCCGGCTGTGAGGAGGAGGAGTTAACCGTATAACACGCAAAGTGGAAAATCTCCAAATCACTTCCAAAATACATGTTGTTCCAGTGCAAAGTGTTTTACAGTCCGTTCAGAAACGGTCCGATCAGATCGGCGGGAGGAAGGACGTCCGAGATGTTCGGCGTCTTCAGGAATAGTAAATTTAATGAGAGTTTTGAACTAATACGGTCGCTGAATTATCCAGCCTATTAAAGCCTGCTAACACCTGCTAGCACCTGACAATACTCACTCGCGCCAGCTAACACCTGCTAGCACCTGCTAACACCCGCTAGCACCTGCTAATACGCACTCGTGCCAGCTAACACCTGCTAGCGCCTGCTAACACCTATATATATTCTTCACAATTAGGACAAATGGGTTCCTGCTTTTCAGAGCCTCGTGTCATCTGAAAAAAGGTCTTCAACCTGAGCGTTGGAGCTGATGGATGGAGACGGCGGTACTCACACACTTCAGACGGCGTCTATCTATTTCCGTCTCACTCCATCCATCCACACATCCGTCTCACTCCATCCGACTACACATCCGTCTCACTCCCAACCGTCGCCGTCTGTCACGCCTGCCGCCACCGCCGAGCTCGCCGGAGCGCGTTATCGACGCCGCGCTGGTCGACCTCATGAGCCGTCCATGCCCCTGACACTGGACAGCCTTCTGTGTGTGTGTGTGTGTGTGTGTGTGTGATTGTGTGTGTGTTTGGCCATAAACAACACCTCACTTAGTCATTTAAAGCAGTCCATTTCAGGCACCGTCAAAAGGAACGGGCTGTAATGGATTTTAATGGACGTGTGACTCTTATATGAAGTGTGTGTGTATGTTTTGAATGTCGTGAACATGTGTGTGTGTGTGTGTGAGAGCATAAAGGAGAAGTGAAGGATGAGCGAGCCCTGAAGAGGAAGCCGAGGCGAGAGGAGAGGGGATGAAAATTAAGAGAGAAGAAGATAGTGGGGGGAAAAAAAACCAGGGGAAAAGAGAGAGGGGTAGATTCTGGTGGGAAATAGAGCCGAGGCAATTACTGAGGCAGAAATCCTCTCTCTGAAAGAGCGGCTCAGACAGATAGACGTCTACACACACACACACACACGATGTGGGCTCACAGGCACACAGTGTGTATTCACACAGTCAAATCAAAACAGATTCATGCTAATGTTCTTAGCTAATCCCTTCTCATTGGTAGGTTGATGGTTCGATTCCTGCCCCCTCCTGTCTGCAGACCAAAGCGTCCCTTGGCAAGACGTTGAGCCCCCCAGCTGCTCTCTAGATCATCTAGTGACATGCAACCATTCACTCGCATCATTCATGCATCATATAGGCACAACCATTCATTCATTCATTCATTCATTCATTCATTCATCATATAGAGACACAGCCATTCAGTGGAAGCAGGGACCCTCCTGCTAACCCCTTCACCACCGTGACTCCACCTCCCTCTTTTTGTAGTTTTCTCCTCCAGTCCACCTTTGTCTGGGAGACCGGCTACTTTTTTTTAAACCAAAATAGTCGATTGAATTCCAGTTTTAAAGGTCACGGTTTGATTGTGAACTGAATCTGGATTTCCTTGAATCACTCAAAGACGAGCCCGGAGGCGGAAGCGAGCACCGTCACGCAACTCCACCGGTATGAACGAGTGAAATGCGGGTGTGATGCAAAGTGACGCGAGAAAAACATCTGCTCATCCACGAACCCGCAGCCTCTTCACCCGGGAGAAGACGGGCATAGCGACCAATGGATGAATGCTGCCAAATGCTAATTCTCCTGGCTGCTATTGTTTGCCACGTCTGCTTCATGCTAACCTGGGCTCGCAGGGATTAAGACCTTAAGATTATTTCATTTTACCTTATCTTGCTCGGACCAAAACAGAGTGAATGGTTGTATGTCTTTATGATGTGTGAATGAGAGGGTGAATGTTTAATGCCTGCATATGCTGGTGAGTGACAGAGTGAATGTTGAGTGTATGTCTAAATGATGTGTACGGGTGAATGAAAGGGTGAGGGTTGTGTCAGAATATGATGCGTGGATGACTGAACAAACGGTTGTATGTTTCTGGATAACATGTGAATGAGGGGATGAATGTTATATGTAAATTTGATACGTAAATTGGTGAATGAACTTTTGAATGTGTCTATAAGATGAATGAGTGAATGAAAGGTTGATGGTCTATAAGATGAATGGGTGAATGTTTGAATGTGTGTATAAGATGAATAAGTGAATGAATGGTTGAATGTCTCAGATGAATGAGTGAATGTTTGAATGTCTCTAAATGAAAAGTGAATGAATGGTTAACTGTCTCTAAGATGAAGGGGTGAATCAATGGGTGAATGTGTCTATTAGATGAATGAGTGAATGAAGGATTGAATGTCTTTAAATAACACTTGAATACGTGAATGAACAGTTGAATGCCTCTATATGAGGTTGGAATGAGAGGGTGAATGGATGTATTTCTGTAGGACGTGTGAATGAGTGAATGAACGGTTGTTGACGTCCCTGCAGCTCCTCCGCAGCTCCCTCTTCACTCTGGCTTCTATCAGCACATTGACTTTGACTCCCTCTCAGCTGCCACCAGTTGCCCCCCTCCACACACACACACACACACACACACACACACACACATCCCTGTGCCAGCCCAAGCTCAGCGGCCAAAGTCACTGGATCTCAGACAAGTGTCCCTGCCAGCACCCGCTAACCTCACCTCAGAGAGGTCCAGGTCCGTTCCAGCCCGGAGCTGCTGCTTTCATCCAGACGAAGCTCTAAATGTTTTGAGCCCGGAGTGTCGGGGGGGGGGGGGGGGGGGGGGGGGAGGGTCCCGGGGCCCGTTAAGCCGGGTGAACAATGAGACGGGTTCTTGGAAATGTGATAAAACCTTAATGGGACTGTTTGGGGCGATTAGCAAACATTAGCGGGCAAACCTGCAGAGATGCAGAAGGAGAGGAGACACACTGGAAACACTGATCTTCAGGCTGCGTACGGACAAAAGGGTCTGAGCTGGGACTGCATTCAAAGAAGTTACCTCCTCCTCTGAGGGGACCTTCAGGTTCTGCGCTCCCACGGGCAGTGAAGGACCTCAGTAGGGTCCACACTCCAAAACAAACCAGCCAAAAAGAAGAAGGGGAAGACAATGTGGACACCATGGAGGTGGAAGCTACCACAGTGTTCATGGAATAATAACCATGGACTATCAGATGGTTAGAGCGTCTTTATCTTCTCCCTGCACTGCTTCACCGTGTGAAGAACCCTGTCAGCCGTTAGCTAGCTCCACACTTGGTGTGGTCCAAAATGTAGATGTTCCTCTGCGAGCCCTGGAAAGCCCTCTGAGGTGCAGCAGTATAGAAGAGCTTGGACATCTTGGGTGCTCCATTTTGTCTCAAGGAAACATCTGACCCGTGACCAGGATAGCTTTTAAAGACGGCGTCTCCAAGAAATATCTGCTAATGGGGACCTATGAGCTCCTAGGGAACCATAAAAAGACGCTGCCTTTAAGGCGCTAAGATGGTTCTAGGGGCTGAAGGTCCATGGTCCCTGGTTCCTCTGCTGGCTGAGTGCACCACAAAACAGACCAGGTCCTACAAAGCTTCCAGGATCTCCGAAAAGTCCCTGCAGTGAGAGTTGTTGACGTTAGCATGCAAGGCCTGGGGTTGGACTTCAATAGATAGCTTCAGAGGAGCAAAAAAACTGAACTCCCAAACAGGACCTGTGAACCTGGAGCACAAGAACCCCATCCTCTCTCCTGATTGGCTGAACGGAGAATCCCCCCCCCCCCCCCCCAACCTGATTGCATAACTGAGAAAATTGAATGTGAGCAGTTCTAAGGGTTCCTCTGAGGGTTCCTCTAAGGTTCCTCCAAGGTTCCCCGTGTTGGCCGTCATTTGAAACCCACCAAAGTGTCATGTTCCTTTTGTAGTGGAATTAAAAATCATTAGGAAGCAATTATAATAATGTGTTTAAGACGGGGTGGCGGGGAGGGGGGGGTCCCTGTGTGTGTGTGTGTGTGTGTGTGTGTGTGTATGTGAGAGAGAGAGAGAACAGCAGACAGCTGACATCAATAAACAGAGACAGTCCAATGTGACTTGGGGATGGAGATGAAGAAAGGGAAGGAGGGGAATGAAAGGAGGACCAGGAGTCCAACGTTCAAAGACTGAGTCAAACACAATTAAAATAAAACACCCAGCGCTGTTGACTCCACCTCCACCTCCACCTTCTCTACCTCCATCTCGTCGTCCTCCTCCAAATCCACCTTCTCCTCTTCTCCTCCTCCTCCTGCTCCTCTTCCTCCTCTTCCACCCCCCCCTTCTTTTCCTCCCCCTCCTCCCATCTCTTCCCTCAGAAGAAGATGATGACTGAGGTCAAACCCATAGCTTGTGGAGAGAGAGAGCGAGAAAAAGGACTTCTTCAAAGAGACCGAAGGGAGAGCTGTCAATCATCATCCCGGCGCCGGGTCCTGCAGGGGTTTTTTCGGGGAGGATCTTCAAGGCCTGGTCCACGGGCTCCTCCTCCATTCAGTTTCATCTGCTCCTTTCTATCATCCATATTTCAGATGTTTACAGAGCCGGAGTGACCAGGATAGGCAGCCAGACGAGGAGATCACAGAACCTGCCCTCAGAGGAAACACCACGCGTGTGTGTGCTTGTGTGTGTGTGTGTGTGTGTGTGTGTGTGTGTGTGTGTGTGTGTGTGTGTGTGCGCATGGATGAGTCAGTATTCCTAACCTACACTTGGACCTTCTGCAACTCCTTTTACCTCATGTGACCTCCTCCTTTACGTATTCACACTGGATCTTCTCAGAACCTCAGAAGAAGAAAAATATGGTCCGAAAACCAACCGCCCCCTTCTAGAAGGCGTCATCACGTGCATGAATGATGAGACGTGGAACCGCAGAGTCGAGGTACGTGAAGATGGAGCAGCGTTCAGGGCCAAGGAGGTGGCATGTGGACCTGGTGAATGCATGAGTGTGAATGAGAGGAACCCAGAGAGGGTGGAGAAGAGACGAAGCAAGCAGGTTGGGACGCGTGGAGAAAAGGAAAGGTGGAGAAGATGGAGGTCTGGTTTGGAGACGCTGAGGAGAAGACAAGAGAGGGGAGGATGGAGAGGATCAGGAAGGAGTCCATCAGAAGAACGGCACATGGTAGATGTTCTGGAGATAAAGTCAAACTGAGATGGTTTGGACGTGGACAGAGGAAAGGTGGAGAAGATCTCGGAAGAAAGAGGTCCAGAGGAAGAGCAGAGAGAAGATTTATGGACGGAGGACAGCAAGTTGGCTGGTGTGAAAGTAGAGGGTTAGATGGAAGCAGATGATTGGCTGATGGTTAGACGGAGGGAAAAAAAAAAATGGGAGTGGAATTCATGAATGCGGGAATCAGCTCCTCTTTAGCTTCACCTTTGTTTCTAGTCTGCATCTCTACAAACCCTCTCCTTCACCTCCGTGTGTGGTGTTTCCTGCAAACAGTCCAGAGCTGCCCCACACACACACACACACACACACACACACACACGCACACACACACACTCACACTCACGAGCACCCCTTTACCCCCTTTTTTTTCACTCCCTCTCTCATCTCCTTTCATTTGTTTCTCTGGTTTTCTGCCCCCCTCTCGGGGCTGCAGAGCCAGATAAGGAGTTGATTTACCATCCAATTAAATGTTGTCATTGAAACATTGCTTCAAATAAGCCCGTCGTTTCCCCCCCGCGCTAATTGGTCTTCCACCAGCGTACGAGTGTGTTGGAGAGCATGTGTGTGTGTGTGTGTGTGTGTGTATGCCCGGGTGGTGTTCCCCCAAACCGGCAGATTTAAATCGTGCAGGTTCTCCTCTTGCAAAGAGGGTCATCTTAAGTTCAGTCCAAATGCGCGCCTTTGTCTCCGTTCCTTAAGTTCCTCTCAACCATCCAGAAGTTTCTGAAAGGATGAGGATTCATCAAATGAATGCTTGCGAGCGCTGACCTGCAGTCACAGCCTCAGAGGATCTACAGAGAAGTTTGCCGTCTTTGCTTTCGTTCCACAGTCTGAGCTCCTTCTCAACCTGCAGAGGCTCGACGGAGCAGCGGTTAGCGCCTCCTCACAGCCAGAAGGTCCCCGGTTGGATTCCCGCAGAGTCAGCGTGGGGTTCCTCCTGCCGTCCAAACACCTGCAGGAGGTGTTGTTTCTCGCAGAAATTGCATTTCTACTTTACGACCACAGCCGCCGGTTTGAACGTCCTGATCTGCCGGGACAGCTTCTACCGCTCGCTATTTTATATTCTATTTGATTTTCCAAACCGCTGACGGGCAGGAGCTCCGGCTCCGGGTCCGAAGCAGCCCGGCTCTCCTTTGGCCCTGTTTTAAACCTGGAAATAAGAAATAAACCCGACCGTGTCGGAGGAGCCGCGGAGCCGCAGGACAGGGTTTCTGCTGCGCTATAAATAGATGCATTATGTAACACAAACACCAACAACACCTCCAGCTATCAAACTAATTTTAGTCAAAACAAGCTCTCTGCCAGCATGGACATCATCGGTGAGTTTGTGTGTGTGTGTGTGTGTTTGTGTGTGTGTGTGTGTGTATGTGTGTGTGTATGTGTGTTCAATTGGCTGTGACATAAATGCACAATGGAGCGCAGGATGCAGGGAAATCAGACGCTGCAAACATTTGGTAGCTCTGCAAAACACACACACACACACACACACACACACACACACACACACACACAGAATTAGCAGATAGCTCCTTATAAAGGATGGTTAGTAAATACTGAGATAGAATATACCTATACTGTTATTTATCCATCCATTGATTATGGATCAGGGGATCACAAGGCCACAAATGACAATCCTTCACCCTCTCATTCACACCTCCTGCATGTGTTTGGACTGTGGAGGAACCCAGAGAAGAACATGGAGACTCCACACAGAGAGGCCCCCTGCAGGAATCTAACCCGCGACCTCCTCGCTGGGAGGAGGAGGAGCAAATCGCTTGTGCATCAAGTCAGTCTAATCAAAATAAAAAAAAAACGTATTTTAATGTGCTAAAGGCTCTGAAATCAACCAGGCAGCAGGAAATCCCATCTATTCTGAGCAGCAGAAGAATTAGGTGATGAAGGAAATATACATGCTAATTAGCAGGTGTGTGTGTGTGTGTGTGGAGGGGGGGGGGGGGGGGGGGGGGGGGTTAGTGCACGCCCAGTCTCCTTGATTGACCATTGTCTGAATGCTCAGCGAAGCCAGGGAACAAAACAATGGCAGGTTTGGAACGCCACCACAACATTCTGACCACGTGGCATCATCTCAAATATGCACAATGAGCTGCTAGATAGCTCCTCTAGGCTCCTACGTGTGGACAAGGCCGTCATAAAGACTGTCTAAGGAGCAGAAGTGGGGCGGGGGTGTATCCTCTCTAGGGGACAGCAGGTCATTAGCTAGCTATGTCCGACGGCCACCGGGGAACCCCGTCCTGCCCCTGGGGATCCCCATCCTGCCCTCAGGATCCCCCTCCTGCCCTCAGGATCCCGCTCCTGCCCTTGGGACGGGGAAGAAAGATGGACGCCCCCGTTTGAGGAGCTTATCTGGGAGCAGCACTCGTGGATGACATCTATATAACATGATGGGGAGGGAGGGGGGGAGGCCTGCTGTGATTAACTGCAAACAGAACACCTCCTCCATGCACCCCCGCCACGCTGTCACCTTCATACACACACACACACACACACACACACACACACACACCACACATACAGAGAGAGAGAGAGAGAGAGAGAGATAGTAGATAATACACACACATGCATGCATACATGGATTTAAGAAGAGAGTTTATATGAGCATTAGCCTTTGTTTTTGTGCAGTACATGGGAGAAGCACACACACGCACACACCATCTACAGTGTTCTCGGAACGAGGTAACTGGGCTGATTGACAGGTGCAAGGCGTGTGTGCTTGTGTGTGTGTGTGTGTGTGTGTGTGTGTGTGCGCAGCAGCAGCAAAATTACAGTTGAATTTATTTGATTTGTTGTGTTGGCAGGGTGTTTCTGAGTATGTGTGTGCGTGTGTGTGTGTGTGTGTGTGGTCCTGCTGTGTGTGGTTCTCAGCACGACGTCCATGTACCAACTAAATAAGTGCCTCTTGAGGAGAGTGGGATGGGAGTGGGGTGGGAGGGGGTTCCACGGGTGGGAGGCGGAGAGATCAGCTACACAGTAGAGCATGAATTTGTGTTTCGTATTGTGTGTGTGTCTGTGTGTGTGTGTGTGTTTGTGTCTCCTAGGTTAGAAACAAATATAATCATAAGGAAATGAATGGCATGGCTGAGTTGGAATGTTGTCTTTGGGTTAGTAAATAGTTTGTCATGTTTTTGTGTTCTGATATACCATAACACTGTCTTATAGTATTTATAAAATTCATTCATTCATTCATTCATTTTTTATGTTGCTTATTCTGCTCTGGGGGGATGGAGCCTAGTTCACCCATTTATATCAAAACACGCAACCATTAACCTTCTCATTCACACATCTGGACAATGTAGGGTTCCCAGTGAAGTTCCTGCATTTGTTTGGACTGTGGGAGGAACCCTGAGGAACCCCACGCAGACACGGGGAGAACATGGAGGCTCCACACAAGAAGGAACCCTGTGGGAATCCAAGCAGGGACCTTCTGGCTGAGAGGAGGAAGACGTGGAGGAGCTCACCCCTGCAACACCTCCTGTTCCTAATGCACAGCTTTCTAGCAACATGACAAAAACCAACCAGTGGTTATTACTGAAATAACTGATTCATCTGTTCAGTAAAGTGTAGGTTCATTCATCTGGATATTTTTTTTGACTCTTCAGAGTCTTTAAATGTGGAAATTCCTCCTAGATATCCCATAATATGACATCAGGCAAGTCGATCCATTTATCTGATGAGTGACAGTGAAAGAATGGATGAATGAGTGAATGACCACAACATCTTCTCTGCCGGCCGTCTTTCAACCCCGGGGTTTGGAGGTGTAAAATCCATCCTGTTCTCTGTGAGCTGCTGAGAGGAAACAGTAATCCAACACAAAGTCTTCTTCTCCACAGAAGCTCTCCTCCCCTCTAATCACCCCATTAGTTCCCCCCCTACAACCCCCATCCGTCAAACCTTCTGTCTCCTTAGCTTTTAGATGAGGAGATCATACGAGCTCTCCGGCTCCACAGAAGGAGAGGAGTGTCGGGGTCCCTTTTTTTTTGCCTTGAGAAGAAGAAGAAGAAGAAGAAGAAGAAGAATGTGATTGATCTGCGGTCGCCACGGCGATCTGCAGAGGAGCATCCAGACGCAGAGGAGAAACAAAACGAACATTCGGCCATTGATCTCACCTAAAGGCTGTAAACTGTTGCACCAGAGAGCAGCATCCTCCTCCTCCTCCTTCCTCACCTCCTTCTCCACCTCCTCCTTCCTTACCTCCTCCTTCCTTACCTCCTCCTCCCTTACCTCCTCCTCCTTTACCTCCTCCTCCTTACCTCCTCCTCCCTTACCTCCTCCTCCCTTACCTCCTCCTCCTTTACCTCCTCCTCCCTTACCTCCTCCCTTACCTCTCCTCCATCCTCCTCCTCGACTCCATCACCTCGCTGCTCTCTCACCCAGTTCTGTCTCTCTCTCTCTCTTTTTTATATTCATAGGATTTTAAAATGTCTGTAATGGCCCTGGTAGATCAAAACACTCCTTCTCCCACTGTGTGTGTGAGTGTGTGTCTCCTCTTTGTGTGTGTTTACGCCTCTGTGTGTGTGTGTGTGCGTGTGATTTGCATATCATGGCTATGCTCTGATTGGCAAACTGGCAATGCAGAGCCCAGCAGGGCATTTTTTATTAAGAGGCCCCGACCACACACACACACACACACACACACACACACACACACACACATACACACACGTCCACGCACACACACACACACACACACACACATATGAAGTTAGGAACAGCCACCACTGGCCTGTATCAGAACTAATGAATAATACTAAAGAGCTAGCAGCATGGGGTTCTCCGTGTGTTGTTCTGCAATGCCAAGAGCAATAAAGACTTTTATAACCATCTTTTATGGGCACCAGACATAAGCTGTTATGGAATAGTCAGATATTTTATTAGCCATTTGGTCTGATTTTTATTGTCTAAAATGAAGTTGCGTTGTAATTTATCATATTTTACCAGTCAGAGTTATCGCCGGGATGCTTTAGCGCGTTAATATCTCGGGGAAATGATATTATTCCATCAAAGGGGGTTTAATGTTTTATATTATCAATCAGCGCAACGGTTACTCTTAGCCAATGTGGCCAATCGGACAACAAAAGGACTGAAATATTCATTCATTCATTCATTTGCGATCTGTAGTGGTTATCCTGCAGCGAGGGTTGCGGAGGGGCCTTAGCATTCAATGCATGGCCATTGATCGCATGGCCATCTGATCGATCCCCGGTGATTTATGTGGGAATCCGCATCCCGGTATCCACCGACACCCGGACTAATGGTGTGGCCCCGTCCTGTTCAGGGATCGAGCGTCTGCGTTCGCTTTCACCGACCCAATTTGTCTTTCTAACAGCAAACTAATAATTGTGACTCTGCAGGCCAGACGGCGGAAAGGACACGGCCTGCACCGGACACAAACATGCTAACGCTAGCGCAACACCGGAGGGGGGCTAAATTTGCCTTCTTTTTAATTCTGCTCCTTAACTTGCGTCCTTTAAATCTGGAGAAAAATCAATATTAAAAGTTCAGGTGTACTGGACATACAGAGGAATGGAGAAGGCGTTTCTCACAACCCCACGCTGACATTAAATGAACCAAATAATATTACTTAAAACAGTAAAGTACACTGTTACATTAGACAGCAAACATTGAACCATAGGTGTCAAACTCTGGCCTGCGGGCCAAATTTGGCCCCCACTGTAATTATATTTGGCCCACAAAGCCATACCAAATGACTATTACAGCTGGCCCGTCGGTATTATCTACACTGCATGTATCGCTGATTCTGCAAATCCCAGAATTTTCTGCTGGTGCTTTGGCACAAAAATCTCAACAGGACCCATAAACACCCTCTCCTCTGTGTACAGTAGTCATAGCGACCTTATGCTAATACTAGCACCCGGCTACTAAGGCAGAAAACGGTATTTTGCATGAGTGCGATATTAAGTTATATATTGTATAGCATTAAGCTATGCTTGTTCCATATTTTGTTTTTAAGCAAAACTTGTTTGGGTTTATTGATATATCTGGACGAAGATTTTTTTTCAATAAATATCAATGTTGGCCCACGAATTCGTCCCAGTTTTGAATTTTGGCCCACTGTGTATTTGAGTTTGAGTTTGACACCCCTGCATTAAATTATGAGGTATAAAGTGCAAAGCAGATTGATGCAAATGTTTATTTTGGGGGGTGAGGGGGTGTACAGTTTAGTACAAAGGTCAGTTATTATGATGTGCAAATGGTTGTGTGTGTCAGTATGACATGAATGAATGAGTGAATGGTTGGAAGTCAATATAAGGTGTGAATGAGCGGGTGAATTGTTTCGCATGTTTCTATCCAGATCCTCTGGCCGGTTCAGGGCGAAACCCCATCTTTCGCCCGGCGGCAGCAGGGATGCGTGAGTGAGTCCAGGACGAATGATCGACATCTACCTCTTAGCACTGACTCTCACAGGGACAGCGGGTCATGGAGCCCATATCTAAGACAAGACATACTTTATTGATTCCCATAGGGGATATTCTTTTGTCCCAGCAGCGCAACAATTATGGTATCAATAAATACAAATAGAGAGACAATTAAAAGACAGCCACAAATAAATAGACAGCGGAGTGAACAACAACAAGGACAAGAATAGACAACAGAATAGGGTGAAAAAAAAAAGCTCTGATATTGGATGAATACGGATACATGGCTCTGAGCCCTGTCATCCAAAAAAGACGACTAAAGTTCCTCCTCTCTCCCCTCCTTCCTTGGATTCACTCCAACAGAGGATTTGGACGCCGCGGTGAAAGTGCAGAGAATTACCGCCGCACCCTCTGGTCCGTGACCGCGGGGACCCGCTGCCCGGCCGACCCCCGGGGCCCTCGGTGCCGCGGGGCGGCGCGGCCGGGGGACCCCGGGAAGACGGGGCCGTCTTGGATAACAGGAAAGCGGGATTTACTTAGCAGGGCGATGACAACACGCCGGGGGCCATAACACACCTTACATGTCTCCTCTGGACGGCGGGAATCAATGCTGATCATTGCGGCTAATCCAGTAAACAGAGCGGTGGTGTTAATCACCGAGGTGAACGGCTCGCCTGGAACCGCGTGCAAGAAGCGACACAATAAGTGGCCGCGCTCCTTGGACACTGCGGCTTCTTCATGCCGCTGTTTGCATACAAGTGTGTGTGCAAGTCTGTGTGTGTGTGTGTGTGTGTCCCTGGGGATGGAGCAATCTGCAGGATGTAAAGAGAAACGCCGAGAGGTGTTTTCGACTCTGTCAGCACCGTCGCGGCCGATGCTGACGCCGTGTGTTTCTGCCGCTTAAAAATGTCACCGCGCGGCGTGGAAAAATAAAATTAAACGGAGAGATATAAAGTAAAAGAGAAATGAGTCACCGTGTTGTTATTTAATGGAGCAGAGCCCCTCCTGGAAGCTCTCCCGCTGAACCCGACCTGAATACGAGCAGCTAGCATCGCCCGGGCAACGCCGGAAGCGGACGCCGGGTCGGGCTGAACCTCGGCACGCTACGTTCAAAGACCCAAAGCGACCTTCCGACGCAGGAGCGGCCGGGAACTTCTAAATTCAGATGCAGAGCCACATCTTCCAGACGTGGAGGCTCATAAGAGCCGATACAGCGAACGTCGGTTTCATATCGCTGTGTGTCTGTGTGTGTGTGTGTGTGTGCGTGCGTGTGTGTGTGTCTTGGTCGTAACTTGACAGCCTGCCTGAGGCAAAGAGGGGCCTGATGGGTATTATGCAAATGAAGCCAGCTGTTTGCTGCATTGGCAGACTCCTCATAACTCTGTTCTACTTCTGCTGGAACTGACGAGATAAAAAAGAAAGAAAACACTTCCTATCCCCGTCCTCCCTTGTTGCAACAATCTCTGGGCCATTCTTTATTTCCTCAGAGACCGTATTTCTATATGCTATCACTTTATACACACCCGCGTGCGCTCCTATTCCCGGGTGAGTGTGCCCGGCTCTCCATCTGGGCTGCAACAGTAATGAATGTACAAACAGCGAGAGCTTCCTTGAGCATTTGTTGACTTGCACGGTTTGCGGTGTGTCGAGCCCAGGCTGCGAATGCATAATTGACTGAAAAACAAACAAACAATGAACACTTCTTTTTCGTTTTTTTTTTTTTTCCCCCTGGATGAGTCTCATGTTAATCCAGAGTTTTTTTGTTTTTTTTTTTACGGCCGCCACCACTGGGAAATAACTGCGGCGGCGTTTCTATGCAATTAGGAAGCGGGCCGGCTCCCCCGGTCCCTCAGACCCAGCTTAGGATAAACTGTTTGGAGAAGAATCGCATATTTGTATTTCCAATTCGTCAGTTCTTCCTGATCAAACCGCTCGGTGAGGAAGGACCGGCGACGGCTCCTCCTGCGTGGCCGGAGAGAGGACGTCGTAAAGGCGGCGATCTCGGTAACAGAAGACGGATGTGACAGTGACGGAGCTTCGGTGCGATGGAACCCATCTTCTCTTTAACTACTTTTGGAATTGAGCGCTCTAAAAATAAGCTCCTTTTTGAGGGGGGGGGGCGATCAAGCTGAAGGAAATGAGTCTCTTTAATGGGTGACTTTCCCCCTGGAATAAAAACCCCGGTGTGGACGATGTCTGCAGAAGGTCTCTGCAGGACCCACAGCAAACATCAAACCCCTGTCAGAGCGTACTCCCTTATCCCGCCTCCTCTGCAGCATTCAAATCTAATCCATTTGAATAATAAACATCTTAAAATATGCTAATTTGGCAGGTCAATGGGAGGTGAGGGTAGTAGTTTGGTAATCATTTTCCTGCAAGTAGCTAGTTTTAGCCTAGCAATGGAGTGCCTACAGCTCAAATGGATGTAGAAGTAAAGGGATTCATCCATTATCTCTATCACTTGCATGCGCTCGTCTTTACTCCTTCAGTCTTTTGAACAGCGAGCCTTCACTTTGCCCTGAACTTCGAGCGGCGGGAACTCTCGTGCGACCCCTGGGCCCAGCTCCTGCGGCAGGAAGGATCTGGGCAGCAGAGCCAAATCCGGGAGGCAGAGAAGCTCCTCCAGACAGCGACGCCGTGCCCGCGGGACACCCGAAGGCTTCTGAGCGCCGCGTGCCGGGACCGGAAAAATGCTTCGTTGCACTTCTGAACGGCGCATGGGGGCCTTGGCAATGGTTTCGAGGCCCGGTGTGAACTTTAGCTTTTTCAACCCAAACACCAAAGAGCAGTACACTAACAAGGGTAACAGTATGGACGCGACAAGTCTGGATAATAGATATATTGTACCATCCACTAATGGAAGTTTTGGACCGTTAAGGGCAGAAGATGTTCTCGTTCCGGCGCTAATGTGTTGCGATGTTGTTAGCGATCTGATTTCTCCACAATCCAGAAGTAGACGAGCGGTTTCACTATGATATATGGCAAAGAAGTGACGGCGGTCTGTGAGCAGATGATTTCTCCTGAGGAAAGTCACTGTTGGACCTACAAGCTTTGAACCTACGGGCATACTCCAAGGAGCACCGACCTCGCTTCACTTCAACCCCTGTCCTTGCGGGTCGGGCCATACCGACGGTGACCTTTGACCTCAAATGCAAAGATGGTTGGTCTTCTAGTGGACGCACGTTTGAATCGGATTTCCCGTCAGCCTTGCCAGGCTGATAAAAACCATACAGAGGACAACAATGAAGAAGCACATCGTGTTTCACTCATCGGACCAAGCCGCCATCTCTCCGACAACCGCGGGTTCAAGCTTATGGTCTCCTCTTGGACAACTTTACAGGGGGTTCGGTGTCTTCAGGAGGACATGTTTTACATGAAACCTTCAGACTGGAGAATTTACTTAAATTCCGAGAGGTCAAGTGCTGGATCCAGACCTGCTGAGAGAGCTGCGTCTTCCCTTCCACGTCAGACGGATTTGGGGAGGCACTGGAGGCTCCATCATTTTGCTAACATCTAAACTCAGCCAGGGGATCCCGAGAGGGCTGAGCAGCATGACCTCCCTGAGGTATCTGCTGAATCCAAAGGGAAGCACGAGATGTTGCCTGAAGCTCTCTGTCATCAAATACAACCACGAGCCCCGTTTTGGAAAAAAACAAGAAACACGACGGATGGAGGCGTCGGCGGTTGGACCTGTGAGTGTTTTCAGAGGCGGTTCAAGGAGTGGCAGGAAAGAGCTTCGGAGGTTCCACCGCTGCAAGCCGTGCCCGAGTATCTGGAACAAACCTTTTCTGCTGATGTTGTGATCAACGGAGGTGTATCTTTTTGCTAGCTGGCTGCTGCTAGCTTTGCTTTAACCAGCCAATGGAAGAAAGGCCAGAGGAGGGCCGTCGATCGTCTCCCGGCAGCTCCAGGCCAGGTGTTCCGACCGAGGAAACCCGGGGAGGGGGGGGTTGTTTATTACTCCCGGCGATGCTAGC